>NC_056735.1:788197227-788407227 GCF_019279795.1 Protopterus annectens
AGTCCCTCTGTGCTTCTGGGGACCTTGGCAATGGTGATGGGCTGTGTGGCCCTTCCCCATACTGTTCCTGCTGCAGCTGTTTCCACAGGAACATATTGTGTAGCATGGCACATACTATGAACATGTGTGCACATGTGACTGGAGAGTACTGCAAAGCTCCACCAGATATGTCAAGGCAGTGGAACTGTGACTTGAGCATCACAAACACATGCTCTATAATGAACCTGGTTGGGCATGTGCCTCATTATGGCATTCTTGTGTGCGTACATGTGCATTTCTGATGGGTGTCATCATCCACAGCTTCAGCGCATAGCCAGCATCCCCCAACAGATGGCCATATGGGATGTCCCCCACTGGCAAATGCATTGTACAGCTGTGATGAATGCCAGATGTGGGAGTCGTGATAGCTTCCAGAGCTGCCAGCAGATGCATTCATGATAATGCCCTGAGCATTGCACATGACCTGGCAGTTGATGGAGGGGAATCCCTTGCAGTTTATGTAGACCTTACCCTGTTCACCAGGTGGTGCTCTGATGTGGATGTGCGTGCAGTCTGTTGCACCCAGTACCTCCAGGTATTCTGTAACATGATGGAAGAGACCCATATTGCTGGCCCTCTCCTCACGGGTGTTGGGGAACTTAATGTTCTCACCGGCATGTGGTAGCATGGCATCCTGGAACTGGTGGAGTACCCTGGATGCAGATGCCTGTAAGACCCCCATGATGTCCCTAATAGGTTTTTGAAAAGTACCTGTAGCTAGTATTCCTAAAGGCTACACATACCTTTGTATCCACTGGGATTGGTTCCCCTCTGTTGGTTCTAGGACTGAGATGAGGCCGGCACAGCTTGATGACTTGCTGAAGTATGTCTCTGTCCACCCTGTAGTGCTCTACTATCTCCAGATCATGTAGCCCCTAAGCCCTGGTAGGTTACCCTGGGTCTGAACACTCTTCTCCTCCTCTTCAGTCTGTCGTGATTGTCAGCATTATCCTCCTCACCACCCTCAGCCTCTAGCACATACTGATGGATTAAAGCAATGGCAGCCCCTAACATTTTTCTGGTTAAAATTCCCCCGCATGTGTACACCAATGGTGCAAAGTTTGTGGGAAAAAACATACTGTAAGGTGTTTCCATAGTTTATACTGTTATGCTGCAAATGCTGCCTGTATGATTAGCTATGATGCATTCCACCTGCTAGCTATGTAATTTGTTCTTGATTGCTTTTATTCTGCTATTTTCCTTTTTTTCCCTTTCCATTTTCACCCCTTTTAAGCCCCGAAGTGTGCCACACAAACCCAGTGCCCAAATGTAAACAGTCCTGCTATTTCCAGGTTTTTTTTTTGTTTTGTTTTAGACCCAGTGCATGCCATGGAAACCCATTTTGCTAATGTAAACACTAAGAAATGGCCCTCCCTGGATGTGAACACGCTCTTCATTTCATGGAATAAGTCAATACAGCCTCAGACACACCTCCTTGCTTAGCTGTACTTAGCTAAGCTTATCTGGGGGCCATAGAGCTCCAATGTGCTTCCACCATGCATGATGCACCCCCTTTTCATGTCTGTTGTTCCTCCTGCTTACACAATCATGTTATAGCACCTACATGGTTAGGTGCAGTTTGGCACTTAGAATATTATTGTGATTCAGTAAATTTCCCATCATTTGCATGTCCCACAGCCTTAGTCCATAGTTACTGCACTACCCCAGAGCCTTTCCCTTTAACAACCACTGTTCCCTGGTATTGTTTTGATTCTGGCATTTCTAAAGATTATAATACATGCTTTTCTTTGACCTGTCATGCCTCAGTTTTAATTTTTGCAGAAATATATTTGGCTTGTAGCTGAATACATATCTGCAACTAACATTATTCTTGCACAGATGCCTGTCTGCTTGCTGAATCACTAATTCACCTAATTTGCATGGTTTTCACCAGCAAATGAGGTAATTAGCATTATGCAGTAGTGTCTGTGCAGGAATAGTGTATGTAGGCTTGTGCACATCAGAACAGTAGTATACTGGATCGCTCGGTGGCCATATTCCATTCAGGAGCGGCTACACTGTTCCTGCATGGAAAAATGCTTATTGAATCCCAGGGAGTGAGTACTCCAGTTCATTCCATCTCTGTGCAATTTGAAGAGAAGTGTGAGAATTTGACAAAAATGGCTACAGATAGATGAATGTGGCACATCCAAGTGTCCTGCTGGGCTGTCCAGAAGACCATCTACCTTCATTATGTGTGCGATGCACATGAAGTCAGTATTTGAGCTTGGCAGTAGACCTTCATTGTGGTCAACATATGGAAGATCATCACTTGGGAACTCCAGAAAGGGAATGGATTTTCCAAACTTGCACAGTAATAATAATCTTCAATTAAGGAAGCCCCAGCAGTTGCAGGATTGGCATGCTGAGGTCTTCCAGACCTAAGTGAGAATTTCCAGCTTTAAAACCTTCACATTTTATGTAATGGCCTACTACTACTTGGGAAACTGGATAACTGTGATTCTCATTAAGTTATTCTTGATTCCCAAGTTCAGGAAGTTGGAATGTACCTATAATTATGACTAGAATAACAAGTATGGTATTTGAAATGGACCTAGTAAAATGTTACTGTATAAGTCGCATAAAGATGAGATACTCATTAACTTCATTATCCCTAACTATTTATCTACAGTAAAATGTGCACACAGCAAACACTTGTTACTTGTGTGCATAGCAGCAGATAGCTAAACAGCAAAGTCATGTTGCTGAGCTGTTTGCTATTAGGAAGACATAGGCTGAGCTGGCACACACAGTAAATCCAGCAGAAGAAAACAAAAGAACCAACGAAAAATAGGTGTAATCTAAAGCCAAGGTTTTGTAACCCACTCACTTAAATGACTCACAACTGATTCATAGATGGCTGCCACCACAGGCCGAGCAGATTCACTCAAGGCAGTAGTTTAAATAGAACAAATCAGAATGAAATAAAACAGAAATGGTGAGAATGGCTAAAGTGCAACCAGCAATATCAGGCAAGGCAGTATTAGCTGAAAATTGCTACACTAGGTAATACTGCAATCCAAATTGTAGCTTGCTACAGATCCCCCACCATGCCCCAAGATTCTCACTACACCTTTCTAAACATACTGGAAAATGTTAAGATGTAACCAAACAACCTAATATTGGGTGATTTCAACTACCCTGCCATTAACTGGGAAAACTACTCAGGTACCAACTCCTTTTCCCAACGGTTCTTGGAATTCATAAATTCCAATGCCCTAGATCAACTAATCCATTGTCCCACCAGGGGTTCCAATATCCTAGACCTGGTTATTACCAACATGGGAGATAGATGGTCCACACCAGTGGTCACTCCCTCATTGGTCAGGTCTGACCATAAGCAAATCACCATTGACATCCACATCCCACCACCCAGTAAGGAAACTGCCTTAAAAAACTTCTCCAAAGCTAACTTCATGCTACTGAAGTCAGAAGTGACAAACTTCATGACATCCATGCAGATGGGATCTGAAAGTTTGACTGCAGAATTCTACACTAAGGCACTGTACGAGCACATCCATTTGTACATGAATCGTGCCATCTCAAATAGAACCAAGATGATCTTCTCCAAAAAAAGGAAGCCAATCTGGTGGTCCCCTGCTATAAACAAACTATACAACAGAAGGAAGAAACTGTTGCAGAAAAGAGGAAAATCCCAGGATGCAAAAAACTCCCTCACCAGCCTCAGTAAGAAGCTGAGATCCCTCATAAAATCTTCAAAAGCTAGTTACAAAAATAAAATTGCCAAAGATTCCAAATACAACCACAAGGCATTCTATAGTTATGTCAATAATCTAAATGGCAATGCTCAGATCTGCTCTGAGCTACAACAGAATGGCATTAAATATACTGATCCCAAGGATATTACCAATATCCTGGCAGATCAATTTAGTGCCAACTTCACCCCCCTCTCACCCCCTAAAGGGCCCATTTCAATACCAAAAGATTGCCAAATTCCGGTAATCACTGCCACATAGGTAGAAACCGCACTCTCCAAAGCTAAATATACAGCATCCATGGGACCAGATGACATCCCAGGCTGTGTACTACATGAACTACAAAATGAACTGGCACCTCACCTAAGTGTCATGTTTAATCATAGCCTCAACTCAGGCTTTGTGCCCACTGAGTGGCGCACAACTACAGTTATCTCACTCCACAAGTGGGGATCCACCTTGGATCCAGGGAACTACCGTCCCATCAGTCTGACAAGCCTGATCTCTAAAGGCATGGAACGCATTATCATGGAACATATAAACAAAGACATTGGCAACCTTCAAACACTGGACCCCACCCAGTTTGGGTTTGTGAAGGGCTGATCCTGTCTCCTGAATCTGATTGACTTCTTCGAATCAGTCTCCAGAGCAGTCCACACAGCCTATCTGGACCTTGCCAAGGCCTTCGACACCATCCCCCACTCCGGAATCATAGAAAAACTTACTAACCTGGGCATAAATCCCTATGTCACTTAATGGGTTGCCAACTGGCTTACTGACAGAAACCAGACTGTAAAAGTAGCCGACTCCAAATCCAGCTCCAGACAAGTGACAAGTGGAGTACCTCAGGGTTCAGTCCTGGGACCACTCTTGTTTGGCATCTACTTCTCTGAAGTACAGGCCAACACTAAGGGACTCTGGCTAACAAAGTTAGCAGATGGCTGCAAACTGGGAGCCATTATTGAATCCCCAAATGATGTGGATATTCTACAAAAGAGCCTTACAGAAACAGATGCCTGGTACCAGAGCCATGGGCTCAAGCTTAATGCCAAGAAATGTATAGTTATCCTCTTTGGAAAAAAACATGTACCCATGAATTACCACATAGGTGGCAGGACACTAAACACTGAAAGTGTGATGAGAGACTTAGGGACACATGAGGACAGTGGTCTCACTTTTGATAACCACATCACCACAACAGTCAGGAAATCCTTCTATGTGGCATACCTCATCACTAAGGGCTTTTCATCCAGAAAAAAGGAGGTCATTGTCCTACTGTACTCATCCTTCATTAGACCCATTATAGAGTATAATGCCCCGTTTGGTATGTACCTCACAAGACATCTGCAACAGCTGGAAAGGCCACAGAAATACTTCACTGAAAGAATCACAGGCCTAAAGCAGATATATGCTGACCGTCGAAAAAAACTCCAGCTATACTCTGTGGCATATCGTCTACTCAGAGGCGATCTCTTCTTAACATACAAGGCTATGTCAAACCCTGAGCTGTTGGACATGCTCCACTTAAAGAAATCCCAATCCCTCAGAGCCACATGCTCCAGGGATGTAAACCTTGCCATCACAATGAACAAAACATGCTGGAGGGATAGTTTCCTGACCCAAAGACTCTCCATACTCTGGAATAGACTGCCCATACATGTCAAGCAGAGTGCCTCATTGGCCCTCTTCAAAAGGATCCTTGATGACTGGATGGGAGATAGGAAATTCACCCCGGGGATCTTGTCAGTCAGACAGGGGTCCAGAGAAGTAAATATTGTGGGAAGAAATATCCAGGGAATTGTTATGGCTAGGCTTGTATAGGCCCTAGTGCCGATAGCCTAGTACCAACCTATGAACCTATGAACAATGGTATAACAATAGTAGAGGTATTGCAAAACAGCTGCAAACACCTAAAACAGTATAAACTAGTAGCAATCAATGCAAAAGGAGCTAGAAGAGTAAGGCAACATAAATACAAACAGAAAAAAGAAGTTTCCTAGCTGTTTTCCTATCTTTTTTTCCCATGCATCAGTAAGTTAAACAATGAGGTCACATGGTTGACTTTTTTGCAGTCTATTAGGAAGATTTCAATATCAAGTTACACACAGACGTTTATCACTACATTTCAATTGCTATTACATTTGTACAAATTAAAAGTGACTATTATGCTGAATATGTCACTCGGGAGTTATAAGTCACACCATTGAGGATGGTTCATCCTAACAACTCCCAGGTTCTATTCACTGCTTAGTGTCTTGCTCACTTCTGATGATTGCCTTTGCACTTTAGAATGCTGTTGCCAAACAGCTTTGAGCATAGCTGTTGATATGTAATTCCCAGACATATGGAGTCAATTTCCTCATGGAGTAGTACAGAATTGTTATGATAATGCTTTAGTCAAACATAATTTGCTGTGCAATGTCCTTTGCAATATGTGGGCCTTCACCTTCCACACACAGTAAATTGTAAATGTGTTCATGGCTTTGGAAGGACACATCAGAAACTATATACTACATTATTGGTGTTCCAACATGGCCACCTGCTGGGTACCTGGGCATGGTTTGAAGTAGTTGTCTGCTTGGTTGTGGTTGTTTGTACTGTCATACACAGCAGCCATTACCATATAAAATATGACTAGTACTATGTACATGTACAAATAGAGGAAAAATACAGACATACGTATAGGCAAAAGTATTATGCCTGTCAGCTACACATACATGTACATATTACAGTTGCAATCTCAGTGATAGTAAGATGATTACTTAAATCATAGATAGTTGCCTGGCTTTCCAGTGTACTATGTGTGATGCAGCAGGTAGTACTTGTGATTTTAGTGTAGGATAATGGTATGTGTGTGAGTTCAAAGCCATGGGAGTGCAGCACTGTATGTGATAATTACTTGCGTAATGATGGAGGATTGCAGATTATACAAGCATGTAAATTATCCCATGTTTATGTGTTATAGGACTACTGAATAAACATTAATGTAAAACATCAAACATGTATGGAATGGTTACCTGTAGTCTGTTACCTATCCGTCTCTGTACTGTTATTGACAAATTACAGTTGGATCAATCAGTGGAGTCTGGATCCTGTAACAAATGAGTGACACAACGTTTGGTAGTTAGTGTATTTTATTGACAATGTTTTCTTCATGTGCTAACCTGTGCTTTTTCTCTTGTCTGCAAACAACTGAGGAAGAATTTGCAAACATACAGCAGATGATGTTGCACTGCATGTGGTGACTTGATCAGAAGAGACAGGAGCAAGATAGGTAGAACTGCATCTTATACCATTATTGTATACATATAGGCCAGATACCATTATTGTATACATATAGGCCAGATTCCAAAAGCTATTTGCAAACAACACAGCATGCCAAAGGAAGACTTCAGCACACCAGCTGCACACTTAATTTCAGGAGACACACTAAAAACAGTATGAGTACTTAGCTATTCAGTGTATTATAATTACAGATTCCATGCATGCTCTTCGGATTCTAAAACACATCGTGTGCTCAACCCAAATTAATTGCAACAAACTGCAACAATGACTGTTTCCAAAATTCTCAGTGTATGCTATACAGCATCACAGGAAAAGGAACCTATTACTACATATTCCATCATATTCCATAATAATACCAGAAACAAAAAGAAACAATGACACCTGCTGTGAATGAACTGCATCAGGCTGCATTAATACAAGCCATGGATGGAGATGTGGCTGTGCACCTGAAGGCTGCCATCAAGAATGACAGCAAGGCTGTAACTAAACTAGTTGTCCAATCAACAAATAACTGGCAGGTACAACCTACACAATTAGCTGGTGCAGGCTGTGTGCAGTATGTATGTCCCACTAATGTCTGTGTGGGCCTTGCAAGGCATCCCCATCTCCCTTGAAACCAAAGTGTGTCTCATCCTGGGAGTACTTGCATCTGGGACATCCCAAAGACACATGAGCATGCTGTGAGGGTGTCACAGACAGCTGCCAGCTGCCAGTCATCTCCTGGCAAACTCTAATCCACCAGTTCTATAACCTCCAAACTTTCCACATGTACTTGGTGCAATAGATTGCACCCACATCCCTATCAAGACCCCAGTTCATCCAGAAGCAAACAAATACATTAATAGAAAAGGGCTGGCCATCCCTGAACTGTCAGTTTGTGTGTATGCAGAAGATGACAGCATAATGACCCTCATCGTAACACACCCTGAAAGTGTCCATGATACTGCCATATGGAAAGAAATTTGTCTGATAGCCACAGTCCATCAAGGTAAAATACCTGAGGGACTACTACTGCGCAAGTACAGGAACACAGCTAGGATTTAAGCTAAGGATATCCCTCCCAACAATATTATTGCTGAAAACATGTGTGTTTACCCCACACAACAGGTGACTGTGGTTATCCACTTGAGCCATGGATAATAACCCTGTACAGAGAAACATCAAACCATGCAGAGGAGGTCTATAATACAGCACACACAACAACAAGAAATACCATAGAGAGTATGCCTGGTGTACTAAAAGTTAGGATTAGATGTCTGGACAGATCCAGAGGTGCGCTACAATACACACCAGAGAAGGCAGCACTGATGTTAACTGTGTGCGCCATGCTACACAACATGTTAACTAGAGCACATGGTAGTCTTCCAGGTGCAGGTGTGGGTGAACTATCTCAAAAATCCCATATGTCTGAAGATGACATCCCACAACAGCAGTATCAATTGCATCTAATGGCAATTACCCAGTATATGTACACACTGAGCATCAGACATAACAACATAATCATAACATAGTGAACATACACAAATCTATCACAACAGGGATCATCAGCTAAGGGCACTACTGATACAGGTATGCATACAGACTCATATTGATGTATCAGTGTATGGCAAACAATAAGGGACACACATCAGTGTAACACATTCCTATCTGTCCACTATAAAAAACTGCAAACAGGTAAATAACTTAGGACATAATGCAGAACTGTTGCTAATATCACAATCAAAATTTATCACTGTAAAGTATGTATGAAGTTATGTAATAAATGGAGTCAGCTATGTGTAGTAAAACTGTTGGACTCCCATGGCATCAGACTTGTCAATGAACACAGACAGATGACATTGTCAGTGTTCTGCACAGAAACCATCATTGCGACAGGGTGAGAATGACACTACCTGACAGAGTGGGTCAACTATCTGTGTTAATGTAATGCAGTCTAGTATGACCACGCTGATGGCTCACACCATGGTCTAGTTTGCCCCACCACATATGGAAAAACTTAGCCTAGGCTGCTCCACACAGGGGACTAATGAGGTGATGCCAGCATGTGGAGGTGAAGGAGCATGAGCAGCTTGACTGCCTGGTCATGACTAATGGGCCCATAGCAGATGACCCAGTGGTGGAAGTGTGTGCACATTGGAGCATAGATATTGATGCCCAATGGGCAAGGTTGATTCTGCTGAGAGGGGGCCTACCTCTCCCATGTGGCAATTGGTTAAGCCCAGTCAGGGCATGCAAAATCCTGCTTGAACTACAGCACTGCTGTTTTTTTTTTCAAGATGGCAGTACACACAGTCACAGCGGATCTATGCTCTCCTTGTCAGTGCTTGTTTTCCATGTATTTTGTGTTCATATTTATGTTCTTTACTGTTAAGTTCAGACAGGCTGATCTTAGATACAGTTGGCAAGATCTCTTGCATATCAGATTTCAGCACCATCAGGTTGTTACAAGTGAATTCTTACACTCATATAACATATCAGAGGAAATAGCAAGAACATCACAGGCTCTCCTTGGATCGTCTTCAGCCCAAGAATGAGACGAAGGTGGAGAAGACACAGGAAGCAAAAGCACGGCTGCAGGTCCAGCCTACATGCTAGGCTAAGAAGCATCCTCACCAAACCACCTCTTCTCAGCATATTTCTTGCTAATGCTAGATCTGTCACAAACAAAGTGGATGAACTTCCGCTACAGATTTCTAAGACCAAACTTGTTAGAGACTGTTGCATTTTATTATTTACAGAGATGTGGCTACACCTGTGTATACCAGATGCAACCATTGAGCTGGCGGGCCACACAGTTTTTTGGTGGGACAGGAATAAAGACTCAGGTAAGAGCAGAGGTGGGGGGCTTTGCATCTATGGGAATAAAAGATGGTGTACCAATGCAAAGATTGTAGACAGTTACTGCTGTCCTGATCTTGAGTATATAACAATCAAATGCAGGCCCTTTTATTTACCTCGGGAGTTCACTGCTGTTATAGTTTCAGCTATTTACATTCCACCAGATGCTAATGGTTGCACAACTCCAGGTCATCTGTTTGACAGCATTAACTTGCAACTGAACATCCATCCTGAAGCTGTTCATATCATAGCTGGTAATTTTAATCAGACAGACTTAAAGTCAGTTCTCTCAAAATTTCATCAACACATCAATTGTGCAACCAAGGAGGAAAATACACTGGACAAGGCCTACTCAAATATCAAGGATGGCTGTAAGGCAAAAATGCTGCCTCATCTAGGCCAGTCAGACCATTTGTCCATACCCTTGACTCCAGCAGAAGATTGTAAAAATATGGCCAGGAGGTACAATTTCACAGCTATAGGATTGCTTTTAAAGAACTAACTGGAACATTTTCGAGGATCAGGATCTGGAACAATACAAATTGACAGTACTCTGCTACATAAAAACCTGTGTTGATAATGTCCTCAAATTGTGAAACCAAAACAGTTAAAAAACAGAAAAACGGCAGCAGCAGAACTACAGCAACACTGTTTTTATTGTAGATAAAGTAAGCACTTTTGTAGGTGTACTCCACCAACTTCATCAGACAAATGACATAACATGTAGTTGCAGTTTAAATACTTTCAAACTGCCATATCAATTAAACAATTAAAACCATTTATTTTTTAAATTAAAGAGATATTCCGAGAAAAAAAACATTTTGCAACACAAAACGCCAAAGTGGGAATAAAAAACTACATTACTAGTACTGTAACATAGTTAAATATAGATGAGTTCTTTACATTAGCTGAACATTTCAAAATCTTTATCATAAATAGAAACAGAAAAAAATATATATGGTTAAAAACAGAAAAATATATGGTTAAAACCAGTCGACCAGTATGACAACAGTATTACCTAGTCAAAGTTTTTGTTCCCTCTCTGTATACCTATTTGTGTCCTAATATTCTTCGTCCAAAAACTTTGATGCAAACTAACACCAAAAATCATATATCTGGCACTAATCCACTATGCTTATGTTTCAATTTATTAAGTTGGAAGTTTATAGGCATTGTTAGAGCCCAAACCCAATACTTTAAGAAGACTTACACCATATATTGTGATTCTAATAATGCACCAGAAAATACACTAAAAAATACGGTGTATAATGTAAATTTTGCTATAAATGTGGTTGTGTTAATAATGTTATAACCTTATCTATTTAGACCCTTAAGTTTGAGAAGGCATTTAATAGAAATGTAATCATTAAGCCTTGGGGGCACATGAGCCAAGGTACGTACCTGCCATCTCAATTCACATTCCTCCAGTCTGAGTTCCCAAGGCCCAACCCTAATATTGTGTTCATGTGCCCCCAGGGCTTAATGATTACATTTCTATTAAATGCCTTCTCAACTTAAGGCTCTAAATAGATAAGGCTGTTCTAACTATGGCTTGTTTAACTTAATAACATTATTAACACAACCACATTTAAAGCACAATTTACATTATACACTTCGTATTTTTTAGTGTATTTTCTGGTGCATTATTAGAATCACAATATATGGTGTAAGTCTTCTTAAAGTATTGGGTTTGGGCTCTAACAATGCCTATAAACTTCCACCTTAATTAACTGAAACATAAGCATAGTGGATTAGTGCCAGATATATGGTTTTTGGACGAAGAATTTTAGGACACAAATAGGTATACAGAGAAGGAACAAAAACTTTGACTAGGTAATACTGTTGTCATACTGGTCGACTGGTTTTAACCATATATTTTTCTGTTTTTAACCATATATTTTTTTGTCTCTATTTATGATAAAGATTTTGCAATGCTCTGCTAATGTAAAGAACTAATTTATATTTAACTATGCTACAATACTAGTAATGTAGTTTTTATTCCCACTTTGGCGTTCTGTGTTGCAAAATGTTTTTTCTGGGAATATCTCTTTAATTTAAAAAAAAATGGTTTTAATTGTTTAATTGATATGGCAGTTTGAAAGTATTTAAACTGCAACTACATGTTATGTCATTTGTCTGATGAAGTTGGTGGAGTACACCGACAAAAGCGCTTACTTTATCTACAATAAAAACAGTTTTGCTGTGGTTCTGCTGCTGCCGTTTTTTTGTTTTTTAACTGTGTTGATAATGTCACTGTCAGCAAGCACATTCATGTGTATCCTAATCTGAAGCCGTGGATGATGAAGGAGGTCTGATCTCTTCTTAAGCACTGCAATACAGCCTTCAGGTCTGGTGACGGGATCCTTTAAAGCATGGCTAGATCCAACCTAAAGAAAGCTATCAGAGAGCTAAAGCAGCCAATAAAAGGAAGATAGAGGACCACTTCACCAACAAGACCCATGACAACTATGGCAAGGTTTTTAGCAAATCACCAATCATAAAACCAAAAACATATGGCTGTTGATGGAGATGCCTCAATGGTAGAGGAACTTATTTCTTTTCCCGTTTTGTGGTGAAAACAGCAGACACAGTCACTCCTAAGAACCAGCAGATAGGCCACAGCAGTCTCACATCATTTATACCAACCTCCTACAACCATAGCTTCACAGTACAACAGCATGATGTAAGACATGTGCTCAAACGGGTGAATCCAACAAAGGCTGATGGCCCTGATGGAGTGATGAAATGGGTTTTGAAAGAATGCATGGACCAGCTCTGTTGGGTCTTTGTAAAGATCTTAAGCCTATGTTGATTTAAGTCTGCTATTCCATCTTGCCTGAAGTCAACTGCAGTCCTTCCACTACCTAACTACTATCATCCAGTGGCACTTGATCCCATCATCAAGAAGTGTTTTGAACAACTAGTTCTGTGACACATCAAGTGCAGTCTCCCTGTTATCTCGGATACACACCAGCATGCTTACAGGGCAAATAGGTGTACAGAAAATGCCATCTCCACTGCCTTACACACTGCACTTTGTCATCTTGAGCAGCAGGGGAACAATGTGAGGATGTTCTTTGTAGAGTACCAGATAGACTGGTTACTAAACTCGCTGGCCTAAGGCTTTCAGAACCTTCCTGCCATTGGATTAAAGTCTTTCTGGCTAACTGTCCTCAGATGGTGAGACTAGGCCTGTACCTCTCCTCCACTCACAGGCTAAACACTGGTGGCCCACTAAGGCTGTGTCCTGATCCCCCTTCTGTATACTCTTTACACCCATGGCTATGTCCCCTCTCATTCTACTAATACCATCATTAAGTTTGCAGAAGACACCACAGTGATTGGACTTATTTCAGGAGGAGACAAGACACCATATAGAGATGAAGTTCAAGCACTGGCTGTATGGTGTACTGAGAACAACCTTGCCCTGAACTCTACCAAAACAAAATAACTCATAATAGATTTCTGGAGGTACAACATAGATCACAACCCAATATACATCAATGGAGACTGTGTGGAAAGGGTTCCTGCCTTCAAGTTTCTATGTGTATATGTGGCAGAAGATCTCTCTTGGTCCATAAACACCACAGAAGCAGTCAAGAAGGCACAGCAGAGATTCCATTTCCTGAGGATTCTCAGGAAAAAACAATCTGCAGGAGAAGCTACTGGTGTACTTTTTACCACTGTTTTATTAAAAGTGTGCTGACATACTGCATTTCCACATGGTATGCCAACAGCTTAGTGACAGATAGGATGGCTCTTGAAAGGATTATTAACTCTGCCTAGAAAATCATTACCTGCTCATTGCCCTCTTTGGAGGAACTCTTCAGCTCTTGCTGTCTAAACAGGGAAAACAACATCATGAGTCACCCTGAACATCAACTGTTTCAGCTGGTGGCTTCTGGCAGATGGTTCAGGTCCATTCCATCTCAAACAAACAGACTTAAAAACAATTTCTATCTCAAGGCCATACGTGAACTGAACAATGCTAAATACTCACAATGAGTACACATAATAGCCATTTGCACTATAAGGTATATGTTTACATTCCTGTGCACCTTACTTTATTCCTTTCATGTGCAACATACACAAATGCATTAATTTAGTTGTTTACTGCATTACATTATATTGTATTGCATTTTATTCTCTTATTTATTTATGATCAATATATGGGACTGCACCTTAGGAAGATTGCTACAAATTTTTGTTGTACTTGTACAATGACAATAAAGGAATCTTATCTAATCTATCCATCTTATCTAGTGCTACAGAGACCAGGGATTCCACAGACCATGTCACAGATAATCTATTTCATTCTGTGCAGCCAATTATGTCATTGCCTCAATGTGTCTGCACTCCTGTCCTTCATGCATCACACCCAGTTGGTGTGCAACATTATCTGTGTCACAGTCAAGTGCATGAATGTCAGATCCATGCCATTGCTGGGAATATTCATTTATCTGGAGGAGTAGGCAGACACCCCCAGACATGCACCCATGCACACCAGCTACATGCCTATGTCTGCTGTGATGGGCAGTATTTATGTGTTGTGAGGACTTTCAACATAAGCAGCAGTCTCAACGTGGACCTGTTGTCCACAGGCCGCATCCTGTCTACCATCTAATGTCCTCTCATTATCAGAATGGCTGGACAGGTTTCCCTGTACATTTGAGGCTACAGCCACATCCACATGACTGTCACCATCTTGGCCAGACTGTATCACCATGTCACTGTCTTGTGTGCCAGTGGCCATGCTACCATACTAAGACACATCAGATCCCACATCAGGATCAGTGGACAGGCTAATGCAAGATATAGACAGTCGTGCTAAAAGAGGAGACAGATAACACTGATCAGGACACCATGCTTACATCACATGCTGTATATCATTAAAAACATATAACACATATATCTCATTGAAGTGTTACAGATAATACTGATTTACCATTAGGTCTGTCTGTGTATGGGTCATGAAACCTACATAACATGTGGGTCATGGAATCTACACAACAGGGAGATGACAATCATGTTACATATCCAGCATACATGACACATGTGAAGAGTACAAATGTAACACACACCTGACAAGTTCTTGTGGGAAGGCAGCACAGCAGAAGAAGGATGAACTTCAACTGTTGTAGGGAAACAAAGCCAGCATTATTAATCACATCATTGCCAGCATGGACCATTCCAACAGCGGTAAAACATAGGTATCATGTATGCATATCACTTGTTTGTGCACTTGATGATGATGTAGTCTGCCCTATTAATAGGTAGAAGGACACAGTAATAAAGGAGGACAACAACAGGAATGACAGCAATGACATGGATGAAAGACAAGTAATAGCATACAACTGACAGACTCCCACTGTTGTGAGTTTGTGTGTTCTACTGTGGATCCAGCAATTGTAATGTAAAGAGAAAGACAAGACAGTCATGTGCAGGCAACAAAATGTCAGTAAGGATGACATATATGGCACAGTAACAAGGGCTGAGGATACTCACATAACATACAGTGCTCCTGTTGGGTAGATGTCCCTGTGTAGGAAAACAGTGACATTAGTGTCATATATCACAGGTCGGCTGCACATTGCTGTAACCTTTGAAGCTGTTGTGGTAACATACTTTGTTTGTCAGTACTTGCACCTGCATGGCTTGTGCCTCCAGCGGATGTACCTGTAGCGTACAATGTTAGGGAAATATCAGTATGACAGTAAACAGCAGTGCCAGCCATGACATTAGTATGAGGCAATAACAGGCAGAGGTCATATTAACACTGCATGGAGCCACTCAGCTGCAATTTCCTGGTGTTGTGCAGAAATAGATGGACCCTATAAATATTAATGCAGATAGCATTACATATGTTGGTTGCACTGTTCTGTCTGTACTGCACTTGTATGGATCTCTGTGCATGATTCAATTCTGCTGTTGAAAATGGAAAATTACAATACATGAATATGCATGCAGCAGCAATATGCTATGATTTAGTCTATAGTCATCCATGTCATGCAAAGTAACACATAAATGTTTGGCCTAGAACTCCAGCTTCTATCCCACCCCTAGGTATGCATTGCTCCCACTTACTATATACAGGGATGCAAGAAATATTGTGATCTATTTGGGTTGGGGGGGGTCAATGGTGGGGCACCACTGCTGGCATCCCTCGATCTCTCATACTTTCAAAACCTGTTGGCTGCATGGAGGATAATATCAGAGCAGTGTCAGAGACAGGCCTCACAGGTTCAAATGTGCATTAAGCATGTTGGTTATGCTGGCCCACACTTCATTCCACCATACTGCATTCCCTACCCATCTAAGGAGGCTCCATCCTTCTTGTAAGCATCTATTATAATCTCATTCTTATGTGGGAAGAAATTATTGACCCTAGCTCCATTTGCCATCTGCCATCTGAAAGACAGAGATATGTACATATTCATATTCATGTAGGAGCTCACTTATGGAGTTAATTATGTCAACAGCTTATAGTACCATAAACACTGTGCATCCTGTGCAGTGCAAAATTCTATGAATCACTCACTGTGACATATAGTAATGTGACATATAAAAACTTGCAATGCCTGCATACATAACAGTTGTAAAAGCAACATAACTTGTGATGTCTGTAGGATTCGAACACCTTACAGTAGCTATCCTTTGAATAAAGGTCTCTTTACATCATCATGCCACAATACCCACAGTCTGCATGGACTCCCGTTGCTGTAGCTGTAATGCAATTGCAGCCTAAACAGACATCTATTCAAAAATGTCATACATGATAACCTCAGATCAACACAATCATTATTGAAGAGTGAATGCCATCCACTTCAGCACAGAGTATCTCTAAATTACCAATAGAACAACTTATGGAAAGCATAGGAAACAGTAGGATCCGTAAGCAGAGCACAGATAGTACATATTATTTTTGTACTGACCCAGTAGTTATAGGACTTGCTTTAAGAACCATCAATGAATAAATATCCATAACAGCAAAAGTATATATGGATATTGACATATATACATATATTGTTGGAATCTGTAGGTTTCTGTACATACACCACAGAGTTTATGGAGTCACCCACAAGATATATGGATAATCCATAAATCTATGTTTGTGTACTGTTCACATTTACTATGTAAATCTGTCTGTGCAACTGCATATGGGAAATTACTGCATGTTCTTCATGGAGATATCAAACCCTGTATGCATGCAGGTAAATCATACACCACTCCATGAAGTTACAAATATTTGTCATATTGCACACATTTTCCATAAAAGCATTAATATAAACAGCTACATTTGAGAATGGGTAATGCTAACATAGGTATATAATGAGCTAATACTCCCCAAAACAGAAATGCTAGCAGGTGCCAAATTACCTTTTCAACTAGCTATGACTCAGGTACATAAAAGTAAGAGCAACTAATATGCATACATCTTTTAAGTACCATTTGTGCCAAACATAATTAATGAGGTACATTAACATTCCAGGTTTTGTAATCCATTTGCGTACTTCCGTGTAAGTTCTTGAAATTTTGTGCATTAACCAATATCTCAGTGTGATGGGAATCGATAAATTGTACCATGTATAATATGTGCCTGTTGTCTACCAAGAATCTGTTAACATGACATAAGCATCACTTTTAAATATTGATTTTGATACATTTACAAATCAGATCATTGCTACATTTTGTGAAAAGAATGGACATAGCTGTGATGAATACATATTTTAACAAGAGGGAGGAGCATAGGGTGACATACAAGAGTGGAGGAAGATGCACACAGGTGGATTATATCTTATGTAGAAGGGCCAGTCTGATGGAGACTGGCGACTGTAAAGAGGTGGCAGGGGAAAGTGTAGTTAGGCAGCATAAGATGGTGTTTTGTAGGATGACATTGGTGATCAAGAAGAGGAGGAGGAGTGTGAGGGCAGCACCAAAGATCAAATGGTGGAAATTGAAAAAGGGTAATTGTGAGGTGATGTTCAGGGAAGAGTTAAGACAGGCACTGGGTGGCAGTGAAGAGTTACTGAATAGCTGAGTAACTACAGCCAAGCTAGTAAGAGAGATGGCTAGAAAGGTGCTTGGTGTGACATCTGGAAAGTGGAAGGAAGACAAGGAGACCTGGTGGTGGAATGAAGAAGTACAGGAGAGTATACAGAGAAAGAGGTTGGCGAAGAAGAAGTGGGATTGTCAAAGATATGAAGAAAGTAGACAAGAGTATAAGGAGATGAGGTGCATGGCAAAGAGAGAGGTGGTGAAGGCTAAGGATAAGGCATATGAAGAGTTGTATAAAAGGATGGATACTAAGGAGGGAAAAAAGGACCTGTACCAATTGGCTAGACAGAAGGACCGAGCTAGGAAAGGTGTGCAGCAGGTAAGGTGATAAAGGATAATGAGGGAAATGTACTCACAAGTGAGGAGAGAGTGTTGAGCAGATGGAACGAGTACTTTGAGGGGTATATGAATGATAAGAATGTGAGGGAGAGAAGGTTGGATGATGTGTGGATAGTGAATCATGAAATGCAGTGTATTAGCAAGGATGAAGTAAGGATAGCTATGAAGAGGATGAAGAACGGAAAGGCTGTTGGTCCAGATGACATACCTGTGGAAGCAAGGAGGTGTTTAGGTGAAATGGCAGTGGAGTTTTTAACTAGATTGTTTAATGAAATCTTGGAAAGTGAGAGGATGCCTGAGGAATGGAGAAAAAGTATTTTTGGTACCGATTTTTAAGAATAAGGGTAATGTGCAGAGCTGTAGTAACTACAGAGGGATTAAACTGATCAGTCACAGCATGAAGTTATGGGAAAGAGTAGTGGAAGCTAGGTTAAGAAGGGAGGTGATGATTAGTGATAAGCAGTATGGTTTCATGCCAGGAAAAAGCACTACCGATGCAATGTTTGCTCTGAGAGTGTTGAAGGAGAAGTACAGAGAAGGTCAGAAGGAGTTGCATTGTGTCTTTGTGGATTTACGGGTGCCTAGAGAGGAGTTGTGGTATTGTATGAGAAAGTCGGGAGTGTCAGAGAAGTATATCAGAGTGGTACAGGATATGTATGAGGGTAGTGTGACAGTGGTGAGGTCTGCGGTGGGAGTGATGGATGCATTCAAGGTGGAGGTGGGATTATATCAAGGATCAGCTCTGAGCCCTTTCTTATTTGCAATGGTGATGGACAGGTTGACAGATGAGATCAGACAGGAGTTCCCGTGGACTATGATGTTTGCAGATGACATTGTGATCTGTAGTGAGAGTAGGGAACAGGTGGAGGAGACCCTGGAGAG
Organism: Protopterus annectens; assembly: GCF_019279795.1. NCBI lineage: Eukaryota > Metazoa > Chordata > Ceratodontiformes > Protopteridae > Protopterus > Protopterus annectens. The sequence goes on from NC_056735.1 coordinate 788,216,382, forward strand.
GTGAAGATATGCTCTAGAGAGAAGAGGAATGAAGGTCAGCAGGACTAAGACAGAATATATATCTGTGAATGAGAGGGAGGATAGAGGAATGGTAAGGATGCAGGGAGTAGAGGTGGCAAAGGTGGATGAGTTTAAGTACTTGGGATCAACAGTTCAGAGTAATGGTGAGTGTGGAAGACAGGTGAAGAAGAGAGTACAGGCAGGATGAAGTGGGTGGAGAAGAGTGTCAGGAGTGATTTATGACAGACAAGTACCAGTAAGAGTGAAAGGGAAGGTCTACAAGAGGGTAGTGAGACCAGCTATGTTATATGAATTGGAGACAGTGGCATTGATAAAAAGGCAGGAGTCAGAGCTTGATGTGGCAGTGTTGAAGATGTTAAGATTTGCACTAGGTGTGATGGGGATGGACAGGATTAGGAATAAGTATATTAGACGGTCAGCCCAGGTTGGAAGGTTTGGAGACAAAGCCAGAGAGGCAAGATTACGTTGGTTTGGACATGTGCTGAGGAGGGATGCAGAGTATGTTGGGAAAAAGATGCTAAGGATGAAGCTGCCAGGTAACAGGAAAAGAGGAAGGGCTAAGATAAGGTTTATGGATGTAATGAGAGAGGACATGCAATTGGTTGGTGTGACAGAGCAAGATGCAGGGGACAGGAAGAAATGGAAACAGTTGATCTGCTGTGTCGACCCCTAACAGGAGCAGCCAAAAGAAGAAGAAGAAGAAGATCATTGCTACATGTGAACTGAATGGGAACTCAGTGAGCAATGTTGGATGTTTCTGTAGTTATCTGTAGGAATATGGATACACACATGTAGTAACTGTTTGTTAAAAAGAAACATCTGCTAGGTTGTAGCTTAATCTGTTACGAAACAGACTAGCATGTGTATGTTTTAGTGTGCTGTGGATTCAACTCCAAATAAAGGAAACGTATCATTATATTGTTATCTTTGTGTATTTCGCACATTGTTGAATATTTTTCTCTACATAACTGCTTATTGTTATTAAAGACTATTTTGTGCATGCTTATAAATAACTTGGTTGCTTGTCAAATTTCTACAAATATCTTCATAATCTGTGATGTTCTGTTACAGCAGTTCTTTAAGTACAGGGTTATGCATAAAGCTTGGAACAGACTGTTATATTTCTGAAAAAAATGTTTATGGAATATGGTATTACTTGCAAAACTGCTATCAAGTGGAGTTTTGTCATTAATTATTGAATTCCCTTCAACAACAACCTCATCCTTTTCTTCTGAGGGAGTCAGATGGTTAGACGTACAGCTAAAATGCAGAACAGGGAAATAACAGTGATCTATGCATTTGATTTGTGATGTGCACTTTGCCTAGGAATATCTTTAAATATGTCTTCCCACGTAACTTACTGTGTCCCTGATATACAACACATTTTATGTCTCTGTTAACAGAAGCTATGTGGTACATGACACTGTCCCACTGTCTGAGGGATGAAAGTTTTTACTTGCTGTTACTGGCTGAGACCAATTCATTCTTGCATATAATTTACCTAAATACACAGCACATTGTCCTTTTTGGAAATCCTAAGCCATGATCCACATTAGTAACTCATCTCTGCACATTCATAACCCCAAGACTTTTCACTGCATCCATAAAACATGCTCTCAGACAAGATGGATTAGCTAAGCAGGTAGGTATCAGCATTAGAGTGTGAATGTAGATTAGAGCTGCAGGGTTAAATCTCACATTTTCCAATTTGTGTTCAATTCTGTTTGAAGATGTAAAGGCCTCTGATAAGATTGGATGCAGAATGTAATGATTCTCTGATGTTCTTCACAAATAATGGTTTTAGAACCTGATTTGAGCAATGTATATCCCTGTTATTTGAGGACTACATCATTAGTAGAGGTTGTTTTCTTTTCTTTTTTTCAGGTGATGTGGACAGGACACAAAATCTTGCCCTGTGCATCGAGCAGATACACAGGCTAGATGAGCAGTAGAGGGAAAGAAGTATGTTGCTTAAGATTTCTGTTTTGTTAAATAAAGCATATCTGATCCTTGTTACAGGCCTGCATTTTTCACATTGCCATGTCTAGTGCTTAGAATGCTGGAATACCCATCATGCATCAGTAAGGTAAGTGCAATAATCACATTATACTTGTGCTTGCAAGTCTGACTGAAATACAGATATGTGTAAATATCATTTAGCAGCAAACCATATTTTCAAAGATGTTTTTTGAAATGTAGGCCACAACCTAAATGATAGTTGGGTTTGTGTAATTCACACGTATTTTGAGGTACATGCTTTGCCTATAGGTCTCTAGTGCTTTAAGTGATGTTTGTAATCCATGTGTTGATGTGGTTCTTAGCGACTGATATGTTGTGTATAGTCTACTTATTCAATTCATGTACAGAATAGATGTCTGCTGTGTTAGTGTTCGCATTGTTGATTGTGTGGCATGCCCTTCAGTAGGTATTGCATTGGGCTAAAACACCTTGGGTGGTTTTGTTGCAACATACCTGTTTGAGGATACTTGTACATGTAGGTATGTCATCGTACCATTTCATAATCTGCAAGCATCGTCAGGATGTTTGCATTTTACAGGGTACTGATTGCTAATAAATGCAGGGAGGTCATGCATGCAGCTGTAGACAGATAATACTGTTTGTACAATATATAGTAAATTCTCATGTGTTACAGGCTTTGACTATAATTATTATTGAACATTATTAATGGATACTGTTGTATTCCTTATATTGATGTGGGGTCAGCCAATGACCATGCTGCTTGGCTCAGATGTTTGTCATATGGCTTGCATGTTTTCCATGATATTGTCATGTCACTTTGTCTTCATTTTAACAGTGTTAATTAGTGGCTGTCCATATCAATCATTACCTGCAGAGACTACAAGTTATATTTACACACAGACATAACTGCTTAACGTACCTGATTGGTCTGGTTGCTATTCGAGGGATCTACCAGAAAAAGGCTACAAGCCTACAGACCCTTGCATCATCTGGGACAATATTGTGGATCACCAAACAGGCTGTGGCCTGCTTCTCTTCTTGAAATTAGTGCTAACATTTTGCTTCTGGTTAGAAAAGAAGCAAAGGAGCATTGTATCCCAACAGAGTGAAGCTGTAGTGAGACCAGCATTGGTAGTAGCCAGGCAGTAGACATTCATATGACTCTCCTCTTTTCATCATTCTTGACAAGCTAATTCTTTGTTTTCAGTAAGTACTGCTTGATTTGTTTCTAACTTCAGAATATCGGCCTAAATACTTCAACCTTAAATTTTCAGGGTCTACATATTACTTTCCCCCTCAAGTGTTTGCCAGTGCTGTGTAAAGACTCAGACACCTTGAGTGACATTTTTCCTCTAAAAGCACAACTAAAATTTCTCCAATATCTAGTTGCACACAGGATAGTTAGTTTGCAGTGGCAAGCATTGTCCACATAGTTGCAAACCAGGTACTCCTGACAGTGATTGATATTCTCACTCCAACTGTCTAATCAATATAACAGGGTCAGTTGCCATGGATATGAACTTTCCTACTGTCTACATTACTAGCTTGGTGGATATGGGCTACCTGAGGCAATGTAGAAATTGTCTCATGTTTACTGACAACCGATTAATTCTCAAACAAACTGATATGGTATGTGAGAGATGTATTTACACAATCTCACTGGAGGAAAAACTCTCACATAAAAGTACTCCAAATGTCAATAAAGTTGTCAGCAATAGACGCACTGCACCCATCATGCACAATTCATAGCAGACATGTACACCCGCATATGCTAAGGCACTTACATGTAACCTTCCTAAACCACAAAGACATCCTAGATGAAGTATACATAACAAATGCCCTCAGTAGACCCAAATGCACTCTTTCAAAACAACACCCACATCAACACATAGAGCTGCATCTCATAGAGCCTATACCTCTAAGCCATAAGGCAAGCCACCACACAATCCAACATTCTAGTCATTGGAGACTCCATTGTGAGACACACTGATGTCCCTCTCACCAGGCTGAGTAAGGAGAAAGTTATGGTCAGTTGCTTATCAGGGGCTAGGATCCACCACATTATGCATGCACTCAAGTCATTGGACCACAATTACCAATATGACTCAGTCATAGTCCATGTGGAAGTAAATAACCTGAGACATACCTCCCTAAACTATATGAAGAGGGACATCATGGAGGTCTCATAATATGTGCCTCAGGCTGGTGTGAAGCTAGCATTGAGCAATTTTACCTTCTGCAAGGATGATGCCACAATATGAACAAAAGATAATTGACTTTAATAATTGGTTTAGTTTCTGGTGTCACTCTAAGAGGGTGCAATATTTATCAGCATGGAAGAGATGGTCAACAGACCATGCTGCTTTGTCAAGGATGGTCTGCACCTCTCCCCTCTAGGCTTTTGAATATTAGCTCAAACATTGTCTTCCCCCATAGTGCCTTTTTTTGACAATGCCAAACTGAAAGTACTTCTGACATAGCAAATCAAAACCAAGAAAATCTAAATGTATTACAGCTCAATGCTAGGAGTCTAAACAAAAAACTCCACTCCCTAGAAGCTGTCTTTACCCTCGAGAATGCTGATGACTGTGTGGTCACTAAGACATGGTTTAAAGCTACAGAGGGCACACCAACAGTGCAAGGTTATAATGCCTTTCACACATTTAGGCCAGCTACTTCACAGGCAGGGACTAAATGTGAAGGTATCTCTATTTACATCAAAACTATACATACTTCAAGGCTGGTCAAAGAGTACAATACACTTGAGCTGCTTCATGTTCAAATCAAAATCCAATACCACTTCCTTGCAAGCTATAGGTCTCCCTCTATGACCCAGGAAACCCATACCATGTATTTAAACTTACTAGAAACACTAACCATCAACCCAATTCCATACTCATAGGTGACTTTAATTACCCCACTATAAACTTGGAATCATATACAACACCAAATGTACATGCACAGAGATTCCTGGATTTTGTAAACATAAGGTCCCTAGACCAGATAGTCAATACACCAACCAGGGATGCAACCATACTTGATCTGGTCCTCACTAATATGGGAAACTGCTGCATACCTCCTACTGTAATGCCTTCCCTGGTAAGGTCAGACCACAATATGGTCTCCTTTGAAGTAAAAATAAAACCTGGACCCTCAGCTAAACCTGGAATATTCAGGAACTATTCTAAGGCTAACTTCCTGCTATTAAGTGAGAACCTGGCAAAATGTCAAACCACCATTAACCATGAGAACACTTCTGGCTATGCAGAACTGTTCAAAGAAACCCTTTACAACCATGTTAATAGCTGCATAGAGGCAGCTGTACCCATCAGGAAGAAGTACAGAATTAACTCAAACACACCCTTGTGGAATCTCAAAATCAATCATCTGGATAACAGGAGAAACAAAATCATAGCAAAAATTAGGAGGTGCAGCACCCATCAGGATAAAAGGACTCTCATCAAACTAAACAACCAACTCAAAGGGCAAATAAAGTCTACCAAAGCCATATTTGAGGTAAGTTTGGCCACCCAGGCCAAGGACAGCCACAAAGCATTCTTTAGCTATGTCTGCAACCTCAAAGGCAATACACAATTGTGTGCACAGCTTCTTGTAAATGGAACCAGCTATACTGAGCCAGAAGATATAGCAAACCTCCTGGCTGATAAATTCAGCTCCAACTTTACTCCTCTCTCCCTGTCAATTTTCCCTCAGGAATTATCAAATATAACTCCCCCTACTATCACTACAGAACAGGTCCTTAATGCTCTCTCTAAGACCAAGAATAGTGCATCAATGGGCCCAGACAATATCCCGAGATGCCTTCTAAATAGCATGAAACAGGACCTATCAGGGCCACTGGAATTACTATTTAACTGTAATCTCCAAACAGGCTTCATGCCTCATGAATGGAGAAAGGCAACAGTCATCCTTCTACACAAATGTGGGCCATCTACAAACCCTGGAAACTACAGACCAATAAGTCTCACTTGTCTTATATGTAAAGCCATGGAAAAAATTATCATGGAGATGATCAGTAGAGATATAGTAAACCTCCAGACACCGGACCCAGCCCATTTTGGTTTCTTCAAGGGCAGATCATGCCTATTCAGCTTGGTGGACTTCTTTGAGAAGGTCACCAAAGCAATGGATGATGGCAAAATCGTTCACACTGCCTACCTTTACCTGGCCAAGGTATTTGATACAATACCCCACTCAGTCATTGTTGAAAAATTCAAGAGGTTAGCTACAAACCTGTATGTCACCCAGTGGATAGCCAGCTGGCTCACAGACAGGATCCAGGAAGCTAGAATTGGGGAGTCCACCTCTACAAAGAGGCCACTCACAAGTGGAGCCCCTCAGGGATCAGTCCTTGGGCCACTCCTTTTTGGCATTTACTTCTCAGAAGTCAAGGCCAATCTCAGTGGTCTCTGGATGACTAAATTTGCAGATGATTGCAAATTAGGAGCTGTCATTGAATCTCACACTGACACAAATGTTCTCCAGGAAGGGCTGACACAGACAAACAACTGGTGTCAGAGCCATGGGTTAAAACTAAATGCGAAGACATGCATAATAGTATCCATTGGGAAGTCATCTACCCCTGGTAACTATCATATTGACAACACACCCCTTAGAGCTGACCCAGTAGTCAGGGACTTAGGGACATTTACAGATAGTAGTCTAGCCATCATCATGTGTCTACAGTGGTGTGGAAATCATTCTATGTTGAGCAACTTATAAACAAAGGTATAGATCTAGGTCCAGGGAAGTCACTGTTCTACTATATATCAGCATTCATCAGATCTATCATTGAGTACAATGCACCCTTTGGTATGTACCTAACCAGTCATCTCCAACAACTGGAACATCCCCAGAGGTTCTTCTCTAAAAGAATACAGGGCATGAGTAATATGTCCTATGAGGACCACCTTAAGGCCCTATCCCTGTATTCTGTCTCCTATATGCTTTTGAGGGGAGATACTGGGCATTATCAGATCCCACTTTGATGGACCTCCTGCATATCAGCAAAACAAACAGCACCAGAATTACCCATTCTAAAGACTTAAACCTTGCGTCTGATGTAAATAGGACCTGCTGGAGAGATAGGTATGCATCCTAGAGACTACCCGGTCTATGGAACAGGCTCCCCATCCATGTGAAGCAGAGTACCAACCAATTCAAGTGCAATGTGGACAACTGGATGGGAAACCAGAAATTCATCCCTGGTTTGGCACCTATGTCTCTAATGGACACAGGTAACCTGTAAATGTTTTATCTCTCAGGCTCATGCCTGAACTTATCAGAGATTTGGGATACATGGCTAGGCTTAAAAAGGCCCTTGTGGTCATTAGCCTAGTAAACACCTATGAACCTTATGTCCATAAGTATTGATAATGGGACATAAGGAAATTATTGTGTGCATGAGGAACCATACGCTAGCAGCAAATCTGGTGATTATAATTGTGCTACATAATAATGTTTGGGGCCATTTCATCTTTAACTGGGTTTTAAATAAGAACTTCAAAGTATGCTAATACACCTTTAGTCTTTGTAGATGTAAAACTCACATGTGGATGGGATGTTAATGTATCTTAGATTGCAGATGTGTACATCAATTTCATTTTTAGGTCATCTATGATCTTCATGGGAATGTGTGGTGTGATAGACATTTGTTTTTAATTGTTATAGTTTTGACAACTGACATATATTTCATATGGTGGTACACTGGACTATGGTCATAATATATTTTAATGTTTCATGAGAACTATTTTCTGCCTGTTCTTCATGTCACAGTGGGTATGTTATGCAGACAGGTAGTAGCAAGTATGCATATGTAATTTCTGTTCTGTGTTGTGATTCATCTTGACAGAACATGGTACCTGCGGACAATCTCCATTCAGATGTAGACAACAAATGCATGGCAGGCCACTGCTGGCATCCTCAGATGAGGATGACCATGATGATGACAAGGATGACAACGAGGAAGCTGGAACTGCACATGCGCATGCCATCACCCCTACTGCACCCCAGAGGAAATTATGCCAGGAATAACAAAAAGAGAGACACGATTATTGGGAAAAGATCTTGGAGGTTGTGACAATGTGTTTTGAACACGAATGAGGGACATAATGGGGGCATAATGGGCAATTTATTCTAGGACATGGTGCGGGCTATGCATAACTCATTCAGGAAGATAGCCTGAGAGATCATTTACAATGTTCATCCACATCAGTGTAGTTCCCTTAGGTCCGTAAGTATTGTCTGTGTGCTTCAGTTGTGTAATGTTGCCAAAATGCTGTTTGCCATATAATTATATTGTATATGCACTGTTGCGCATGCATACCATGTAGCTCCCACTCTTGTGTTATATGTGCAAACATACAATTTCAGATATCATCGTGCGACATTTAATTATGTTTTACCATGTGCATGACACATATTAACACATCACACTTTCCTTCCATGTTCAGCTGCTCATGCATTGTGGAAATTAACCTGTAGCTACATCTAGCATTATGTCATATATATGGGCAGTCCTCCTTTTCTGACTGTATCAAATGCCAATTTAATATCCATGTATACACCATGGTAAGGATAATTTATTCAGTCACAGTACAGTATGTCGTATTTACTATATGTTACATTTTCACATCCATTCCTTATTCACATTAGTTCACCCCTTCCGGCAACATTTGCACACATAAACTGATGATTGTACATGTTTCTGCACATAGTCCTATCCATATTGAAACACTATTGTACCTTTGACATGTAAGCATTCACTGACTTATTGTTGATGCCCTGTGATGATGTTTACAGGAGTGTCCTCTGCTCAGTAATGAGCAGGATGTGTGACATATACCTGGAGTTGGCATGACAGTATATGTGTATGTGACTAAGATTCTTAGCTTATTTACCTATGCCTGTTGATGTTAAATGATTGCACATTACTGTTTATGTGTGATTTATACATGCCCACTTTGGTGGACACTAGCAATGCAGTTTGCCCATGTGACATACATTTGTCATTTGCTTAAATGTGTTTTTGGTTGGCTTCAACAGCACCCTATACTGTGTGTCCATGCATTTGCAATGCGCAACTTTACCTTGTTATCCTGATTTATTGTTGTCTTTCTTGATGTATCTCCAGGTTGTCCTCATCCCTTCCACCTTTGGAATTACCTAATATATTTTTTTCAGAAATGTTTGCCTTTGTTGCAGTTATGGTCCATTGTCATGTATTACTTTGTATACGTCAACATCTGCCAAATTTATGGCCATTATACAGATGCAGGGCATATGCACACAAGTCATGGGCTAATGCTTGGAATTCATTAATTTTGTCATTATTCTTGTGTGTTAACCATTGTATGTTGTTGAATTCATGTGCACAACCTGATATTTTGTATAGAGCTGTAGTGTTAGATTTCTGAACATATTCTTACTTGTCATTGGTGTGTATGTGTATGTGCACTTGACATTGTTTCATGTATGTTCCACTTAGAACCCTGTTAATCATACATATACACCTACACCTGTATGTTGCCTTTGGCATGGCATATGTGTGCATTTCATTACACATTTTTTTGGGTTGTACACACCTTGTTGTGTATGTAGCAGCCAGTCTGCTGCTTTGTTGCAGTACTGCTGTTTGGCACTGTGCTTGATTGTTTGTCTTTCACATGCATAGTCAAGAGGTTCTAATCTGTCCTCTGCTGGAATTATCTAGTATCCCTGGATCAGCGTTGGCTCATCTGTTATCCAGCTTAACTTACACTTGTACTCCTGATAGACTACTTGGTATGTGTTTAATTATCAAATGTGCACTGTGATCCTTTTTTATTACCCTACAACACACATCTGTCGTTGGTCATACACATCCAGGTATGACTGCCACACAGTTTGCAACATGTCAAAATGTGATATTACATAGGTAGATATGCATTTCTGCACTTCACCATGGCTAGTATGCATTTCTACCCTATTTGTTCCATTGTCTGTGCTGTGCATTGTTCTGTCTGTGTAACTTTCCTGTTCTTGCTGTTGTTTTCCAACCTTTGTCTGTCATGTGTTGTGATATTTGTTCTATAGGTATACCTGTTGTAGTGGCCTTCTCCTTCTCTTTCCGTGCTTTTACCTTTCCTTCTATTATTAAACAAAATCTAAAAAACGAGATCTATTTACACCCAAGAAAAATGCCCATGCCTCTCGGATTTTCTTCAAATTTTCATATTCCAGCATACCTCTTGTGTGTCCAGCCTCTTCACCCATACCCCACATCTGCTTTTCTATATCCCAATTTCATTGGGTGCATGCATTACCCAAGTTCCTCACATATATTCCCCACTCATTGTTAACTAATGTTAGCCGGATGATGTGGTCATGATTGCCCTTTGCCTTTATTAATTTTTTTTTATTAGAAAATGTACATATTCTGTCAGAATCTGTAAGTGATATGTAGCACATTTTAATAATAATGGACTTATGGAGATAATTAGTAGTTGTCTGGACACCTACTGGATAGATTCTGTTATAGATATGTTTTTATGAATATCAGGCTGCTTACTTAGACTGACAGATTCTTTCAGTAACTTTGTTAATATACATCATGCATTGACAGAGATTTTTCATTACTTACGGAGTACCTGCAAGATATATAAAGTGCACCAATAATCAGGATGTGGAAAACCAGCATTCTACATCTACTTAAAGAGAGCTAATCAAACTTAAAAGTAGACATCAAGATATAACCCCATAGTCAGCTATAACAACAACTGTGCACCATACATAACCCTTGCACAGTTTCCTATCATTAAATACCATGTGATCATTGATGATATAAAATACGCCAATAATACTGAGATGCACTGTTGTGCACTGAGATATTCTAAGTTCACGGTAGCATATTTACATATTATATTGTTATCTGCAACTTTGCCACTGATATTGGTGTAATGCACCAGATTCCATGGACTTTACAGAACCCGGCCCATTGACTGCAGCTGAAATTTAAATTTTCAGTAGTCACATATCCTGCTGCATTTTTCTACCTGCAGCTCACAGTAGATGCTTAGGAATATGTTGGTGCACCCATCATGCACCACTACTGGATAATCACGTTTTACCTTTATTTTATGCACACTGTTAGTTCAATCATGACACTGCTGACATTCTTGAGTTGTAGAATATGTGGGTTTATATCAGTCCATCGAAACGGCTGAAAATCGGATACCAGATGTTCGAACTGTAAAGTTCGAACACTGGTAATCGCGAAGCCATGGCCTACCAAATTCTTTCCCAGGGAAAGAATTCGATTGTCTGTTTCTGTGGCTTTGTGAGTATCAGGACTGTGGTGGGAAGTTATGGGTCAGGTTCAGGTAAGTGTGCGATTGTGTGGATGTTAGGGTTAGGGCGCAGGTTAGGTTAGTTAGCATTAGGGTGAGGTGGGTGTGCGATAGACAAAGACTTTAGAGTTAGGGTGAGATAGGTGAGTTAGGGTTAAGGCATGGGTCAGGTGAGTGTGCGATAGTGATGAACCTTAGGGTTAGGGTTTGGGTTAAGGTAAGTGGATAGGTAGTAGTGTATGTACAGTTTAGTGTAGGGTTAGATGTAGGAATTTGAGTGTATGGGTGTGTAATGATGTTGTTTTGGTGTGTTTGTGTTGTGTGTGTTTCTTGGAACAGCAATTTTTTTTCCCAGGGAAAAAAATTACTGTTTTAAGACTTCAGTGTTTTTGCAGTTCGTGGTTTGAAGTTTGAAATTATTGCGTTCGAACTTCAAACATTTCAGTGAACTGATATAGACCCAAATAAGTCATATGTCACCACCCTTCTCTTGCAACATACATGTATGTATGTATATATGTATGTATGTATAGGCACTTCGAGTGTGTACAACCTAAATGATGATCACATGACATTTAATGATAAGCGAACTGTGCAAGGGTTATATATGGTGCATGCTTGTTGTTATAGTTGATTGTGTGGTTATATTCTGATGTTTACTTTTACATTGGATTAAATCTTTTTAAGTAGATGCAGAATGCTAATAAACCAAGATCCAAAGTCCAAAGCACAGCAAATGATGAAACACAAGCAGCAATAGCGTACTGATCCTTTAATATCCGCTTTCGTCACAAGACTTCCTCAGAATGCAAAAAAACATCACTACCAGCAACCATTAAATACCCATACTAATTACATACACATTAATCATTGATTAGAAATAAAAATAAAACTAAAAATAATAATCCAATTTTCATGTATCTATTCATAAAAATACCATCTGTTGTTAAGTTAATAAACATCTAATATTACTATCTTTGTTAACATGTAACTTCCTATATTTCAAAAAACATTTAACATTAATGGCGTCGTTTAAACCTGGAAACTTGTCAGAATTCAATTTAATTTGCCAAATAGTCTCACGTTGTTCCAGGTAGTTTTTATAATCGCCTGCTCTCAAATCAGAACATACAATCTCTAAAACAGAAAATAAATTTTTTTTAAAAAAAGGGCAAACGACTGAATGTTTAAAAAGAGCATTGTTCTCATCCCTGGTTTTAATGCTATAAAGATGCTCCCTAATCCTAGTTTTGAGGCATCTAGTCGTCATGCCGACATAAAAAGCCGAACATCCTGAACAAAAACTTATGTAAACAACCCCCATAGAGTTGCAGTCAACATAACCAGGAACTTTGAAAGTCCTATCAATCGTCTCAATTTTAATGTAGGGACCCTCAGAAATAAATCTGCACATATTGCAAGAATGGCAACAATGCATTCCAATTTTGTTAGTACATAAATTGATAGGATTATGATCTCGAAATTCCAAAATTTTCTTTAAATTGTGGTGTTTCCTAAAAACAAATGATGGCTGGTTCCCCACAATTTTTTGAATGTCATTGTTGCCATTTATTATCCTCCAATTGTTAATAACAATTTGTCTGATCTGTCCCCCATCGGAACTCATGTCCAATGAGCACATAATGTGTTTATTATTATCATACCTTTGGTCTAACTTATTATCAGTCATGTTGCTCAAAATGGGATAATCTAACAACGCTTTGAATGAAATAGGACGTCTACTTAAAATCTCTTCCTTAGTCATGCATAACTCATTAATGCAATAACCTCTCTGACTAAATAGGGAAATGATGATGTTAAATTCATCAATCAAATCACAAAATTTGGAAGTCATCCGACTAGCTCTAATAAACTGGCCGCCAGGAATGTTTTTTACAACATGCTTGGGATGGTTACTGAGATGGTGTAAGTATCCATTTGTAAAAGTCTCCTTACGGTGAATCCTGCTATGGAATCTTAATTCAGTTGTATCCCAGTATAAAAAAACATCCAAAAAATTAATTTGCAAACCGGAACATCCTTTGGTAAATTTCAAATACTCTGAAGATGAATTAATCTCTAATATCAAAGAATCAACAGTGGATGAATCCCCTTCAATCACAAAAAATAAGTCGTCAATAAACCGACAATATAGCTTAATGTTGAATTTCTGATTTAAAACAGGCATGACCTCAAGCTCCCACCAGGCCATGACTAAACTGGCGAAAGCTGGTGCAGCAGGGGACCCCATGGCCACTCCCTTTCTTTGTCTATAGTAGGTTTGTCCCAACAGAAAAAAATTATTTTCCAAAATAATTTCAAGAAATAATCTAATAGTTGAAATGGCATTAATGGTAAAATTAAGATTTTTTCTAATCAAAAAATCACATACAGCGTCAATGCCCATAGAATGAGGAATACATGTGTATAAAGAGACAACATCAATGGTAAAAATAATGTGTCTCGTAGGATCAAACTCACCATTTTGCAAAAATGCCCCAAATTTACTCAAAAAATGCCAGGAATCTTTAATAAAGGAACTTTCACTAGCCAAAACTGGACCCAGTATAGCATCAATAACTAGGGAAATCCCTTCAGTAACCGAATGTGGTGATGAAACAATAGGTCTGAGGGGAGGGTCACTGATGTTTTTGTGTGTTTTAGGTATACCAAAAATCACACCAATACGTGGCTCCTGCACCATACAGAAATCATAAACGTCACGACTGATGTCACCTGTCATGAACAAGGCATATAACTCAGAATGAATAAAACGCATCCTGCGCTTAATATCGTAAAAACTGATGCTTTCATATTCTTCGTTGTTACTGATAATATCAAACATTTTGTTGTTATAAGCCTCTTGGCTCATGATAACTATGTTGCCCCCCTTATCACTCTTCATGAATCTAAAATACTTACAGAGTGATTTCAAATTCTTAAGGGCCAACTTTTCATCATTACTTAAATTATGAATGGTGTGACATTTATGGTTCAAAACCTGAGTAACGTCATGTATGCATTGTTCCTCGAACACTTTAAAAGTATGATGTAAATGAGGAGTAAAGTCTGAAGGTTTAATTAAAACCCTACTTGTTTGCTCTTTCTCTGGCACAAAATTCATTAAATAAAATAAATTCAACTTTCTGGTGAATTTTTTTATATCAATGATGGTGTTGCTGTAATTAGCCCTAGAAGTTGGAATAAAGTTTAAACCATACTTTAATACATTTACTTCACAGTCAGAGAAACAATGTCCCGTCAAGTTAATGATGCTAAATTGGTCTAATCTTTCTTCTACGTCTCGTCCCCCGACGAGTTTGACCCTAGAAAGGTCCGACTCCTGGTCAATACAGTGTTCCTGCTGTGATGGTTGTTCTTCTTGTTGAAAAAAGAAGAAACACTTGAAGTATTAGCTGGAATATTAGTCCCGGTCCTTACTTTGGGTCTAACTGACCCGTTGGCGTTTGGAGTGTCTCCACTACTGTCTTTGACTTTGTCATTAACAGTCTTCTCAGCATTAACATCATTAACATCTTTATTAGTCAATGTGTTGTCATTACGTTCATTCTCGGGAAAGGAACTAATAATATTAGTTCCCTTCTGGAGTTCAACATGATCACCTTCGTGAACAAACCCCTGTTGATCATTTAAAAGCGTTGGTTCACTGAACCCAGAGACAACAGAATTGTAATTTCTTTTACCCCAGACATTAAAAGTACCAGAACGAGCATGGTTCCCTTTCATACCAGACACATTCCCCCTAATGGCAAAGTTGCTATAAGCACTGTTGTTCTCATAGGATGTAACATCACAAACTAGTTTAAGCTGTTTACGGTTGGTGACTTCAGCTGTGTGTTGCTCAAGCTCCTCAAAAAATTCACAGCCGTTAATGTCACCCAAAGATTCCTTTAATTCGCCTTCAATAAGGCCTGTCTCATCCCTTAAGACGCCCATCTTTCCACAATTGTTGTCAATAAGAAGTTTTAAGAACTCAATGCCAGCGTTGTTGAAAAAATTAATTAAAGTTTTAAAAAATGGCAAATTAGCAGTAACTCCATTAGGGCATTTAAAAAATCTTAGTCCCTTAGGGACTATGCCCAACTGAATACAACGCCTGAAATAGCAGTTCTCCAAGTCTAAAGAGCGGTATCTTTTTAGCAACTTTAACAAAAGACCGCGTTTGTTGTTAATCTCAACAGAATTAACTGATTGACATGATTTACCTGAATTGGAGAATGGATTTCTTACTTCATTTAAAAATGATAGCACCGTCCGGCAACCAGCAACAGTTCCCACTGAAGGTTCTCCACGCGAAATAGACGTCGCAATGCGGCAATAATCCTTATCGCGTTTGTCGGTGCCTGCCGTCACTTCCAAAACGGTGTTTAGTTCTTGAAATGATGAATCTGGACTTGAAAAGTTGGCGCCATTGACGCCAATAGGTGCAGCGTCGTCAACACGTTGCTTCTCATTGCTTCTCGCAACCAAAACCTTAAGGGAACTCTGTATGTCTAATAAGGTAGTGGCTAGTAAGTTATTCAGAGTTTGATTCTCCGATGTCGGTGTAGGATGAACCGACAAATTCATCAGTTCCTCATCGCCAGCTTCAGACATTGTTTAGGAAACCAAAAAAACTAAATAAAAGAGCAAATAACCAATAAACCAAGATCCAAAGTCCAAAGCACAGCAAATGATGAAACACAAGCAGCAATAGCGTACTGATCCTTTAATATCCGCTTTCGTCACAAGACTTCCTCAGAATGCAAAAAAACATCACTACCAGCAACCATTAAATACCCATACTAATTACATACACATTAATCATTGATTAGAAATAAAAATAAAACTGATGGTATTTTTATGAATAGATACATGAAAATTGGATTATTATTTTTAGTTTTATTTTTATTTCTAATCAATGATTAATGTGTATGTAATTAGTATGGGTATTTAATGGTTGCTGGTAGTGATGTTTTTTTGCATTCTGAGGATCAGTACGCTATTGCTGCTTATGTTTCATCATTTGCTGTGCTTTGGACTTTGGATCTTGGTTTATTGGTTATTTGCTCGTTTATTTCGTTTTTTAGATGCAGAATGCTGGTTTTCCACATCCTGATCTGAATGGAATAGGTGTATTGATACAAGTCCTGCACATACTTAGCAGTACACTCAATATACTGTGGAAAGAAATAGCCAGAGAATTATTATGGCTAGGCTTGTATAGACCCTAGTGCCGATAGCCTAACACCAACCTATGAACCTATACCTGTTCTGGTATGGACAATGCAGCTCTATTTAATTCTTTATTTTGCTGGCTAAGGTATGTTTAGCAGGTATGCAGCACAGCTTGTAGGGTAAAATATGTTCGCTATGAAGACACTCTGGTTTCTATGCTACCTTTCAGGTACTTTTGATGCTGTTTGAGGTGGCGTCAGATATGTAATATACCCAGATCAGGAACTCTGCCTTGGTGTGCTGTTGCATATTATCTGCAGTAAATGCATGTGTGTGTCTGTGTTGTGTGTAATTATTCCAATTCTGTTGCTTGTTTACCTTTAGGACATTCTGACAGAAGGTGTGTGTGTGTGTGTGTGTGTGTGTGTGTGTGTGTGTGTGTGTGTGTGTGTGTGTGTGTATATATATATATATATATATATATATATATATATATATATATATATATATATGTATTGCAGCATCTCACTTAACAGCAGCAGACATCTTCCTGCAAACTGTGACCTGAGTGTTGTACTGATTTTTCCCAGGCACACTGAAATTTTCTTCTCTCACAGGTATGTCATAGTGCCTCATACATATGTATGACTGCATTTTGGATCAGTTGTTATGTAAGGAGGGTCATCACATTTTTAACTGGCATGTACACTTGAAGTAGTTTGCTGGGTGACAGACTGCCACTGTGCTAAACCACAGGGTTCAGGGTTTAGAATATATCAAAATTCACTTGACTGTACACATTGCTTGTCTTTGTTGGTCTGTCCCTCATATATGTGCTTTATAATATATTACATTCACTTTATACAGCAATGTCAGCCTTTATGATACTGTACTGTCAGTAGTAACCTGACTTCACTTGCATATTGAATCATGACTGCGTATGATCCTGCTGGCCTGAAAATGTGTAGATAATTGCTCCATGTTGGTATACAACATGAGCCATGACACATTTATGTAGATTTGTATTCTTCAGTCAAATTGGTGATGACTGTTTATACGTACTGAATATTGATTTGATGTGCTGGGTGTATATCTCTCATGTCCATTATTTGACTGAATGCCTATATGTGTTTTACATTTTTGCTGTGTGTGTCTCATATGCATTTTGAAATCACTCTGAGTTTTACTCACTAAATCATGTAAATCATATGAGAGTCATGCATCGTATCCTTCATGACATGCATAGTATAGGCTAACATATTACCACAGTGGCTTATGTGATTCATTGTGGTATATAACTGTTGTTACATAAGCTGGGTCTTGGGATTCCATTCTTGCGTTGCTCTCTCAGATGTCTCACTGTATTGGTTTTATGAGTACAATAATGTAAACCTGTGATTAACTGAAGTGAGGACATACTTGCATTAAAATGTTGTATTATATAGTGATAAGAGTAATGCTTTCCATTTTTTTACATTGCATCTTTTAGAGGACTCATGATGTGTAAATTCACCCACGGGCAAAAACATGTGTTTAACTCCTGTCTGAGTCTGTGGAGGAAGGAGCAACCCCACTGGATGAGCCAGGATCTTCATATGCTATGTTACAAGTGGAGATCACTTCCTGTACCTAACCATGAGCAAAATATTTCCAGAACCAAATGAGGGAGATCATCCAGGATGTCTTTCATAACTAGATACAGCTGATGATGTGCCAGTTTTTCAGGGGTATGGCACTTGCAATACATGACTCCTTGGAGATCACCACAGAGATCAACTGTGAGCCTTTGCCCTGCCATGAAAGTCCCTCACAGGAATAAGTATGGTATTTGTTCTTCTTCAATGTGAAGCATAGCTTGCATGTGATATAAATGTAGTTTACCATTACTGCTGCTATAGCACGTGTTTATACACCTTCTTCAGTATGACAGCCATGCTGTCCCTGTAGTTTTATTGATACTGTACCACAAGTTGTGCCATCTCACCATTTACTGTATATGGTATATGCCTCTTTTTGCCTGTGATATGCCAGCCTCTTGTCCTCTGCAGAATATTTAGCAATGTTACTAACATTCCAGATCCACAGTTGTCTGCAGGACTCTACATTGTCATTTGGAGGCATCTCTACTGACATTACAAGGTGCAGACACATACAGTGTGTTACAGTATAGTAGATGTGTGCAGTCACTGATTGTACTGCAGTACACTGTTACCACTTACGTATGCCTCTCTGGTGCACCTGTGAATTTGACTGAAGAATACAGATCCATATAAATGTGTCATGGCTCATGTTATATACCCACATGGAGCAATTAGCTACACTTTTTCAGGCCAGCAGTATCATCCATCGTCACGATTCAATATGCAAGTGAGTCATTGTAGCCACTAGCATTTGGCAGCCATGAATTTGTTTCTGTCTTAAAGTGTGTTGGTCATTTTTATAACCACCTTTTTCAGTCAGTTTCATTCCCCATAATATTCCTCCTGTTAAAACTGCAAGTTGTTTTCAAAACATGAAGATTATAATGTGCAGTTTGACTTTTAGTTTTATTGTTTATTTAGTTTTTATTTATAACCCCACCAAGAAAATTATGTCATGATATTTGGCAATAAATTACATGCAACTGAAATTTTTATGGTTAAACACAACCACTTTACCTGTTTAGAGAACAGCTTATTACTCACATTCTTGGTCCACTTTTACCAGATCTTGTTTGTTCATTTTCAGTGTGAGGTGGTACACCTTTAAGACTTAACTCAATAGCAGTAAAGCGAACAATTCTGACTTTACATTTGATTTTTCTCTGTATGACATTGATGAGGAAGCCATTCGTACTGGTGCCAAACCTAAGGAATTTCCACCCATAGTAGTGGGGAAAACTAACATGCAGAATAAAGGTACTGTTTTATCACAATCCATTTCCCACAACCACACAGGTGGATATGGGAATGATAACAAGGACACTTATTTAAATAAATTTTTAACTAGCAATTGTAACCTTGATAATGCTAATGGTAGAGGAGAAGGTTCCTTACATTTTAATCAAGAAAACACAGGAACCTTAAAGGATATGATCTACCTGTTGGGTAAGAAATTAAATGCTATCAATGGACTAAAAGTGGACAATGCATATTTGCACAAGTGTTTAGATTTAAAAATTGCTCCCACAGGCTTAAGATTTTTTAAGGTGCCAATGGGAATAGAAATAAATGATACAACTATTAATGAGTTTAATCAACTATTTAATGAATGTGGCTTCAATTTTATGAGGCTCATAATTAAATATAATGATGAGAAGCTTTGTAAGTTAGTCCAGGATATTGAATTGTTAAATAACAAGATAATAAATGATCTGTTGTTTTCCAAATGGGAAAGGCTATATAAACAGTACACATTAGCGGAAAAAAGATGCTAAGTATTAGCGAAAGGAAACATAGGAAAATTTCAAGGGACATGGATCAATATAAAAAAGGACAAGCATATAAATGGATAAGTGATAGAGATACAGAAATGATAAGTAACAAAGCATATAATGGTCAACACACTGGGAGTAATACACAGTGTAACACATATAATCAGGAAATAATTCACATTTTTACCAAGTAGGAGACAGACAAATGGAATCATATGGGAACAGGAACCCAGCAAACATGAATCAGTCAAGAAATTACAAGAAAACAAAGCCAGAAACATTGGGTGAAGGGCAAAAAGTGGAATCAAGTAAGATATTAAAAGAAACGAAAGGAAGCAACAACAGTTGATGGGCATATGTATAGTTGCAACAATTTCAACATTTTCAATTATTCTAGTGCACAAATACAGTTGGTACATTTTG
The DNA here is from genome assembly GCF_019279795.1 of Protopterus annectens. Classification (NCBI taxonomy): domain Eukaryota; kingdom Metazoa; phylum Chordata; order Ceratodontiformes; family Protopteridae; genus Protopterus; species Protopterus annectens. The sequence continues at coordinate 788,236,743 of NC_056735.1, forward strand.
ACTTGTTAGCAAAGGGAATGAAATTCATACCCACTCCCACTTTTGATTTAGTTGATTGTTTATGTGAGATAAAGAAGTTTGTGAGGAAGATAAATTTGTCTATTTTGTTCAAAGATAGTCAGAAGTTGCAAAATAGTGGTACTTTGGAATTCAAAATAAAGAATAAAGTACTTTCATTCCCCCCAGCAACCCTCATGTAGACATTTATGAAAAATTGGTGATGCGGGAGATATATCAACTTTATTCTATGGTGAAAAATAACAAATCAGGAAACAATTTAACCAATGAAGAAATACAGACCTTAAGGACTCTACAAATGGACAACAATATTAGAGTAATGAAACCAGATAAAGGGGGAGGGGTGGTTATCTATGATAATTTATATATTAAAAAAAAGTATGATATTTTATATCAGTCAGGTAATTCTGAAACTATATCCCTCAATGAGGTTCATATTGCATACCAGTGTATAGATTCATATCTAGAGGAATTTCTTATTGATGGAAGAATAACAGATGTAGTATCTGATTGTTTGAAGGTTAAATATCCGAGACTTGCGACTTTGGTAGGCATTCCCAAAGTCCATAAAAATGTATCAGATCCACCCCTCTGACCGATAGTTTCAGGTAGCAAATCAAAAACTTTTCCAATTGGAAAAATTATAGATATCTGGCTTAAACCTATATACGACAATATAGTTCATATGGTGAAGGATTCTTGGGAATTTCTAAGCAACTCTCCGGTAAACACATGGAAATAAGAATGCATAGTAGTTACTATAGATGTTATAGATTTATATTCATGCATCACCAAACAGGAAGGGCTGGATGCCCTCTGTAATAGTATTAGAAGACATACCAATTTTGATTGGGATAAAACTTGTTTGATAATGGAATGTATGTCTATAATATTAGACAATAATTTCATTTATTATGAAGGTGAACATTTTCATCAAATTAGGGGAGTGGCGATGGGCGCTGCATGCACACCCATTTTTGCAAATATGGTTATGTTAGATTGGGAGAATACCATATTGTTTCCCAGCAAACATTTAAGAAAATTAAACATTACTCCAGATACCTAGATGATATTTATATACTATGGGATGATAGTATAGAGAATTTACTCAAGTTTATTGATTTCATCAATAACAGTAGTACATTTTTAAAATTTACTCATGCCTATAGTCAAGTTGGGCTGCCCTTTTTAGATACTTATATATACAGACATGAAGGGGAAATCAAATCCCGTATACATCAAAAAGGTACTTTCTCTAATGATTGCTTAGAATATGAGAGTTACCATCCAGAGAAAATGAAGTATAATATATTTAAGGGTCAATGTATAAGAGCTGTACGTATGACCTCACATTATACTGAGATGGTAGAAGAAGTAACTTTTATTACACATTTATTTGAAGAGAGGGGATATCTCCCAGGGGTGATGGAAAAAATAGGACAAAATATTAAATATGAGTGAGGAAGAAAATACAAACCATTATTAGGATCTGGAGATATTCATAGGTTTAGATTTAATAAGGTAAGTGATACAAAAAAGGATAATCAAATAGACACCATCCAATATGAGAGATCTTGCATATTAACATATAACTTGGAGGTAGAACAGGTTATGAACATATTAACTAAATATTGGTTTATGATGTTGAGAGATATGAGCTGGACAGATATAATAGGAACAAAACCTAGATTTGTGTTCAAAATGGGTCACAACATTAAATGGTATCTGGAGAGATATAATCAAACGACATCTATAATGAAAAATAACAGAGACAAAGGGAAATACACTGTAAAATGTGGGATGTGCAATCAATGTGGATACATATTAAAAGCAGCTAGTATAATGATAGATAATATAGTTCATACAAGGATTAAATTTAAATATGGTAACTGTAAGACCAAAATGATTATTTATCTGGCTAAATGTATAGCATGTTTGGGTTTTTATATAGGCAAAACCGAAAGATGTTTTAGAAAACATATATATGATCATGTTTACTGTATAAGAAGGAAATATACTACTAATGCATTATACAGGCATATTGAAAAGATGGGAGACACTCATGAATTTAGGTTTGCCATATTGGAAATTATTAATGCAGATCCCAGAGGGTGTGACCACAAAGCATTACTAGCATTCAAAGAAACATGGTGGCAACTATATTTAGATGCCACAAATCCACCTGGACTTAATGATTATATTTTCTGTAAATCTATTTTAGAAATGCTTTAGATTTATTTGCATTTGTGACTAGCAGTGTACAATTTGGTCATACATAATTTAAAAAAAAAAATTTTTTTTTAATTAATTCATCCCTAATCATACAGGGAGCGTTTAGTTTTTATATTTTTTTTCAATCATATAATATGATTATTTACAATAAGCCAGACATACATTATTCATAGAGTACAGGGGTATTGTGTGTATGAATTTATTTCTATAACAATATTCACATTATAGTTGATTATACAACATTTTTCAATGTATTGTATGTCATAGGTTTTTAGGATTTAGTAATGATTTTATTCATGTGATGAGTATATATTTTGATATGTATTAGATTCATAAGTTATATTTTTATGCATTCCATCCAACTTTCATTCATGAAGTAGATGCAATATCACTAGATGTTTATGTTTTATAAGATGTTTTTGTACACATTCTTTTGGGGATGCAGTACTGCTTGCTATGAGAGCATTAGTATACGGCTTTAAATGCCGGTTTTATTTTTGGCGCCAAATTTTAAATAAAAGGAGTCTTGTTTATCGTTTTTAGTGTTCTGAAGAAGTCCACATTGTAGTGGGTGAAAGAGCTCAACACTGTTTTTTATGGCTTAATGTGCTTGGAATAAAATCCGTTTTTTTACAAGAAGAAAAGGTTTGTGCACTTATTGGTGATATTGTGGTTGTATACCTTTAAGACTTAATTGACAACTTGTCTTTCTAGGAAGTAAGAAACTACTACTGATACATTTAGCATGGAAATACAGTAGCATATACATTAAATCAGGTAATAATGCATTATGGGCTCAGTCTTTCATGATGTCATGGCAGGGATTTTCAGCTCAGAGAAAACAATCAGGAGGCTGTTTTTATCAACAAAATTACATGTAAAAAAATAATCTAATTTTTGCATCAAAAATTGTATAATTCAGTTTTCAATATAGGAAGGAGATTATATCTAATTTAAAAGGTCTGTTACCTAGCCATGCTTCAGAACTTGACAAATACACTTTAAATTACTTGCTGTATCAGCTGAATATGTTTACCTGTGGAATGGTAATGTTGGCAGGGTGTGGTATGTGTGTACATTGCCTCAAACTGTGTAGACTATCACCCTTTTACTTTTTAACCTCACCCAATCATGCACTCCTTGTGATGCTGACAATTGTTCATGTGGGAGAGTTTTCCTCTCTTTTCCGCAGTTTAGTCTTTGTGTTGGATCACATACCTATTAGGGACTCATGGCACTGCTGTGGTACTTAGTAATCTATGCAACACTGACAGTATGATTATTCCTGTGCAACAATTATGCACACTGAATTTTTGTGCATGCCTGTGACTCGTGTGCATTTAATCACATTTGTGGGTTGTGTCTCCTCAAAGCATATGCATTCCAAATTTCAGGTTATTATGCAATGTTGCACAGAGCCATAGTAAAGGTGTATATAACCTTCACATGCATGTAAATGTACATGGCCCTGTTGACCACTTGTGGGTTCAATTCTTCCTCACAGTTACTTGCATCATATTTTGGACACTAGTGTCTACGCATCATGACATTGCAATGTTTATTCATGAGTTACACTATGACATTTTTGTATATTCCATTTCCTCCACATACAGTGGCACACTGCTGCATGACAATTTCACATGTTTCACATATTAATACCAAGGCCACTTATGGCCATGTAATGCAAAGTGTGCTGTACATATGTGTTCAATACCATATAATGTGACTCTTCATTTTAGCACATGCATTTTCCTACGTAGCTTCTCTCACATATGTAGGATTTTTGTTTCATATTCTTATGGGCATGGCATCTTTTACACTGTGTTTGCTATGTGGTGTTCTATCATTTCAGTAGCATTTATTTGAAGGTTCATCTATTTATGAAGCGATGGCTGTCTGCTGAGCCAGTTGCATTTTATTGCTGTGTTGTCAGAGCACTATGTACATCAGCAACTATCATGCTTGCACAATTACTTAGTGTGAGCTGTTTGCCTTCCTATCTCTGTAGTTATATATCTCTTTATAGCACTTATGATCCTACTGTGTCTGGATTTTCATTACATGTAGTATATTCTGTTACTGTACATGCACCACTCTATATACCCAGGGCATGTCTGCCTATGCTGTGTTTCCTTTTTGGACATGTATTACTCCACATGCCATGATTTTGTGCCATCCCATGTAAGTCTTCTGTGCGTCTGCATTTTTATTGTATATGCATCACATGCTTTCCCTTTTCATTGCACTGCCAGGTGTTTCTGTTTTGAGGTGTTCTTCATATTATGTATTTCTTCCTGACCCAGTTCTCCTCCATAATTACAAACAGCTCACAAAATCCTTCTTCTCTCTCAAAAAAAAAGTACTCCACAGCATTCCAATCATTCAATTTTGTATATGTCCATATGTTTACATCCATCCATCCACAACCCCTTATTCTCATTTTTGCATATGGGGTTGGGGTGTCACTTCAATGGTGACAATCATATAGAGCCAAGGTTTACATCACCAGGTGGCTAGCTCTGCAGCAGTAGAACTTACACATCACACACTGTCTGGCATGCACAATCATACCTATGCGAATTTAGAGTGTCTAATCCATTTACCGCATATCTTTGAAATGTGGAAGGAAACAGAATCACCCAGAGGAAATCCATGTGAACAATAGGAGGACATGCAAACTTTTCACAGAAGGCACCGTGCCCATATGTTTGTTTAATTAACATAATATAGATATGCACTTAGCCATATAATATATATTTTAGAGTATAACTGTATATGAAGCCTTTATTTCATGTATTTACCAAACCAAATTTATATAAAAAACCTCTTATTTCATTAGCATTTGCGACATATCTATGGGCAATTTTATATATGTAACATTTTAAAATTGACTTTTGTTTCCATTGAAGTGATAATGTTCCTGTATTTTTGCCTTTGTACTTACACTGACTTACCTGAACTACTACATTGTCCTTCAGTACTTAGTGAAGACTGCCTATATGTTAATTCTGCACAACATTTCATTTGCGTATCACGATGCTTGGTGTGTTTCTTCTGTGATACTCAATGCAGACCTCAGAGTTGTGCCAATATTTTGAAATCTAGCCCTCTTTCACAGAATATGGTGAATTGTGCAGATTTATTAAAAAGTTTAGAAAATGAACCACTGTGGCAACAAAGTGCTTATCAACATCACCCACTGTTTAATGTAAGATATGGATATTTAGCAAACAAAAAAACAATGTGATGGATTTGTGAATGTCTGCACTTATTGCTGATACTTGGTATTCATTGAACAGATCTGCACTTCATACCCACCCTCAATACAAGGGTATGTGGAAAATATGTTAATGAAGGCATACGTTGCTGTATTACTTGTTAATTAAGCAACCCAGTATGGCAGATCTATTCAATAATGTATAACATGAGAGTGTACACTCATTGCTCTATTTTGCCTGGAAATGTAATATTCTTTGTAATGCAACCAATAAGACACTTAGAAAAAAAATGTTAGGGGTTGCTGCTGCCATCATTGACCTGTATGCGCAACAAGCTTTAGTTCAAGGTGCTGCTGCTGCTGCTTCCAGACCGTGGCTTAGAAGGAGAAGGGAGTTCCAACTCCATTTGATATATCATGCACTGCATAATGCAGAAATTGTAGCGTGATACAGGGTGGACAGGGGTACACTAGGGAAAATACATAACCTATGCCGCCCTCACCTGAGGTCCCAGGAAAATTGTGAGAACCCATCCCATTAGCAACAAAAGTATGTGCAGCACTATGTATACTAGTTACAGGTACTATCTAGAGACCAACAGGGGCTTTATTAGGGGTGTCAGAGGCATCAGCTTCTAGAATCTTACATAAGTTTCTAAATGCAGTGCTACAGCATGCAAGGAGTCATATCTGTTTATTATGCACCCCAGAGGAGACAACAACAACCATGCAGCAATGGTATACCATAGCATGCTTCCCTGAGGTTCTTGAGGTCATAGACTGCACACAGACAAAAAATAAAAGCTCCACCTGGTGAACAGGGAAGAAGTTGTATAAACAGGAATGGATACCCTTCTGTTAACTGACAGGTTGTCTGTAATGCCCAAGAGATAATCTAGAATGTGTGTGTGCAGATAGCCCTGGCATTTTTTCCACAATTCACACATATGGCACATGATATTTAATGTGTGTGTGTGTGGGTCTGCATGAACACAATCAAAGCACTTGTCTTGGCACAACAGACAGTTGTGAGACGAGCATGGTAGACTAGTTTGTTTACCCTTGTCAATAAGAATTATCTCTGCCAGTTCATAGATAGATTAGTACTAAGCTAACTGCCCTTGTGAGCCATTTTTAGCCTAGCCAATTATCCCTTGTGAGATTCAAACTCTGCACCTTGTGTTTGTAAGGCAAACATCTTAACCATTAGGCCACCCTCCCAAGCCTGTTATCAGTTATTTCACTGCTAATTCCATGGCCCTGGCTAGAAGTCAGGGTGCTACCTGAACATGAACACTGTCTCCTGGAAGAGCTCCCATCTCAACTACATCCATGATCATGATTATCTGACCTACAAAGTCTGGGTGTGGACACATCAGTCACTGATGGAGCAGTGGAAGTAGTGCCACTGTGGGAATGGGATCTGGCATGGTCAGTTCAGGTAACGCCTGATGATGTAGCACATCTCCAGCCATGTGTCTGCTGACCCTCCTCCAGCAGATGTCACACACATGGTTCAGATAGTCCTGCATGTCAGAATGAACAACATTTAGTACTTGGATTATTTCTTCTGAGGCCCTGGAAGAATATGCCTGTACATCCATGGCTGCCCTTTACATACGTTGTCTAGCACCTCCTGACACACCGTTATCAGAAAGAGGGTGGGCAGCAGGCCTCCTCTAAGCACATCTACCACCACCCCTGTGTGGTACATCACCCTCACAATGACTAGGAGGAGACTCAGCCAGCTCTGCAACTAGAGTAACCACACTACCATCATCATCCTTCAACCTGCCCTGTCTGATGGCTCCGTGTAATGGCTATGTGTAGGCATTATGACTGTGTCCAAAACATAGGCAACAGATGTGGGAGCCACAATCTCAATGTCAGACTGAAAGTCTGCATCCCCAGAATGTATCACTTCATCACCACCATCATTATGAGAGGCTACTGATAGCAATTCCACAGTTCTGGTGGCAGGCTCACCAAAGATAATAAGTAATGAATGCAACAAAGAGAAAAATAGAATAAAAAAGATCAAACTTATGTTATGCAAAAATTAAGTAATAATACATTCAACTGTAGATAAAAATGACTTAAACAAGCCAACTTTATGTATATTACTATTAAAAAAACATGTATGTGACTAACATTTGCATGTGGCCATTGCACATCAGTGCCAAATGTTCCTACACAGAAGAAAAGGAGATGAAAGAGGATTTATAAGCAGTAAAATGGAAATGGCACCATAAACAGCAACAAGTCTACATATACCATACATCTGCATATTAAGAAACATCCTTTACAGCAATCAGCACTCCACTTTCCTTTTCTCTCCCCTTCTCTCTCTCTCTCTCTCTGTCACTCTCCCTTTCCCTGTCACTCACTTACTCTCTCTCTCTATACATATACATGGTTCCCTTTCACAAAGTCGAATGCTCAGAAACTCAAAATGCATATGTCCGAAGCCATATGCTCGAGTTTCTGAAACTTGACTTCATGAAAGGGAGCTAAGAAAAGAAAAACGTAACACAACAAAGTGTTTCTGCAGGGGGGCAAGGCCCCCTGCACACCCACACCCCCCACTACTTATTTATTCCAACTCCTAGATCGCACTACAGTGCAGAAAGGGAAATCTTCCATTCTGAGCTATATGCCGTTCCCCATTCACAGAGTCGAGCTTCCACAATTTCGAGCATATGGTCTCGGCCATATGACTTTCTAGATTGGGGCCGTTCGACTTTGTGAAGGGGAACCATATACATATATACCTATATACATATATATATATATATATATATATATATATATATATATATATATATATATATCTATATCGACATGTATATCTATATATATATATCTATATCGACATGTATAGATATATATATATATATATATATATATATATATATATATATATATGGGTTCATGTCAGACGGTCGACAAGTCATAACATCGACATTACCATGTTCGAGATGAAATGAATGACAAGTCAGATGAACGACAGTTGAAATTACCGACTTTCACTTCTTCGACAACTGAAAATGATTACGAAGGACATCCTTGTGTGACCTGCACACCACCTTTAAACTGAGTACATTATAGCACTTACAAACGGTTGCTTTTCAATCTGTAATGCTTACTTAATGTCCTGGTGAGTTACCATTTGTAGGAAGTGTTTTGTGTTTACGTTGTACGGCGAAGTGCTAACATAACCATAGTGCATTGCATAGCGCACTGTTGTCGGACTCTTCATTTTCAGTTGTCGAAGAAGTGAAAGTCGGTAATTTCAACTGTCGTTCATATGACTTGTCGTTCATTCCATCTCAAACATGGTAATGTCGATGTTATGACTTGTCGACCATCTGACATGAACCCATATATATATATATATATATATATATATATATATATATATATATATATATATATATATAAAATTATTAATATGGCATACCTGGAAGTTTACCACTAGCCACAATTAGCTCATCCTCCACCTCTGCACCTATGTCAACCATGAATCTGGAACTCACTGATGAGTTTTTCGGTCTCATACAGTGTACATTAACTCCACTTTCTCATTCAGTGGTAATTTGGCAGCAGGACCACCACCAGTTGCCCTCCATTCCAGTGTAATAGCAGCTGCACAGTTTTTGGTTTATGTAGCTGTCCCTATGTCTGATTTCCACATAATCATGGCCATGTCCTTCCATCACATGGACATCACTGACCACCCCCTACCAAATACGGTCACAGGATGACTTGCTGGCTTTGTGTCTGTCTAACAGGTATGGGCCATGTCAACATAGGGCCTAAACAATCACCTCATTTTTATATCTGGGAATGGTGGTTTATATGAACCAGATGTTTTTGGTACCATATTCCTGTATGTAATAAAAAAATAAGAAAAAAAGAGAAAATTAAGCAAAGTGACTGATAAAAGGTATATGGATGTGTGCATTCAATTATGACAAAATATAATTAAATGTATGACTCTCTAGAACTACACACAGGTAGTACAAAACTGTAAGAACTTCCACAAAAATATTAATAGCAATGATAAAACTTTTCTATGAGAATGACAAGATATTTGTAACTCTTTAATAGATAGCATCCTTAACTAAATTAGTTTGCTTAAAATTAAGGCATTTAGATATGTTTAACATGTTGGAGATCCCCTAGGTTGATGTCAGGCATACATCACAGTTTGAACACATTTGGCGGAGTACAGTTGTAACACTGCCATTGTTACTAGTCATATTACACTATTTTTATGACAACTATTCAGATTTCCCAGAGAAATGTTGCTACAAAAACAGGTAACATTACTTGAGTTTACTTAACAGAAACATAAATACCTATCAATGGACTAAACGCAGACAGCAAATAATTGCTACTGAGAAATGAATGTCATGTTAAAAATATTCTTTTGCAAATAAACATCACATGCCTTTACAGAAGGAATATTCTGGGCCAGATTCATGAAGGCTTACACGGAGTCTAAGATTAGAGTCTAAGATTAGAGCCAACATGTCCACCGAGCAATCCAGGAACAGCCGGTAGGGGCGTGCAAGAGAGCTCCTAAAACGTCTCTTACATGGACAGTGCTAGGTTATGCAGATTAGCTCATTTGCTGCTGAAAGCTATGCAGATGAGGTACATTTGCGATCCAGGAAACCATAACCTGTCTGAGTAAGAGTAGTGTTATTTGCAGAACTGTACTCCATTGACAACTGAGTACCTTTCTGCAAATAGCAAAATGGAGCCGTGACAGCTCCAAAAAAAGGATGCATCAGTTGAAGAAGCATGCCAATGGCTACAAATATGGCCACTGGCAATGTTCCCTGCTGCAAAATAAAAAAAAATGAATTTTTTTATCTCGATCTCCGAAATTTAAGCATAGCGCAGTGCTGCGCAAACCTGCTGTGCTTTAAAAACCAGAAAACCAATAATTAAAAGCCACAAATAGGGATTTTATTGAAAATCTTAATTTTCAATGCAAGGGAATGGCAGGCTGAAGACAACATGGCTACCGAATAGAGGTTGCTAAGGGGGGAAACTCAGTCTAAGAGATGTAACCAATCATTAGTAGGCAATCCTATGCAAATGAGGGTAAGAATAGTGAATCCCAAGTTTACATAGTAAATGAGCACAGTCAGTGGAGTGTATGAGTAGGATAAGGGCAGTATCAGAGTAGAAAATAGGGGAAATCACGAGGGGGGGTATGTATGAAAGAATGTAAGCTCATTGGAGCAGAGTAGCATGTGTTTGCTGTCAGTTACTCATCACTGGAAGAGGTATGTCAACAGGTATCCTAGCTAAAGGCAAGAAATCAAAGGTGTATGCCGTGGATAACACTAAAGTTTCTTGTTGAATAGCCTGCAACATGTTTGCATGTGGGTGCATGCCTGTATATCCGAGTAAGACTGTGTGCACGCGTGTGCGCCTTTGTGCGTGCGTTTAAGCCAGAGTAAGTATGTGTAAGGTTGTTGAAATGTGTGTAAGCACATATGCACCTGTGTGCACGCATTTAAGCAGGAATTAGCAAGTGTTAGGTGATGTAAGCATGTGTGCATACATGTGAACTGGTGTGCATGTGTTTGCGCTTGTGTGCGCGGTGCTGCCCCCTGTGGAAATAGAAAGGGAAAAGGAAGCACAACAAATAGTAGGACATTAACCAGGGAGAACTAGCAGAGCTAGCAGGTGAAAACAATCAGAATCAAGCAATTACACAGGCAGTACAGTAGCCCAGCCCAGCACTTAAAACTCTGCAAACAACTTTCCACCGTGTTTTCCTCAGAGACACTGCAACACTCAGTAAACTAAGAGACGTGAAAACTTAAAAAGCTTTACTGAGACAAAAAATGTTAGGGGCTGCCAATGTTGTTATAAGGCGATATATGCAACATGCTGAGGGTGGTGACAATGCGAATGCTGCTGAACAACCCACAGTGAGGAGACGGAGAAGAGTGTAACCTATTAGGGGCAACATGAGCTGGAGATAGTGGAGCGCTATAGAGTGGACAGAGATGCAGCAAATTGTTGAGCTGTGCAGGCCACGCCTCACACACAGAACCAACAGAGGGGAACCCATCCCAGTGGAAACCAAGGTATGTGTTGGCCTAAGAATACTAGCAGCAGGTACCTTCCAGAGATCAACTGGTGATATGATGGGGATATCACAGGCATCAGCATCCAGGGTACTGCACCAGTTCCTGGATGCCATGTCAGCACATGTCAGTGATCATGTATATTTCTCCAATTCCCGTGAGGTATTGGCCAGCAATATGCATCTTTTCCAGCAAATAGCGGAATACCCTGAGGTAGTGGGTGCAATAGACTGCACGCACATATGCATCAAAGCACCAGCCGTTGAGCGGGGTAAGGTCTACTTTAACCGCAAGGGCTTCCCCTCCATCAACTGCCAGGTCATGTGTGATGCCCAGGGCATAATACTGAATGTGTGTGCTGACTGCCCTGGAAGCTACCATGATTCCCATATCTGGCATCTGACACAGCTGTACCAGACATTTGCCAATAGGGACATCCCTCATGGTCACCTAGTGGGGGATGCTGGATATGCACTGGAGTCATGGCTGATGACACCCATCAGAAATGCACACACACCTGAACAGGAATGCCATAATGAGGCTCATGCACAAACACGAAATGTAATCGAGCGTGTGTTTGGGCTGCTCAAGTCACGGTTCCGGTGCCTGGACACATCTGGTGGAGCCTTGCAGTACTCATCAACTACATGTACCCAAATTGTCATGGTATGTGCTATGCTACATAATATGATCCTGTGAAAACAGCTGCAGCAGGAGCAGCATAGGGCCAGGCCAAACAGACCCCCACCATTGCCAAGGCCATCACAGGCAGAGCGTGACTCGGAGGAGGAACAACCTGAGCCTGCCCCAGTAGGCAGAAGGAGGCATGCCCAGTATGCTTTGGCCTTGGCAAAGAGGCAACGCATAGCACATACACTGGCTCAGTAGGAACCCTGGAAATGATACCTCTCTCTGACTCGCACATAAAGTAAAAGGGATGCCTAACTTGACACTACCTGTTTCTAAACATGTATAGGGAATGTACTATGTGCATCTGACATAGGCAGCCCTGCAGCACCACCTGAGGCATGATTGCCATATTTTAAGCAATATAAAGCAATGCTAAACAGCTTTTACCACTATTTAGTATATGTAAACAAAATTGCACACACTAACTAGCACAACTTTGGGCAATGTTCAGCAATATTGGGCAATGTTCAGCAATGTTGGTTAACGTTGAGCAATGTTGGGCAAGTTCGGTCAAAGTTGGCATAGTTGAGCAAAAGCAGGTAAACATGCTCATATTTGCTTTACTGGTCCTTAAGCAGTCTGGTCTGCCCAGTATGAAAATATAAAGCAGTGACAGGCCTCAAACCCAGAATATTGTGCACTATAGTCACAGTACTGAACCACTAAACCATGACAGCATTTCACTGGTCAGCCTGTATGAAGAAATGTTGATAAGTCTATGCAAAGTGTCTCATGGAAACCTGCAGGCACAGCATAATCCCTGTCGAGTTATGACATAAAGGTGAGCCCTGCAGTAAAAATATAACTTGATTTTCAACACACATATAGTATAAATGTTAATATTGGGCATGTTCACACACGTTAACAAATGTAGTGGGCTTCAGACAGCAACATACTGAAAGGTTAAACTGGGCATGTTCACACATTTGAATAAATGAGACAAATGTCAGGCAACAAAATACTGAAAGGCCAAACTGGGCATGCTCACACACTTAGGCCATGTCTGAGTACAGCAGTGGGCCACACATATCTGGCAGTTGCATGTGTTTACCCAGGAACCTCTCATTATTCAACAATCCTGCCTTGTGCACACAGTTATATGACAACAGACACATATATAATATGTTGGAACCCTGTCATAATCAAATATGTACTACAGATACTTAGGTTGTTCATAGAAAGTGGGAAAGCAAAGAAGATAAGATCCATGTGCAACTAACAGTGGGCAAAACTAATTTGCAGTTTATAGCATGCTACAGACCACCCTCTCAAAATCAGGAATCCCACTCAGCTTTCCTGAAAACATTGGAGAACATGAAGAGCTCTCCAAACACCATCATATTGGGAGATTTCAACTACCCAAACATAGACTGGGGGCAATACTCAAGCCCCAACACCCTAGCCCAAAGGTTCCTGGAATTTATAAACTAAAATGCCATGGAACAACTAATCACCACTCCCACAAGAGAGGAAAACATACTGGACCTGATCATCACCAACATGGGGACTCTATGCTCCAGACCAGAAGTGTATCCCTCACTGGTAAGATCAGACCATAAACTAATCTCACTGGATATTCACATCCCGACCCCACCCCCTGCCCAAAAAACCACACTGAAAAACTTCTCTAAAGCAAATTTCACACTCCTCAAAACCGAGGTTAAATCCTTCAAAGTCCCCGGGCCTGTGGAAAATATGGCCCAGACCGCAGAATCTTTTATAAACGCATTCTATGAACACCTTCAGGAATGCATGGATCATGCAATCCCAAATAAAACCAAGATCCAATCCTCCAAAGGCAGACATCCTGTCTGGTGGATCCCAGCCTTAAATAAACTATACAATAGAAGGAGGAAGCTACTACATGACAGAGCAAAATCCCCAAAAGGTAAGGCATCTCTGATCAGTATTAGCAAAAAACTACGGGCACTCATAAAATCGTCCAAGGCCAGCTTAGAAAGAAAAATCGCACAGGACACTAAAGATAATCACACGGCTTTCTTTAGTTATGTTAGGAACCTGGGTGGGAATTCCCAGATATGCTCAGAATTAGTACAAAATGACAAAAAATACACCGAACCCACAGTCATTGCCAACATCCTAGCTGAAAGGTTCAGCGCAAATTTCTCACCCCCCCTCACCACCAAAAGAGCAAATATCTATCCCAGCAGAGTGCTGCCCCCCTGACATCTCAGAAGCTCAGGTAAGAGCCACCCTCTCCAAAGCAAAAAACACAGCATCAATGGGACCAGACGGTGTCCCGGGTTGTGTCCTACATGAACTCCAAGAAGAGCTAAACCCAAACATAAAACTACTGTTCAATCTCAGCCTTACTACAGGATATGTACCCAAAGAGTGGCGTACAGCAACAGTGGTCCCTCTCCACAAAGGTGGCATCTCAACGGATCCTGGAAACTATCGCACCATAAGCCTGACTAGCCTGGTCTGCAAAGCTATGGAAAGGATCATCATGGACCTCATAAATAAAGACATTGGGGACCTACAGACACAGGATCCTACCCAGTTCAGCTTTGTTAAGGGCAGATCCTGCCTCTTAAACCTGGTCGATTTCTTTGAAACAGTCACCAAGGCCATTGACGAGGGGAAGGCGGTCCACACAGCCTACCTGGACCTCGCAAAAGCCTTTGATACAATACCCCACTCGGGCATTATAGATAAGCTCACCAGCTTAAATATAAACCCTTATGTCACTAGATGGGTTGCAAACTGGCTCAAGGACAGAACCCACATGGTTAGAATTGCTGGAGCCATGTCAGACTCTAAACCAGTTACAAGTGGCATCCCACAAGGCTCAGTCCTGGGACCTCTCTTGTTCGGTATATATTTCTCGGAGGTACAGGCCAACATGGAAGGACTGTGGCTGACCAAGTTCGCAGATGACTGCAAACTGGGTGCCATAATTGACTTTCCAGCTGACAGAAGCATCCTCCAAACACACAACCCTAGCAACTTTGGTTTGGTCATGGGCAGATCATGGTTCCCAAACCTACTAGACTGTTTGCAAAGCAGCCACCCAGGACATACAATCACTGAAATGAGCTACACATGCCCACATAGACTTTGAATAGCCCTTTTCCAACATCGCAGACACATGTCTTATCCACAAAATCAACAATCTGTGCATAAATATGTATTGTCATATGATGGACTGGCAACTGGTCCACAGATAGATCACACAAGCTAAGAATTGTGGAGTCCTGTTCAAGCTGTTAACACCTGCTGTCCCCACATGGCTCAGTCCTAGGATTGCATAAAACAAAGTGCACACACATTACCATGTCTAGTCTGATGATGTCAGCATCCTACAAATATAGCAGGGAAATGGAAACACCCATTAAAGCATATAGCGTGTCGTGTCAATGCGTATCTCTCTAGTGTTATAACATAGTTATGTAGGGGTTTGAATCCTGCAGTTGCTGTTTGTGGGGGTCTATGTTTGTGTGTGATTTCATTTGAGAGGAGTGCCCTTTTTGGAGACTAGGAAAACACCTTAAAAGAGGTAAATTCCTCCTTGGCAAGTCTGATGATGTCAACATCCCACAAATACAGCAGTGTACATAAACACTCCCAGTAAAGAATATAGCGCGTTGTGTTAATGCGTATCTCTCTAGTATCGTAACATAGTTAGGTAGGGATTTGAATCTTACAATTGCTGAGTGTGTGTGTGGGGGGTGTATGTTTGTGTGTGATTTCCTTTGAGAGGAGTGCCCTTTTTGGAGACTAGGAAAATACCTTAAAAGAGGTAAATTCCTCTTTGGCAAGTCTGATGATGTCAACATCCCAGAAATACAGCAGTGTACATAAAAACTCCCAGTAAAGCATATAGTGCATCGTGTTAATATGTATATCTCTAGTATCATAAAATAGCTAGGTAAAGATTTGAATCCTGCAATTGCTGAGTGTGTGTGTGTGTGTGTGTGTGTGTGTGTGTGTGTGTGTGTGTGTGTGTGTGTGTGTGTGTGTGTGTGTGAGAGACACTGTTAGTCAATGTGTTGTGGGTTTTGCTTTTACTACTGTATGACATATCAGTAAGACAACAGTATGTGCATTGCACACTTCAGGTATCTGTGTAGCAAATACATATATGTACATGTGACCTCAATTAGTTCATAGGTGTGAAGCCTGCTTTCTACATGAATACATCCGTTACCTTTGACAGATTGTGCTGCTGCTTCTCAGACTTTAGGTCACATATGTATGTTTGTGACAAGGCCAGCCACTGTAGTGATCTGTGGCCTAGGTCATCTGTGTCACACACACCCATGACAGTTTCTATAGAATAGTGTGAGTGAAGGTTCATGCCTGGGGTATATTTCAGACATGTTCAAACACAACAAAGTCTGTCAATAATGGAGATTCATTATAGGTGTACAACTTTGTGGATATGCATACAGACCCCTTATTGCTTATGTGATACACCGAGGGACTTCAGAATACCTTGGGAAATGTGAATAGCAAAGGACAGATGACATAACATGTGGCTGTATGTATACATCGGTACCCCTTCTACATGTTGTGGGCTACTACCTATGTGCTACTGTCGGGATACTATGTTTAGTAAATGTGGATGACTATGCTATAGTTGGCTTATAGCTTTACAGCATGGGTTGGACAGCAGGTATCTGTCTGTATGATACCCTTGTGGAGGATAAGTGTCACATCCGGAGAGTGCATTGCAGGCCACTGTATGCATTACCAGATGTGGACGGACATATCCCTAGTGTGTTTGCTTGTACCTAAGAGGGCTACATGCCAAACAGGAGTGGTCCCTGGAATGGGTGGTGGTCAATACTACTGGTTACTGGTATAGTATAGTACCAGAAGGATCCAAATGCTACTGTGTTTCCTACATCTGTGTGTCAGTTGTTGGGCGGACAATACATTTTTGGAATTAACACTGGTGCAAACAATACTACATTGATAATCATAGCTTTAATGCATCATGCCTGCTCAGATATACCTACAAGGATATAATTATACTTTACTGTTGACAACATGCTAACATTGCTACACTGCTATTAAGTCACCCTGTGCATCAGCACCATGTTAGCCTGTTCCTGCATCAATGTTACAGATGACAGGAGGTGGCACAGTTTCATCATATGCACAGGGTGTGTTGTTGGTTTGCCAGAACCTGACATTGACCCATCCAGTCGACGTGTGTGTGTGTGTGTGTGTGTGTGTGTGTGTGTGTGTGTGTGTGTGTGTGTGTGTGTGTGTGTGTGTGTGTGTGTGTGTGTGTGTGAGGGACAACAGTACAGCATGGGTCAATGTTGATGTAATGTGTGTGTGTATGTGTTAGCCCTAGGTGTTTGGTTTATGAGTGTGTGTCTGCATGCACACAGTTCCACCATGTGGCTGACAAATATGGGAGGTTGTGGGACAGCCACAGACTGTACCTGCCAGGTTGTACAGATCACAGTCTCTGGCCACGGACACAGTACCTGTGCCTGGCAGGGGTGCCACGGACAGTATCGGATACTAAGCCAGACTGGGTATTATCATCAGAGCCAGAGGGATGTTGACTGGACCCATGTCCCTGCTGGGACTGGCCAGAGCCACATGCACGTGGCCTTCTAGGATGGTCTATTGACAGCTCAGCCCCAACATTGCTGGTACTGCCACTACGGGGCTGGTACTGCCACTACGGGAGTGACTGTGACTTGTGTGTCGTCTGCGATGACTGCGATGACTGCCAGCTGGAGATGTTGCTGGCATACATCCACATTGACATCTCAGCCATCCTGCACTCTCCTGGCACATGGACATGACATTGTAGAGGACATCTAGTGTGTCCGCCCAATGTCTATCAATGACCTCGGTGTAATTACAGATGGCACCGGCAAGGTCACAGATACTGTCATTGATAGTGGTGTTATGGGCCCTCTGCACCCTTAGTCCCTGTCTGGTGTACCGTTCCATACGTGCCTGTGCCTGCATTACAGCCCGGAACATACCTGAGTTTGTAAGACCTGTGGGGGCATGTCTACCAGGGGCATTATGACCAGCAGAGCTCCCACGAGAACCCCTGGACATCTGCCTATGTGGTACAATTCCAGGAGTCTGGGTATGGCTGCTGTGAGGGGATGCATGTGCCATAGATACCACACTATCCTGGTCAATGCCTACTGTATGCTGTCCCTCAGCTAAGGCCATTGGTGATGAGGGATGTATTGGCAGTATGAATGTGCGCATAGATGGGGTGGAAAGCTGTGTACTGTTGATTGGCGGACCAACGACAGACCCTGTCAAACCTGCCTGTGCCACAACACATGTATCATCATTTCCACTATTTGTGGCAGTGACTTCAGGTTCCCTGCTGCACTCAACCAACACAACCTCAGCACCTGTGAGAGGAAGACAGGAAACACACTTTACAATCTGTACAATATGTTAGCACACATGAACACATGCACATGAACGCATGCACACATGCTCACATGCACACATGAACACATGAACACATGCACACATGCACACATGAACACAAATACACTACTCACTAAAGTTGACACACACATACACACACACACACACACACACACACACACACACACACACACACACACACACACCAACAGCAATCCAGAACATACTCATTAGTGGTTGATGGTGGAGTACAGTATCACAAGCCAAAGAGTCCTATGTGTGTTGCTCAACAGCATGCAGTGCGAGTGTAGAGAGTCCTTGCTAATAACAGTATACATGTCTTTGATGTATGTGTGTTGTTCAATGATTAGCCTCACCCTGGAACACAATGTGTACATGGACACAACATTGCTGTGCAAGTATTAAATGCTTTACAATCTCCTGTGCACCATCACTCATAGGTATACATACCATGGCCGGATGCACACAACTGTCAGGTGTATAGCAATGAATGCTATGTGTAGTACTGTAGTTACTGTAACCGGATGTAGTGTAGTACCATGAGCCATCATCCGGCAGCATCATGTGGTCACTCAAGGCCACTAATATGTGCCACACTGGCAACTATCTTGCTGTACCTGAACTGCACCACTTTGGCTACATTAACCATTTCACAGGCAGCTGTTACATGGGTATGTAAGGTGTTCAATAGGGAGCATTGCGTAACATGAATGTGTTGTGTGTTGAAGAGTATCGCACTGCCCCATGATAGGCCTCTACCCCTCAGGCATAGTATGTGTGCTGTGTGGATGACATTTGGGATACTGGAGTCTGACCTTACAGCAGGTGTCTAAATTCACCATGTGTATCATATTAACACTTACTGCGTATGACAAAGTGGTGTATGTTGTGTGCATGTGTATTGACTCTGCCTATACAATGTCCACTACAATGTACCACAATTGGTTGGGATGCTCTGTGTATTGCATGTGTTTGAGGCAGCTTCTCATGTTACTGGGATATGCATAGTCCCACAGAGAACATGCAGAGCATGCATTATGTGTAGGTGTTTTACATGTGTATATGGCTTACAACTCTCCTATGACATGCACATGTTATTTGTTATATTAAATGTAGAACACTCACTAGCATGGGTCTGCTGTCTTGCTGTTACACCGGAGGGACCTACAAGGATATGAGACAGTTTGTCAGTGTCAACAACTATGGCATTGCTGCTGTGAGTTTTAAGTTTTACAGTAGTACAATGGGTGACACTCACAGGCATTATGTTCCAAATTATCAGTATTGCACAACACCAGGCTCCACATCTTCTAAATACACAGTACACATCTGACATATGCATGTTCTAACAATCGAGCTAACAGTATTCTACAGATATGCCATGTTACCTGCACGCTCTGAGTCAACTTGCTGGGTGACTCTGGCCTCCATGATGACACATGTCTGTTGTAGTGGTTGGCCAGGAGACACTACTCTGAGGAGCAGCTCTTCCACTCTGGTGAGGGGTGGATGTGATACTGCACCACCACCTGTGGTAAGCTGTTGTCTGCAGACATCGGAGGCATGCTGCCGGACATGTCTAATTAAATCACTGCAGTGATGGCGTACCCGCTCATAAGTCTGGTTATGCATGCCTACGTCATTCACCCGACGGACAATGGTGAGACATGTCCCTGGAAGACAATAAAACAATAATTGTGAGCAAGTCATGTGGCACACTTAACATTCTGAAGTACAGACATTACTGAAATGCCATATATAGCAACCTATTGGCTGTCAGTAGATACACACTTTTAATACCACATATCAGTGCTCAGCCCACAACTGCCTGACAGTGCCTGGCACATTCTATATATTAAACCATGTTCTGCACAGCAACAAAGTGAAACCAGTATGTAAGACTATACAACAATACATGGCACACTGTATGTGACACAATGCACCACCTAGCCACAGGAGGTATATATCAAGCTAATGGATGAAGAAAGATGTCATCCATTGCAATGAATGTAAAGTACAGTTACAGTGTTACCAGTATACCACAGTAGTCTTTGATGCCAAACTCCTGCCTAACATATGTGCACAGTTGTTGATATAGGTGGCATACTGCTGTACTAGACTATACATGTTGCTAGATACACACGTATACCTTGTAACACAGATATGATTGAGGGCATGGTACAGGCATAATTACACACACATCAGACATACATACAGCACACAAATGTATAACCCAGGTGAGCTTTACCTGTGTATCATACATTACTGTGTGTCACTACTTACAAAACCTTATGCCTGAGGTATGTAATCTGTGAGGACTACAGGGAAGACACAAAACAGTGTTTCCAAGCAATGTGAACATACACCATACTGTACTGTTTAGGCCTACAGCTTCAGGTAGTACTACAGTTCATATGGGAGTTGGATTCACCAGCAGTACCACTCACTAAGCATACATGTGTTGCTTTAGCCTACAATGGGACACCACAGTCGACAACAAGGGACTACGTCACACCGTATGCCATACTACTTTTTTTGCCTAGCAATAGCATACACATCTTTTGCTGGGATCACAGCTAGGACACAAACTACCATGACAGAAACAATTTCACACTAAGCTATCACACCTTTACAGTCCTTGCACACATTCACCAACACATTCAGCATCACACTCAGTCAACCTCACATAGCAATTATTGCACTAAATACATATCTGTGTGCTTCGTGTCATGGGTAGGTAATACGTTATTGGCCCAGGGGCCTATAGCAGCCTAGCCATATGCTACCCTGGCCTTTGACACACATGTAATTTAATTTCACTTGCCCCTGTCAACCAGAGCAACAGAGGTGATTCCCGGGGTGTATTTCCTATCTCACAAACAATCATCAGGAGTATTTATGACAACTGCTAATGAGGAGCTTTGTTTGCTATTGATAGGTGGTTTGTTCCAGAGTATGGCATGTCTCTGAGTTAGGACTCTATCCCTCCAGCATGTGCTGTTTAGTGAGCTGAGAAGGTGTAGGGTCCTAGAGCGTGTATCTGGGAGGGATTGCAATATGTTTATGTGGAGGATGTCCAACAGCTATGGGTATGTCATAGCTCAGTATGTTAGGCAGAGGTCACCTCTGGGTAGGCGCTATGCAACACAGTGTAGCTGTGGTTTTGTGAGTCAGTCTGCATAGGCATCTGTTTGAGGCCGGTATTATTCTTTGTGAGGTATGTCTGTGTCCTTTCCAGTTGCTGTAGTTGGCATTGTACTCTCTAATGGGTTTTAAGTGTGATAAGTAGAGGGGAACACTGACCTATATTTTCCTAGATGACACACCTTTTGTGATGACGTGTACCATGTAGACAGAGTACATGACCAGTGTGGCACTGTGATTATCAAAGGGGAGGCTACTGTCCGCCTGTGTCCCATGTTCCTTTATCACACCTTCAGTGTTAGGTAGACTACCACCTATGTGGTAGTTAATGGGTACAGTGTTCTGGCAAGAAGGGATGGCACTGCAGTGTCAACATTGAGCTTCAGTCCATACCTTGGTCGCCAGGCACCTGTCACAGTAAGTATGCCCCATGTCACACACACATACATATAAACATCCATTGCTGTACATATAGATGTACATATAAGCACATATACAGTCCACTATTCATGGTGGGAATATCACTTATGCGACAGTTGTGAGATATACAGTTATGTAATAATATTGCACAGTATTGTGCAGACTGCATTGAAGGTGTCCTCAGCCCATGTAGCTTTAGCAGGCCTCACTAGCTGCAACACTGGAAAACTGACAGAGCATACCCACAGCGTTTAACCATCATATGTCATATACCAGACCAGCACTGCATGCCATTTTCTTTGCCACACACTACAATCTACATAGAAATATGCACATAACAACCTTCAACAACGTATATATGTACACCCTTCACAGTTGCAGTATGTCCCTTGCCCTATGCACATGTACAGATACATAGAGATACATACTGTTGCCACATATGGATGATTCACAGTATGTAGAGTATTCTTCATATACATCTACTACATGCCAGCAAATACATATGTGTTACATAGCTTTCGTTTGTATTGCTGTGTTCCATTTGTTTTTAAAGGAAATGTTTGTTGCTCTTTCATTTTCTGTGTTTCTCTGTCTGTCTTTGTCTGTGTCTGTGTCTCTGCCTCTGTCTCTGTCTCTCTCTCTCTCTCTCTCTCTTGCTGCAATGAGATTATTGCATGTGTAGACAGCAAGTACAGCCTGCTTTTCTAGGTATCTGCACATGTGCATGTGATGGCCTCGGCACCAATTGGTGCCCACCATTTACTAATTGCATACAGCCTGCTGTGTGGTAATTGCACTACTCACTGTCATAGCAGCCCACTGCTATAAAATGCTAGGTTAGGTAGGCATAGCCCTTTCAGCTTTCCAAAGTTGGGCCCATGCTTGTTTGCTGTGGACACTGTTGTGTCAGTCAGAAGGTTGGTATATTACTTATCTCTGAAGCTAGGGTTGTAGTCAGTGATTTGCATGTTGTACTCAAATCTGACTGTTGCTGCTTCTAGTACACGCTTGTCAGTGTAAAATTTTACTCAGCCCTCTACATGCTTGCACAAGATACATGGGAGTATGTACTTTCTTTTCTAATTAGACAATTAACTGCCATACAAAAGTAGTTATTGCAATGTATTCCTCTGGCACATGAACTGTTTGTGAACTACTATACTGTAAATATTAATTACCTCACTTCTGAACAGTTTGTTGTTTATTTGTGTTGACATTAGCACGGGCTGCTCAAGACAACTGGACACATTTCAGTACTGAGTATGCCTACCTACATCCTTGGTAGAGCCTGAATACACAGGTATATTGTTATTTTGGGTAGGGGTGCAGAAGTACAGAGAGCATTATATATTATTGTGTGGTGTTTATCTTGCTGAACATACAGGGTTGCTGTGTACCTGTTAGTCTAACAAGGAAAGTAGTCTGTCTGTGTAGCTCCCACTTGTGGACATATCCAGATGGTAGCCAGAGGTTAGCCTATTATTCTTTGTCTGTGCACCACACTGGTCTTTTCTGCACTGGAACAATGGCATTGTCACAGTTGGTTGCTAACAGTACATGGTTACATCCTTTGATATTTCTGTGTTGTACTCCTACATAAGGGAATGCTTGTGGGACTCGTTTCAAAGGTATTTGCAGATTGTGTAACTGCAGACAAGCTGAAATGCCTGTGTGTTTCTGCCTCTGCCAGACCTCTGATACACTCAGGTATATATTTGAACAGCCTCAGGGAAAGGTACATATAAGTGGGGTACACCTGTAATATAACAGACATTAAGTTGAGACTGTGAGAGAATCAGAGCATATGCATTAATACACCTTTTCTGACATGCATGCAGTGTGTACTATTACTTATTGACATTATTCATTAAGTGTAATTCCCCACTCTTCGGCCTACCGTCAGAAGTTTTCAGAGGGATTCTGAGGGACAAAGCTAACATTTGTTTATGAATCAGGGATATCCCTGAAAAGCAGTCACAGTTGGGAAGTATGGCCTCTGCCCTATTCAAATATGCCAGTGTTTATCCTGCTGTGATACTGTGTGGGGTTTGTAAAGTGCTACTGTAACATTATTTCCTGCTAGGATGGCTGTTTCTCTTTTCACAGTCATGTCATGCAATTCCACAACAACTGCTGGTAAAGATCCACAGAACAAGATTTGTGTTATGACATTCCTATTTTCCCTTTACATTCACTCTTTGTAATGCATGATATATTTATTACAGCACCAACTTGTTGTAAATTTACTGTGGACTAGTGGTACTTCATGCAGTGTAGTGTGTCCAAGGTCCGGGGTTCAAGACTGATGGAGGTGTTTTATTTTGCTGCTCAGCAGAACAAGGGCCCTGCCATGTAGAGTGACTAAGGCACTTTTAAACAGTTGTAAGTGGGTTTGTGTGGGTTTGCGCGATGCTTAACAATACTTAGCTAAGTGCACACATGCTCACACTCACTTAAACCCGCTGACTACTGCTTAAAAGTGCTTACTCCCACTAACCCCCACACTAATTTCTTTGAAAGAAAAGAAAATGGGGAGATAGGAAAGTGGTGAAAAAGGGGGCACAAAGAGGGAAAGACAGTAAGGAAACAAGCTTGGGATGTGCAGAACAGGTGTAGGGAAGGTCCATAGCTGCCCATTTCTTTACCAGCAACAGCTGTGCATATGCAATAAATTTGGAGTGAAATTTGAAACCTTTCACCCCTGAGAGAGGGGTGAGGACAACAAAGTATGTTGTACTGCCAATTATAATTATCAGTTTACATGTCCAGCGGACATGTGTGCAAAATGGGCAGCTATGTATGGGGCGTATTTTTTTTTGTGGGAACAGATTGCCCTTTTTTTGTTTCAGGTGAGAATGGAAAGTGAGGTAGAGGAAGTAAGTATATTTGGGGAGGTAGGTTGGGGAGGTAAACAGACAAGACAAACAAGATGCATACAGGGGTGGAGTATGACACATGGGGTGGGTGAACACAATTGACAGGGACGGATGCTTGGAAATCACAAGCCCATGAGCCCACAGATGGTAACAGTGGAACTGAGATCCCCACCCATGGGCAGTCACCACTGCATCTTCACAGCCCCGAGGGTGGCTGTGCTGGGGGCTGCGTAGGAGGGGCAGGCTAAACCGTGAGTCGCGCCACTCTCCCCTTGAACTGGCGTAGGGGATCAGCGACTGAACGCTGGATCTCCCTACGCACCACAGTCCAGACCGTTCGGAGGGTGACAGGTGACCCTTCTCTGCCCACACTTGCACGGGGGGATGAGCCCCATCCCCTGAAGTGCTTCCACTCAAAGGTGGCACAGGACCAATGGAGGAGGTGAGCCCGGGCTGGGCACCGGACCTGCTGGTGTCAGGTGCAATTGCCAGCTGAGGAGGGACAGGTGGGTCTGCTGGGGCTGGCCTTCCCATACATTCTGTGATTAGGTGTGTTTAACTGCAACATAAACAACAGCATTCCAAATTAGTTGTAACAGCATGCAGTAATATTCCCATTAACCTAACACATCAAGGTTCCAACAGTTGAACAGCAAGCATAACACATGCATATATTGAATGACAGTGGACATTCCAACGGCATGCAGGGATGATTAGTGGCAACAGGCCACCAAGATTGTGGTGTTTGAACAGGGCACATGCATCAAAGTAAATGTAGATATTTATAGAACAATAGAACATATGTCCCAACAAATGTTTTGAGATTAGACATACCCATTGAGATGTGGAATTGCATTGTTTATGCACATACAGTAGGGTGTAGAAAGAAACCTCAATTAACATCTTATAAGTACTTTTAGTCTACACTACATTCCTATTGACTGCAGGTGTATATCCCCTACATGTATTATTACACTTGGCAACATGCATTAGGTTGAGTAATGGGTTTGGCTAGTTCATTATATACCTGACCTATATCTGACATACTAACTGTCTGAGATGCAGATGTTACTGCTTCATAGTTATTTATTTTATTTATATTTATATATCTACATATCTGGATGTGTTCCCGTGACATTTTCAGTTACATTCCTACAGAAACCTAAATTTTGTGTAGCACACTCATATTTCTGGGAAACACATTAACAAGCTACTCGTGTGCCAGATTTACCTATGCATGCCAGCCATTAACCGACTATTGAGGACTGTATATATGCTTCACAACTACTGGCACTTCCATCAACCACTTTATATGGGACTGCCCAACTGTGGGTTGACAGCACTTAATACAGCAGTACTATTTATATAATGCAAGGGTACAACAACATTTCAAAGTAAGTGACACAGACACACTCCAAGTATTATACCTTTATTAATTACATTACACACTTTTCTACAGGCTCTCTCATTTATTTGATATTACAGTGCATACAGAAGACTTATTCAAGACGTATTATACCTTTATTAATAGGTTATAACACTCTTTTTCAGGCTCACTCACTTATTTTATATAACAGTACATGCAGAGATATTATTCCAGACTTATTTTACCTTTATTAATGGGTTACTACACTCTTTTTCTGGCTCTCTGACTTATTTTAAATAACACTACATGCATTGAAATTATTCAGGGCATTTTATGCCTTTATTATTGGGCTACAACACTTTTTTCAGGCTCTCTCAACTATTTTATATAACAATACATGCAGAATAATTACTAACCTGCCTGGTGGCACAGCCTTAGCAGCCTATCTGCATAGGCTTGCTGATTTACAGCACGGACACCTGCAGCTGTGAAGTAAATGAAGGGATATTGAGACATACCTATCCATTATATAGACTAAATTAGCATGTCTTACATACTGCATTCCATGGCTACCTACTCAGTAGTGGGACATCTTGCATCCCACGGGCCTCCTGTATCCATCGGTTCAGTAGGTCCTGCTTCTATCTCTTCAGGTCTGCATGGTGGTGATGGATCTGCTCACCAGTCTGAGGGATGCCTGTGGCACTGGTGAGATCATGAGCTAACCGGTTCCAAGCCTCTGCTTTGTACTCCGTCCCTTAGAACTGGCCCTGCAGGAGTCTTGACTCATGACGGTGGACAAGGAGCCAAACCATGTATTTTGACTCCTCGATGCCCCAGCATTGCGCTCGAAAGCATGTACCCTCTCCAGCACCAGCCATTCTGACTGCAGATGGGAGCTACAATCAGTTATGGCAAGTATTCCTGCCTATGGAGCTTTAATATGCTGCATTTCCTGCACTTTTTTGTGATTGGCCATTTTTGAAAATTCTCGGCTGACTGCAGACCTGCTTAGCAATGGTTAATCTACCATTTATAAGTATATGTATGTTAACAGTGGCTGTTTATCCAAAGCAGCAAAGCTTTCGGGTAAAACCCTTTCTCAATACTAAAACAATTACATTCAAAACATCACTTGTTTTAAATAAGAGCCCACGAATCACATGATAGCAGCCCATATCATGTGACCAAAACACCAAATCAAATTGGTCACATGATATGGGCTGCTATCTTGTGATTCATGGGCTCTTGTTTAAAGGAAGTGATGTTTTGAATGTAATTGTTTTAGTATTGAGAAAGGGTTTTACCCGAAAGCTTTGCTGTTTTGATAAAGTTACTTTTTTCCAACGTGCTGTGTTTTCTTCATTGGATTTTTTCTTATTCAGCGCCTGTTTTGTTGATGTTTATTCAAAGCTGTCATGGCTTAGTGGTTCAGTACTTTGATTATGGTGCACAGTGTCCTGGGTTTGAACCTTGTCATTGCTTTTTATTTTACTACTGTCCAGACAAGGTAGGGGGTGTGGCTGTGTTTAGGCAACTTTGCTCTACGTTGCTTCACGTTGCCCTACGGTGCGTTGGTTGGCACGGTGCTCACCTCCGTGCAAACTGATTGTGCTGGGTAAAGTGCTATTTAGCTGTGGGCAACTATATTCCGCTGGGTAAAGCACTGCTTAACTACGGGCGACTATATTGCGCTGGGTAAAGAGCTGCTTAACTACAGGCAACTATATTGCACTGGGTAAAGCACATTTTAGCTATGGGCAAATATGTTGCGCTGGGTAAAGCGCTGCTTAAGTACTGGCAATTACATGTCAGGATCCTTCTTATATTTATAAATATACATTTTTGTTCACTGATACATAGGCCATTTTAATGCTTTTTAATAAAAGTTTATTCATATATGTCGGGAATTATTGCATGTACTAATTTAAAACATAAAATAGAAAGGGAGTGGTGAGACTCAGACCGTGCATGCCTCCTCTTTGTGCAAAGGCTCTACCACTACGCTATTGCTATTTGGCATAATTCACATAAACATTCCTTATTATGCTCTTCAATGTCGAAATTGCTAACTGCAGCTTAGCAATGGGCACACACGTGCAAACATATGCAAATACGGGCAGCTATATCGAGAATTAGAAAAAAAATTAAAAGTTTTACTTTTTATAACTGTACTGGGGGTTTACAATGTGAGGGAGTGTAGTGTTGGGTATGTAGACATTTGAGCGGACTCACTCCTGTGTGTTAACATTTCACAATTCAGACACTTGCAGGGGCGTGGACCTTTGGACTGCTCGGCAGTCGGACACACCCCCTGCCTTCCTGCACGGTCCATGTTAGACTTGGAGTGGAGTCAGCATGCCCTCATGAATATGCATGGCACGCTGATGTCATACCGTTCAACTGCAGTCTCCGAGTAAGACTTATTTAGTCTTACACGGAGGATTTGTGAATCCGGGGGTCTGTATGAAAGTACACAATTACAATTCAAGTAGTGAAACAGCAATATCAAACTCTGAATCCAGTATGATTATACAAGTACCTTACCAACACGATTAGCTTATACAGTGCAGATTCAACCCTGTGAGAACTGTAAATATATTAAAATCAGGTGTGAACTCATTAGCATTCATAAATCCCACTGTTCTTTCTAAGTGCTGGGCAGATAAACATGATGTGAGGACCTTCACAATTCCATGGACATGCCTCAGCAGCACAGGAATGCACATTGAGACAAGTTACTTGCTAAGGCTTTGCAGGTGAGAATGATTAGTCTGACTGCATGAATAATTAGTGCTTCACACTCCTGCCACTTTGATATACATTTTCTGAGGGTCTGTCAGGGAGAATAGAGTTACGAAAAAGTCAGGGATTACATTGACTAAGATAGGATACAAATCTTTATAACAAGTTTATAAATACATACTTATGACTACACTGTGCCTCTGAGTAAAACATTTTCTGTATCTCAAATTAAGTACTTATCCCATTGAAATATATTAACAGATATCATAATTAGCTCAAATGGCATTGTATTCATGTAAGAAAACTATAGAAAAGAGAATGCTGCTTACAAAACAAAGAGAATAAAACATCTGTAGTATTGCAAATATCAGTTGCTACGGTGACAGGAAGTAATAGCTTAAGTGTTGTAAATATACCATTCATCTACACATTTACAAATCTACTGGCAAATGCTTATACGACACATCTAATGCCAAGTAATAAAGTGTCACATCTTGAGTATATGTAATCGACTTTCTCTCTTTCATAGTATGTATAAATACTGAAAATAATCTCAACTGCGTCTTGTTATGGCCATGGTTTAAAGGTTCAGATCTGGAGAGGATGCTGGTTGTGTAAAAGTAGTAATGTTTAAGCAGCATATGCTTATGTTATAAGACAAACTGGAGAAAACATCAGAAAGTTACATATGAAAACCTTGTTTTGTAATTTTTTTCTCTCTCTTCATCATTGTGTACCTCTTGAAACTGCATAGTGTTGAGTGACAGCAGTTACTAGCAATGAATGACAGTTCACTTTTTAAGGTAAAAACTCTCAAATTTAATTTAGAATGCCTTCAGTAATGTAAATGAGCTTAGTGCTAGTATGCTTCCAGCTGCACTCTGGATAGTACTGGCAAAGAATATGCATCTATCTCTTATTTATCTTTGTGGCATAAGATGTAATGCAGTGTGTTAAATAAATTGTTAAAATCAGACTGTAAAAATCATTAGGCATTTTAAAATGACAGTCAATAACAGACAGTAATGCAGGAAACTCAAGTATTTACTATACGTATACTCTAATGTACATTAGGAGGCAAAAAACCATACACAAACTTGTACAGAATTTTGTCTAACTTTATTTAGGCAGTGTTTGCCATTTTATATCATTTACAATCAGCTTTTGCCCACCTCACTGACGTGGTCAGTGACAGGGTCTTTACATCATAGTAACTTATGAAAAAGTGCTGAGATAGTGCTTTTCAAAAATCTTTTTCCCATGAGAATATTACAGCCTTGCAAAGCACCTGGTCAATCACAATGTCCTTCCGAGGATGTAGCCAATTCAAGGCTCTTAGATTAGCTCGAATACAATGGATGAATGTCTCTTTAATACATTTCTTTGTCTCTCTGTTCACCAGCTGGACATTATCTCTGATAGTGCGCACAAGGCCATTCTTCTTGGTGGAAGCAGGAAAAAGATACACATGCAGACAGATTCATTATTTTCTAACTTTGCAAATAATTACTCACTGAAAGACATGTTTCAGCTGAGCTGGCTGCCTTCAGGGTCAAGCCTTATTCACACTGCAACTTAAGCTTCAGCAATAATATGCAAGTTCATTTTTACTATTATTTTAGTAAAACAGAATTAAATGCATTACATATTATACTATTTTTCAACCTTTGCTCTTCATATAGATTTGAGCACATTTATTCCTGTCTAAAGCACACATTTCCCTAACAGTTTATAGATGTTTGAATACATATTTTTCTGACATTCTCCCTCCTGTTAATGCATTTCATTCTATTAGAAACATAAACAATATTATTTTATTTTTTTAGCTTTTTTCCTTTGAGGACTTTCAGCTAAGTTAGTTATTGGTTTTATATTTCAGAAAAAGCATCATCTGAAATTAATCTTTTAATTTCAACACTTTGGTAAAAAGCTTTAGTAACAGATATATTAACAAATTTTTGATTAATCTTTTCATGCAGGGAATTTTACAGTAAACACATGCTCCTATTAGGAGTATACCCACACAAATAGCAATTAAATGTTTAATAGGATGGAACCCCACCCCCCCAAACAGATTCTGGAAAAAGTCCGTCAGTGGGTTTGGGCCTGGTTTAGTCATTGCTGATACTTGCTGAATTACCTCTAGGTGGTCATTGATTTCATGTTGGTTGTCTGGAATGTATGCACAGCATTCTTCTTCGTGTACCACCTCTTGCCGCTAGGGTGAAGTAAAGAGCCATTCGATTTTGTAGCACAACAGTTTTTATTGCATTCAGTTCATTAGTCACCAATTCTAGGGTGGAAAAGTTGCATTGCTCATGACTTCTTGACAGCTTCCTCAGCTCCCAGATCGATTTGACTGCTCCATAGGCTGGTGGTATTCCTGCCCTGGATATAACACTGTTGCCCAAGTCCATATGAGTCAATTTACTTTTGTCTTTCACTGAATTATGGTCTTTTCAACCAGCTTCGATTTTACCAACTGGATTCACAGGTTTTTTAACTGGACCTTCAGATTCTTGAGCTGTTTTCCTTACGTTTTGTATTTTACCCAAAGGTAATTCTGCAGTATGTCTTATTGCTGAAACCAGATAACCCAAAAAACAACTGCCGGACCAATTCTCAGGTAACCATTTATATGCCTTTTTCCCACAAATAAAATCATTACTTTGGTACTAATACGTGTTATCCCTGCATGAAACATTTTTCTATCCTTAATAGACAATTGCTTAGTTAAGACTGGATTGTCACATACTGCATTTAATGTAGTTTTCATTGAACTCAGATATGAATCATGGTTAGTATCACAAACAGTACCCCCACTTTTGATTTTAATGTAACATTTATAAGACATTGTTATATTACCATTACTCCAGCCCACCTGGAGGGTATCACTTTTGTAGAAACATACAACTCCTTTTTGTGTGACAGGTAAAAATAAAGTTATTTTGTCCTGTGATCTCACAGTTTCTGTATAAAAAAACTTTCCAAAGTCTCATTTTATCCCCAGAGGGACAGTGGTCATTACAGTCTTTTATATGCTGTTGGTATAGCTGTACAAACCCAGCAATTTGAAAAGTTTATAGTCTCTGTATACACTTGCTTTATGGCCAGGTATGTGTTAAAGTTTGGATGCCAGTCTATAAACAGTTCATCACGTCTTCTCACTTTCACTTGTGTGGTTGAGTACAGGGAAAAACCACAATAAGAGAAAAAATTGTCACACTTATAGTTAACAAATGCACAGTTAACAAAATAATTATGCAATAGTTCTGGGGTTGCTCTGCTTTTTTGTTTGCTTTACTCTTGGCCATTTTGCCCTTGTGTATCAGTCACAAAGTTTTTATTCAGCTGAAAGTTCTTTTGTCTGAAAAAGAGTTAAACTGCAAAACAGATTTATTTATTAACAGTTTCTTTATATAATTAGCTAGTGAACTGTCAGCCTCCAGCTCTGCAGGCATGAGAGCTTTTTACTGAGGCACATAATATGCCCTTCCAAATACTACTTTAAAGGGGATCAAACCCTTTACATTTGTTACTGTTTTCATGCTCAGCAATGCTAGAGGTAAACAGCAAATCCAATTCTTCTGAGTCTCACTCATCAACTTTCTTAACTTGTTTTTTTTTTAAATTCCATTGTACCTCTCCACCAGTCCTGCTGACTGTGGGTGGTAAGCACAGTGATTCCTTAAGGAAATCCCAAAAAAATCTCCCAAGTTGTTGAATTGTCTGATTGACAAAATGTGTCCCATTGTCACTATAGATTCTTTCCGGTATGCCAAATCTAGGAATTATTTCCTTTACTAGGGCCTTTGCCACTGTTGCTGCATCCGGATTCCTGGTTGGAAAAGCTTCTACCCATTTTGAAAACATATCTATGATCACTAAACAGTATTTCTTTCCTTCACATTTATTCAACTCTATGAAGTCCATACAAATAGTATGGAATGGATATGGTGGTGTAGGGAAACTTCCTTGCTTGTTTTTAAATGCTCCTTGTGCATGGTGCTTGTTACAAGTGTGACAAGCTGCACAAAATTTTATTGTATAATTTATGTATCCATATATTTGGAATATTCTATTTACTAACTGTACCATCCCCCCTGTTGAGACATGGCTCTGCCCATGGCTCAACAAAGCTGCATATTTAAATAATTTAGACGGCAATATTGTTTTTTTTTTCTTTGGAAATGTACAGTCCATTTTCAAAAATTGCACCTTGTTTTACCCAGTTTTGTTTTTCTGCTTTTGTAGTAAGCATTTGCATTGTTTTTAACATGTCTAAATCTAAAATCTCAAAGGGTTGTAATTTTTCATTTAAAAGTAAAGTTTCTGAGTCTGAGGCTGCTTGCTTTGCAGCTGCATCAGCTCGTGCATTACCTTTTGAAATCTTATCCTGTTGTTTTGTATGAGCTACACATTTACAAATAGCTACTTTGGTAGGCAACTGAATAGATTCTAATAGCTTTAAAATAAATTGCGCATGATTAATAGGTTTTTTACTGGATGTAATCATCCCTCTATTTTCTTTATTGTTGTGCAAACACATGCACTGTAGAAAAAGCATACTGATTATCAGTATATATGTTTACTTTTTTGCCTTTTACTAAAATACATGCTCCTGTCAAAGCTACCAGTTCTGCTGCTTGAGCATACAAGTTGTGTGGCAAAGTTTGTGCTTCTAAAATTTTAGTGTCTGTAACTACTGCATACCCCACCAGATTTTTTCCTGTAGGACCCCTTCTGCATGAGCCATTCACGTAATATGTCACCTCAGCATCATTCAAGGGCATATCTGTAAGATCTTGTCTAGGTAAAGCTAACTGTTCATATGAGGTTGACTCAGCAGTATGGTCATACATGAAAGATGTCTAGCAGGAGAAAGGTATGCAACTTTTTCTTGTAGCAGAATTATTGCAACTGCATGAGGCATTCTCAATGTGAGAGGGTGGAATAACACCACTGAGGCTGAAGCCTGCACTGCCATTGCTGCTGCAACTACTGCTTGTACACAGTGAGGCAAAGATTGCACCACTGGGTCTAACTGTGATGAATAGTAAGCTATGGGGCATTGCTTATCCCCATGTTGTTGCTTTAATACTGATGTCATGTACCATTGCTTACAATCTATGGTCTAAAAAAACGTTTGTGATAACTTGGAAGTCTTAAAACTAATGAAGAAGCTATTAACTGCTTCAACCTGCAGAAAGCCATTTCTGCTTTTGTTTTCCATCGTAAAATAATTTGGTACCCAGCTTCAACAAAAATTAGTTGTACCTAAGAAAGACATTATTTCTTTTTTAGTTGTTGGTTTGGGTGCTTGCAAAATTGCTGTTTTTTTTTTTTTTTTTTCTCTTTTCCATTATCTAGTATTTTACCTTTATTGAATATCACATATCCCAGGTATCTAACCTGTGTTTTTTTTTTTTTCCCAAAGTTGTAACTTACTTCTGTTTACTTTGTGTCCTTGTATCACTAAAAATTTTAATAATGCTACTGTATCCACCCTGCACTGCTGCTGGGTGCTGCTAGCAAGATGTCATTTACATAAAGTAAAATTTGACTACCTTCTGGTGGGGTAAACCCTGCCAGGTTGCTAGCCATTTTTTGTGCAAATATTATTGGGCTCTTACAATATCCCTGTGGTAGTCGAGTATATGTATACCTTTTACCCTGAAATGTAAATGCAAACCAATATTGACTATCAGGATGTATAGGTATTGAAAAGAAAGCATTGCTTATATCTACCACAGTAAAATACTTCTGTTGTGGCTTTAAATCATTTAACAAGGTATGTGGGTCTGGCACCGTAGGTGCTCTAGGTATTACTGCATTATTTACAGCTCATAAATCTTGTACCATCTGCCATTCCCGTTGCTTTTTAACAGGAAATAGGGGTGTATTACATGGTGAATCAGGAGATTCTACCAGTACTCCTTTTTTGAGTAATGCTGCTTATTATAGGCTTAATTTTTACTTTTGCATTCTTTTTCAAAATGTATTGTCTTTTCTGTGGTCTAAAAGCTGACTTTGGGGTAATTGTAACTGGTCCTGCTGCTTGAATAAGCCCTACATTTAACTTGCCTGTTGACCACAGAGTTGTTGGAATTTTACACAAGGCCTCTTTTTTTTTTAATAAAAATGCTAATCAGCTGTCCTTACTAGATTGCAAGTGTACAGCTGTATGTGTCTGTGTCAACCAATTCAGTTTTGTTTTTATATCCCTTGTCCTGACATTTTTAAATCAGTCTGTTTTCCCATTTTGTTACCTTTTTTTCTAAGTCTGCCCATTTAACACTTTTGTTTTTTGTCAAGCTGACATGTGGCAGTCTATTGGACTTATACAATCTCATGAACTCCTGAGGTAATGAACAGCTTACTACACTGTTTCCCTCAGTATTCCAACATAAAGTTCGTAATATTAATTTGTCAGCAGGATTCTTACTTATATTTCTTATTAGGTCCTGGTGTGCTACAGTAGTATGGAGTACAATGTAACAAGTGCTGCTGATCAGTGTCAAGGGAGGGTACCTTACTGATGGCTACGTTTATCAGTTTTTTGGTTACTGCCCTTGGACCAGTCATAACTAGGTCCTGGCTGTACCAATAATAGGCTTTACCCTCTGATCACACCACAAAAGCATCTATTTGTCTTTGTGCTTCCATACCCTGCATGGTAGGAACTACTGCTATGCCAAATATCTGCACAAGGTCTTTTCCCAGTAAGTTTACTGGATATTTTTGCAGAAACTACAATTTTACTTTTCTGAGTCATACTTGAAACAGGGTCAGTTATTGCTATATTATGGGAAAGTGGTTCCCTGTATAGCTGTCCATTTGCTGCTTTTACTAATATATAATCAGGTGATTCAGAATGTTTTGGTATCTTGGAGGGGTGTATCAAAGTCCGTGACGCTCCTGAGTCACACAGGAATTTGACTTTTCTTTTTTCCACCAGAAGTGTTACTTCTGGTTTTGTATCTGCTAGGTAGAGCTCCAGGCTCAACAATGCTAAATCTAAAATTTTATTTTCATTTTTATTCTCTACATCTGTTTGTACTTCCTCTATTCCCTCTACTACATTCACATTTTCTTTTTGTTTATTAACCTTTCCTGATGATTTTTGGTTATTATCACTATCATATAGTCAGTCCACATCTCCTTTATCTTCTGTCATTGCTTTCTTATTTTGTTTATAGTCCCTAGCTAGATGCCCTTTTTACCTGACTGTAATACAAATACTTCAGCTCCGTCTTCAGCAGTGAAGACTTGTGCCCTTTCTTTTTTTTTTTTTTACTATTAAAGTGTCTTTTAGTACGTCTAGCATACTCAAGTAAGGCTTGCAGCCTGCTTGTTTAGTGATCTATCATATGCCTTGTAATAAAGCTACTGACAGAGGCAATGCAACCTTTTAAAAATGTATTTTTTTAATTGTTGTTTAAAGCATTCTAATAATCTAGCATAATATCCATCTACTGTCTCATTTTCCTGTTGTATGCATTAATTAATGCAAGTCCAGTCTGCTTTAAGTTTTCATTTTTCAGAGATTCTGTCTGTCAGACCTTTCACTCTGTTGTCTAAAAATGTTTCAGAATTTTTTAAGCTTCTGTTTTTTTACAATTTGCTTCCTCAATCCACCTATGTGCTTGAGGTATGCCTAGTTGGTGCTGTTTTTCTTTTGCCTGACGCCCTGCATCAGATTAAAGCTTGTTTAAGGAGTTTAACTAGTGAAAGTTTATCTAGTTTACTATCAAATTTATAGTTGTTAACACATTTTGCAAAATATCTCACATTATCTGCTTACTGCAATTGCATATGCTTCACATTATCCGTTAGGGGCGGATCTCATGATCTCTTAGTGCACTGATCTCCCATGTCTTAAAAAGACTGTTACGTAACCCTTCTCTTGTACCACGTGGTATCTTATTTCCCCATATCCACAGTAGTTTCTAGAATGACTGTTTACTTTGCTTCGTTATTCCCTGATCTATGACTCAAGATACAATACTTTGACTATTTTTCTCCCTGCTATCACAAACCTTAGCAATAGCACAGTGTAACCTGGTCCCTGATCTAAAACAAAGACAAAGAGGGAAATTCTTCTTACCTGAGCCTCCCGCTTTATGACTGTCTTTTTTTCTCTTGGGGCCCAGTCTTCCGCTTTTCAGCCACAGATCAGAAAGTGGACAGCCTCTTTACACACAACAATTCAGTCGGAGGTCTTTTCACTTTAAGAAGAACCATTTTGGTTTGGCAGCTTCTCCTGCGCAGATTTATAACCACCCATGCACTCTGTGACCTGCAGCTTACCAAGGGAATTCCGGCACGATTAGGACCAAAATGTTAAATAAATTGTTAAAATCAGACTGTAAAAATCATTAGGCATTTTAAAATGACAGTCAATAACAGACAGTAATGCAGGAAACTCAAGTATTTACTATACGTATACTCTAATGTACATTAGGAGGCAAAACCATACACAAACTTGTACAGAATTTTGTCTAACTTTATTTAGGCAGTGTTTGCCATTTTATATCATTTACAATCAGCTTTTGCCCACCTCACTGACGTGGTCAGTGACAGGGTCTTTACATCATAGTAACTTATGAAAAGTGCTGAGATAGTGCTTTTCAAAAATCTTTTTCCCATGAGAATATTACAGCCTTGCAAAGCACCTGGTCAATCACAATGTCCTTCCGAGGATGTAGCCAATTCAAGGCTCTTAGATTAGCTCGAATACAATGGATGAATGTCTCTTTAATACATTTCTTTGTCTCTCTGTTCACCAGCTGGACATTATCTCTGATAGTGCGCACAAGGCCATTCTTCTTGGTGGAAGCAGGAAAAAGATACACATGCAGACAGATTCATTATTTTCTAACTTTGCAAATAATTACTCACTGAAAGACATGTTTCAGCCGAGCTGGCTGCCTTCAGGGTCAAGCCTTATTCACACTGCAACTTAAGCTTCAGCAATAATATGCAAGTTCATTTTTACTATTATTTTAGTAAAACAAAATTAAATGCATTACATATTATACTATTTTTCAACCTTTGCTCTTCATATAGATTTGAGCACATTTATTCCTGTCTAAAGCACACATTTCCCTAACAGTTTATAGATGTTTGAATACATATTTTTCTGACACAGTGAGCTTAGAGAAAGACGACAGGCAACCCTGGGTTTAAATCCAGTTTATGGATATTTTTTTGAGAGGGTTCAGAATAAATACTGACACACAATTTTGTATATGAAATAAACAGTGTAAAGTATGTGTGATAAATGCTAAAACTCCTTTGGAATTTCTGTTACAAATGTATTGTTTTTGGAAACTCTGCTCTAATTATTAAGAACAATGTGCTATGAATGATGTAATAAATGTCAGTTTATAAAGCTTGATAACACAAGAAGCATCCGCATCTGAAATGTGAACATATTTCTCATATATCATTTAGTAATGATCCATATGTCACAAGTTGTAATCTTGACAGTAACCGATTTCATTTGAAATGTCATTGTTAATAGTATATACTGTGTCTTTAATGAGCTAATGTAATTTTCTTTTGTGACACCTTTGTAAAGAATCAGCATTGCATGAAAGCATTATGATGTGTAACAGAAAGGCCATTTGTGAATTGGCAAGCAGATGTTAAAAGTATGATTGTGTCATGTTAAAGTTTTAAGTTCTTTGTTCATTTCTAGATATACCCTTTAATTGTGTTAGTTTTTACTTATAATTTATTTGTATAGTTGCTATGGTAATTTTTTTTTTGTTTGCATTTTGCACTTGCAGGCCACTCAGCAGGATACAAAGGGTCTATATCATATAATAGAATGTTGAAAATGTCGAACGTTGTAAAGAGCAAAAATGCCAGAACTTGAACTCCTTATTGTGGGAGACTGCACCACCCACACCCCCCGCTAAATATATATTCCAACTCTGAGATCACACTACAGTGAGGAAAGGCAAACATTCCAATATTCACTGTACTGCAATCTCAATAAAAGAACTTCGAGTTCAGGCATTTTCGCTCTTTAGAGTGTTCGACTTTTTCAACATTCGAACATATGATAGAGACCCGATTCAAACACAGTTGATGGCTGAAGGAAAAAATTAAAACTTTAATTAGGACTGGACAGTTCTGAGTGAAGAAAATACACCTGTCTCCTACTTATCTTTGTGGCACAAAGTGTAAGTACGGTGAGTTTAAAGAAACAGGACAAGAAATGCAACATTTGGATGCAGTTTAGGGATAGTTTTACTGAAGGGGGTCAGAATACCCTCTGTCACAAATTTTGATTAGGAATGATTTTGGCCTAGCACTAAAGTGTGGGGTCATTTATTGCACTGTTGTGATTATTTTGCTGCTTGTGTATCTCTGCTACCTTTAAACTACAACAAAAAGAAAAAAAAAAAAATCTTGCTTTTTTCCCACTTTCTGAAAGTTAAGAAAGTTCAGTTACAGATTTGCTGTTCTGAACTGTTTGGAAGTTTCTAGAAGGCCAGTGCTTGCTTGGGCTAAAGGGAAGTCTCTGTGTTCACCAGTGGGAGTGGTTAACACTGAACAGCCTGCCTGTCCCTGGAGGAATGGTTACTACCTAGAAGCTGTAGTTTTATTGGCCATTTTGGGTCAATTCTAAACTCCTTGATCTCTCTCTCTTAAAACCCTACAACTCTCTTTTTGTGCGGTTTTGCGCACTGAGCAGCATCGGGCAGCACCGCCTAAACAGGTTTAAACTATTCCAGGCTCCACAAAGTCTGCTCTTCACTTTTCCCCTTAGAACTGTTCAAACTCTCAAAGTAATCACTCTATTCTCTTTCTAAAGCCCTGCACTTTCTCATCTCTTATAAGGAAACACTAACTAACTAAAGCACTACACCCTCCTTGACTTCTCATAAGTATTAGGCTCCTGATTGGTCCTTCCTGATCAAGTGAAAAATCAGTTCCCTTCCCTAATCTGATCAGTAAAAAAACAGTTCCCTATACTAATCTGGTATGTCCAAGGGTCAGTTTCAAGGTTACTCTCCAGTCCAGCTGGTGAATCTGGGAATTTTGAGGCAATGTTACAATTGCCTTATGTACACAGACAACCCTCTCCTCCTTCCAACAAACTCTAATACATGTGAGAAATGCAGTTACACAGCCAAACTGGAGGCAGAGCTCTCTCAACCCAAAACTGGCACAGTCAGGAGGAAAAGGTAACCACCCACACCACAAATCCAGTCTCACACAGACCTATTGCATCTGCATACCCAACACATAAACACACAAAAACATACCTGGAGGCTCTAAATAAAAATCTGCCTAAACAGCAAAGACCTCCTAAGCAGATATCCAAGCAACAGCCACCCCTCAACAATACCCATGAATCACATATCTCACAAAATCAGTGTGCCTCACAGTCACAGCCCTTAAGGCCAAACAACACACCAAATACACTGGTTATAGGGGACTCTATTGTCTGACACACTGACGTCCCGCTCACCAGACTGAACAAGGAGAAGGTCACTGTAAGCTGCCTGTCGGGTGCCAGGATCCGCCACATAACGCAAGCACTCAAGTCACTCCAAAGCAAGTACAAGTATGACTTCGTCATTGTCCATGCTGGTGTGAATGACCTGAGACATACCTCCCTGGACTACATGAAAAGAGACATAGAGGAGCTCCCTGACCATGTAGCCCAGGCTGGTATGACCCTGACCTTGAGTAGCATCTTGCCCTCACCAAGAATGATGCCACAGTATAAAGACAAAATGATCAGTTTCAACAATTGGCTAAAGTATTGGTGTCATTCAAAGGGGATCCAGTGTCTGTCAGCCTGGAATGACATGCTTGACAAGCCACGTTGCTTCACTAGGGATGGCTTGCACCTGTCACCCTTAGGTTTTCGTATACTGGCCAAGGCTCTTGCCACCCCCATAGTGCCTTTTTTAGGCAAGGTTCAAAGGACAAACCCACCTCCATAGACAACCCAAGGATAAAAAAACTAAAGGTAATGCTACTCAATGCCAGAAGTCTAAACCTCAAGATGCACGCACTCGAGGCTCTCCTCAGTATGGAGAAAATTGATGTCTGTGCAATAACAGAAACCTGGTTCAAGGATCCTGAGAGCACACCAGCACTACCAGGTTATAACTCATACCATGCGTTTCAGCTCCAAAACTCGGATCAAAGCACAAAAGGAGGGGGAGTATCTATATTCATCAAAGATACCTACACCTCCAGGTTAGTGGCACTGCACGAAGCATCGGAAACCATCCATGTGCAACTAACAGCGGGCAAAACTGCCTTTCAGTTTGTAGCCTGCTACAAAACACCCTCCCTATTACAGGAACCCCACTTGGCATTTCTGAGAACACTGGAGAATATGAAGGTCTCTCCAAACACTATGTTATTGGGTGACTTCAACTACCCAAGCACTGACTGGGAAAACTACTCAAGCCCAAACACCCTCGCCCAATGGTTCCTTGAATTTATAAACTCTAATGCAATGGAACAACTGGTCACCACTCCCAAAAAAAGGAACATATTGGACCTGGTCATCACCAACATGGGGACTCTATGCTCCACACCAGAGGTAAACCCCTCATTGGTAAGATCAGACCATAAACAAATTTCCCTGGACACCATATCCCGTCCCCACCCCCAGCCAAGGAAATCACTGTAAAGAATTTCTCAAAAGCCAACTTTGCACTTCTCAAGACTGAGGTGGAATCCTTCAAAGCCCCTGGGTCAGAGGATAATACAGCCCAATCCGCAGAATCCTTTACAAATGCATTCTATGAGCACCTGCAGGATTGCATGGATCGTGCTATCCCAAATAAAACCAAGACTCACTCCTCCAAAAACAGGAGACCGGTCTGGTGGATCTTGGCCATAAATAAGCTATACAACAGAAGGAGGAAGCTACTACATGACAGAGCAAAATCCCAAAAAGGGAAGGCATCTCTGATCAGTATTAGCAAGAAACTTTGATCCCTCATAAAATCATCAAAGGCCAGCTTCGAAAGAAAAATTGCCCTAGACACTAAAGATAATCACAAGGCCTTCTTTAGTTATGTCAGGAACATGGGCGGAAACTCCCAGATATGCTCTGAATTGTTGCATAATGGTACAAAATATACCAATCCTACAGACATAGCCAACATCCTGGCAGACAGATTCAGAGCAAACTTTCCCCCCCTTCCCCCCAAAGGAGCAAATGTCTATCTCAACTGAATGTAACCTCCCTGACATCACAGATGCACAGGTGAAAGCTGCCCTCTCCAAAGCAAAAAACACAGCATCTATGGGACCGGACAGTGTCCCAGGCTGTGTCTTACATGAGCTCCAAGAAGAACTGAACCCTCACATTAAGTCACTGTGCAAACTTAGCCTTACTACAGGATATGTACCCAAAGAATGGCGTACAGCTACAGTGGTCCCACTCCACAAAGGTGGTGCCACAATGGACCGCGGAAACTATTGCCCCATAAGCCTGACTAGTCTGGTCTGTAAAGCTATGGAGAGTATTATCATGGAACACATAAACAAAGACATTGGGAGCCTCCAGACACTGGACCCTACTCAATTCAGCTTTGTTAAGGGCAGATCTTGCC
Source organism: Protopterus annectens (assembly GCF_019279795.1). Classification (NCBI taxonomy): domain Eukaryota; kingdom Metazoa; phylum Chordata; order Ceratodontiformes; family Protopteridae; genus Protopterus; species Protopterus annectens. The sequence goes on from NC_056735.1 coordinate 788,279,576, forward strand.
TCTTAAACCTACTTGATTTCTTTGAAACAGTTACCAAAGCCATAGATGAGGGCAAGGTAGTCCACACAGCCTACCTGGACCTCACAAAAGCCTTCAACACAATACCCCACTTGGGCATCATAAATAAGCTTACCAGCTTAAATATCAACCCCTATAATCACAAGATGGGTTGCAAACTGGCTCAGAGATAGAACCCACATGGTCAGAATCGCAGGTGCCATGTCCGAATCCAAACCAGTTACAAGTGGCATCCCACAGGGCTCAGTTCTGGGACCTCTCTTGTTCGGTATATACTTCTCTGAGGTTCAGGCTAACATGGGGGGGGGGATTATGGCTGACAAATTTCGCAGATGACTGCAAACTGGGGGCCATAATCGAATCTCCAGCTGACACAAGCATCCTCCAAAAGGGTCTCACAGAGACGGATGCTTGGTGCCAGAGCCACGGCCTCAAGCTAAATGCTAAAAAGTGCATAGTCATCCTCTTTGGGAAAAACAAGGCGTCCACAAATTACCACATAGGTGGTAATCCATTAAGTACGGAAGAAGTAATTAGAGATTTGGGGACCAACGTAGATAGTAATTTCTCCTTTGATAATCACGTTGCCAAAGTGGTTAGAAAGACCTTCTATATAGCCCACCTTATCACGAAAGGGTTCTCATCTACATCAGGCGAGGTCATTGTGCCCCTCTACTCGTCACTCATCAGGCCCATAATTGAATACAATGCCCCTTTTGGGATGTACCTTACCCGACACCTGCAGCAACTGGAGAGACCCCAAAAGTACCTAACCAAGTGGATCATGGGCTACAAACAGATGTCCTATGCAGCTCGACTAAAGAAACTCCAGCTCAACTCAGTTGCTTACCGCCTACTCAGAGGCGATCTAAGCCTGACATACAAAGCCATGTCAAACCCAGAATTAAGGGACATGCTCCACCTCAAAAAATCCAAGTCCCTTAGAGCTACATGCTCCAGGGACCTAAACCTCAGCACAAAAATAAATAGGACATGCTGGAGGGACAGATTTATTTCCCAGAGGCTCCCCTCACTCTGGAATAGAATCCCAGTACATGTTAGACATAGCCCCTCGCTGACCCTCTTCAAGCGAAATCTGGACGCATGGATGGGAAATCGCAAATTCACCCCAGGGATCTCTTCTGTGTCCCTGCTAGACAGAGGCACAGTAAACTAATCTTAAAAGCGTACCTTCTGTGACCTACTTTACAGAGGCACAGTAGGCTAATCTAATAGGGAGGCGGAAGCCAAATACACTCTGGCTAGGCTTATAAATGCCCTAGGGCAGATAGCCTAGTATCTACCTATGAACCTATGAACCTATGAACAGTATATACAAATGAGTGTCATAAATGATTTTTGCAACAAATTTATCCAATAAAATGTGTGTATGTTAAACATGACAATGATAGTAATTCAAAATACACCTGCACAGATGTGATGTACACAATAGTTTGTTATAATTATTATATATTTGTTTAGTAATTTGTAATCATTGTTATAATTACTGTGCTGGCCATGGACAGATGCTGTTGAATGTATAGGCTTATTTAGCAGTTTGCATTTTCAAATCACATAGTCTTAGCACAAAGTATACATGATTGTTAATGAATCCCTAGGAATATTTAATTCTGGATATGTCCGGCAAAGCACAAGGAAGTAAATGCTCCACATTATGCAAAAATACAACTTAATTATTGAAAAAGACAATGCCTGTATATATATATATATATATGCCTATATATATATATATATATATATATATATATATATAGGGTCCCTATCAAATGATAGAAAGCTCATTTGATAGAATAGAAAGCACAAAACACTGAAAACTCATTTGACTGAAACTCAAAACACTGAAAATGCTATATGCCCTTTTCCTCACTGTAGTGCGATCCTGGAGTTAGTATATATAGTTAGGAAGGGTGTGGGGGGCATAGCCCCCCCCCACATAGTTTATGTAAATATTGTTTTCTCCAAACAGTTATTCATTGTAGTTATAAGTATCCATGTGTAGGGTTTAAAATGTATGAAGTATGTGGGGGGCTATGCCCCCCCACCCTCCCAACTATATATACTAACTCCAGGATCGCACTACTGTGAAGAAAAGGGCATATAGCATTTTCCGTGATTTGAGTTTCAGTCAAATGAGTTTTCATTGTTTTGAGCTTTCTATGTTTTGGTATCAGACAAATGATTTTCCATCAAATGAGCTTTCTATCATTTGATAAGGACCCATATATATATATATATATATATATATATATATATATATATATATATATACACACACACACACACACACATATATATATATATATACACACACACACACACACACACACACACACACACACACATATATATATACATATATATATATATATATATATATATATATATATATATATATATATATATATATATATATATATATATATATACATATATATATATATTTATATATGAAAATGCCAGTCGTGAACAGAGGGAGTCTGAGAGAGAGAGAAACCCTGGCCAAAAAAAAAGTTTGCAATGAGTGATCTGTTCAGTTAATTTTTGTTGGGTAATGAAGCATTGTGTGTTGTGTTAGCCAGATCAGCTATTTTTTTTTCTTTCCTCTTCATAGCATTTTGCAACAGTCTGTGCAAAAGAGCACTTATATCATACTTCTTTCTAAATATTGCTGTTGACATTTTAATAAATCCCTTTAACTGACTTAAATAACGCAGTACTTTATTCTGAGATGACTTTACTCTTGGTATTGGCTGATCAGAAGTGGTTGTAGAGGAGTCGCTGCTGTAACACCTGGTAAATTTCCATAAAAAAGTCCCTGTAGCATGTTATTAGATATTACTATAGTTAACACTGTAATCAGCAACAGAGGACTTAATCAGAACAAGCTACAAAAGACGTTATATTTCTTGAGCCGAGAGGTGACAGTATAAAAGCTGCTTTAAACATTTGGATTGCATTAAGTAATAAGAGATGATCCAGAGCTACATTATATGTAAACTACCATTGCTAGGAATATCTCACCAAAAGTCATTTAAATGGTTTGTGTGTACCCATTAAAGCACCTTTATTGCCATCTTCAGTATAAATTGCCATATATATATATATATATATATATATATATATATATATATATATATATATGAAAACACTCCCTTTTAACTGTCCACTTTCTGTCATAAACAACTACACTGTGGTAAACAGCACATGAAATGGTTATCATCTAAGAAAAAATAAACTTCTTACTGCGAATCATTTCCAAATATTCATTGTAAGGCATGATCGTAGTATTAACAAGCTTTTCATCCTGGCTGACAGGCAATCAATACCTGGTCTGCTGTCCTCAGAAATCTACATGTTGGGACTTGTTATGTGTAAACCTAATCGTCCCATACCTTGTGAAAATGTCCCCTATTATAGTTATGAAATAATCTCCCATACTAACTTAGAATGTTAGCTTCCATTATAGTCTGTGTGTAATAGATTTGTAATTGTTAAAAATAGTGAGTCATCTCCTTTAATGTCATATAAACAGGCGGCTCCCTAATTAATAGCATAACTACAAGCAACTCTTTCCAATGATGCACTTGTTCAAGAAAAACATTAAATTAAACTTACTCAATGAATACAATTAACCATCAAAAACTGAGGTGCAGCCAACTACTTTAAACAAATTGAATAATAACCAGCTTATCGCGTGTCCAAGAAATGGGTGTCAACTTGATAGGTGAGTCTTGGTATCTATGTCAAGAACACAAAATAACATGTTATAATCTTAGACATGATTATAATTCTTTGTAGGTATGCAGGGTTGCTACATTTTCATGCTGCCATTTACTGGCAAATAATCCACACACCCTGTGTAATATAAACACAATCCTTGTCTAAGTAGCAACAACTTTTAACAAACCACATCCAGAAGCACCGACTTCAAATACCATATATATTAGTTGCAGGAGCAGCCTTAAGTGAAATGGAGACAACAACCAATCCCTCATTGTCTACTGTTCACTTGGCATACCTTTACTTTTCAGCTTGTTTATGTATCCTTTCAGAATATCTTATCTGGTCAAAACTGCTCCATAATAACTGTGGTGGAAACAACTTAATTTAGCTAGGAGTTTGGGGTTTTGCTGGGGCCCCAGAAACCACGGCATTCTAGATGCCCCGAGGAGCATTTTAAAAATGTTTTACGACCAAAGATGACCTGAACAAAAATAATGAAACAGGAAAAAATTGGCTTATTGTTTTCAAAAAAGAAAAAATTGTGTCCAGAGCTTTCTTCTCAAAATTGACAAAGCAGTTACCTATAGGCTGAGTAGTTACCATAAACTGAGAATACAAATGCTTGCAAAGACTCCTACGCAGAAAAAAGGTTGTCACCTTCTGTGTTCCCCACTGGTGTTAGGCTGGGATGAACGTGAAAAAAAAAGGTCAGAGTCACATATTTCAAATTGCTGTCATACATCTACACAGCATGTGCCCTCATCCCTATCCCAAAAAAGACAAATTGCTTCTGTGTACGCTTCTCATTTCAGACTGGGATGAAAGTGAAAGAAACAGAACACAGTAACATACTGTGTGATGCTCGCTTGTGAGGAAAGTGAAAAAATAACCATCATAATAATAATATAATCTAAGTTGTTGATCTTAAAAGAGGTAAGTTCCTCTTTGGCAAGTCTGATGATGTCAACATCCCACAAATAAAGCAGTGTACATAAAAGCTCCCAGTAAAGCATATAGCGCGTCATGGTAATGTGTATCTCTGTAGTATCATAGCATAGCTAGGTAGGGGTTTGAATCCTGCAATTGCTGAGTGTGTGAGTGTGGCACTGTTAGTCAATGTGTTGTGGGTTTTGCTTTTACTACTGTATGACATATCAGTAAAACAACAGTATGTGCATTGCACACTTCAGATATCTGTGTAGCAAATACATATATGTACATGTGACCTCAATTAGTTCATAGGTGTGAAGCCTGCTTTCTACATGAATACATCTGTTACCTTTGACAGATTGTGCTGCTGCTTCTCAGACCTTAGGTCACATATGTATGTTTATGACAAGGCCAGCCACTGTAGTGATCTGTGGCCTAGGTCATCTGTGTCACACACACCCATGACAGTTTCTATAGAATAGTGTGAGTGAGGGTTCATGCCTGGGGTATATTTCAGACATGTTCAAACACAACAAAGTCTGTCAATAATGAACATTCATTATAGGTGTACAACAACTTTGTGGATATGCATACAGACCCCTTATTGCTTATGTGATACACCGAGGGACTTCAGAATACCTTTGGAAATGTGAATAGCAAAGGACAGATGACATAACATGTGGCTGTATGTACACATCGGTACCCCTTCTACATGTTGTGGGCTACTACCTATGTGCTACTGTCAGGATACTATGCTTAGTAAATGTGGATGACTATGCTATAGTTGGCTTATAGCTTTACAGCATGGGTTGGACAACAGGTATCTGTCTGTATGATACCCTTGTGGAGGATAAGTGTCGCATCAGGACAGTGCGTTGTAGGCCACTGTATGCATTACCAGATGTGAACGGACATATCCCTAGTGTGTTTGCTTGTACCTAAGAGGGCTACATGCCAAACAGGAGTGGTTCCAGGAATGGGTGGCGGTCAATACCACTGGTTACTGGTATAGTAGAGTACCGGAAGGATCCAACTGCTACTGTGTTTCCTACATCTGTGTGTCTGTTGTCAAGACATCATCTAACGATTGGTTATAGTCAGGCTGTTGAGGTTGTGTATACTACCAGAATGCAAACCAATGACCAATATTAACAGTATCACCCACAGCATAGCGTCAAATCATGTCATACACACGTGTACCCAATTTAAAACATACGTGTAGTAAAATGCATACTGGCCACCAATAGAAACTATGAAGTGTTAACACTGTATAATACAGGGCATGTCACCCTTCCCATGTGTCCACTATGCACGTACATGCAGAGAGTGCACCTCCACCATGTTCACAAATGTACACCTGCAAATCTGTACTGCACACATCACACACGCACTGTCCACTCACCAACACATGCTGCCAGAACTACACACATCAGCCAAGTGGCACATGGGCGGACAATACATTTTTGGAATTAACACTGGAGCAAACAATACTACATTGATAATCATAGCTTTAATGCATCATGCCTGCTCAGATATACCTACAAGGATATCATTACACCTTACTGTTGTCAACATGCTAACATTGCTACACTGCTATTAAGTCACCCTGTGCATCAGACTGGGATGAAACTGAAAGAAACAGAACACTGTGTGATGCTCACTTGTGAGGAAAGTGAAAAAATAACCATAATAATAATAATATAATCTAAGTTGTTGATCTTAGAGTGTACATTGATCCTAAACAAGCTATAGTAACATTCTGTTTATACCACCGTGGTTTGATTTCTTTTTAGGAAAGATAAAGAAACAGCAACCACATAATCCCTGGTACTCATACATGTTATAGCAAACTTCTGTACCTCCTTGGTTTTAATCTAGGCAGGGCCCATAGCAGAGGTCCCTCCTAAGTTTGCATTAAAATTCACTTATATAGCCAGGGTTCAGGCATGTGCAACATACACGCACGTGCATATGCGTGCCCACACACACACACACACACACACACACACACACAGTGCCTCTGACAAGTCAGGAATATCACAAGCTACACTAATAATAGTAACAACAGGTACCAGTTGGAGGTGTCTGAACAAACCACAAAAGAAATGTGTAGCAGCAGCAAAAGGTTTAATACATAAATGCAAACGCCAAATACTCCAATGCATTTTCATCCACCAAACTTCATCAGATGTAACAACAAACCTTTAATTAAAGCAGCTTTTATACCCTCCCTTCCACATTTGCATTAATTAACCTAATAGAATAATTTATTTAAATAGTTCCCAAATTAGAGCAACTAAACATCTACTCTTAAAATTCTAAAAATATTCATTAAAAACATCAAAAAGTGCTTGTGCATAAATGAACAAATATACAAACACTACATGTTAAAAAATATATATTAAATAAGAGACTCCATGTTAATACAATCAAACTTCTGTATGATAAGTGACCAATTTAAAACAATGCTTTTACTAATGTAACGTGAATGCATACTAAAAACCTGTAAATACTCTTATTAAAATAATAGAAGCAATATATTAAAAATATAAGATAATATTTATACTGTATATAGGAAAAAATAAATGTAAATAGTATTAATATTATATGCAAAAAAATTTAATAAACATCAACACAATTACAATTTTGCAGCCTTCATTCTCAATATATGGGCAATGGAAATATGTTCATTGAGCCCAGGGAATCTATTAGCTTCCAAAAGTAATTGCCAATATACTTCTCTTACTTCTATCCTATTCTCCCATGGCCCCCCCTAGTGTCCTGGTGTACCATTTCAATTACAAAAAAGCCCCATTTTGCCTTGGGACATAACAAAGTGTGTTTGTATAATGCATTATTACCATTTTCTCTTCTTATAGCATTTAAATGTTCATAAATTTTCCTTTTTACTTTTCGTGTAGTTTTACCAATATAAAGCACAGTACACTCCTTACATAGACCTAAATAGATCAGCCCTTCACTATTACAATTGGAAAAACTACTACTTTTGACTAAATAATCCCTGTCCCTAATGTATACTGAATCTTCTCTAAGAATAAAAGAACATTGTGCACAAGATCCACACTTGTAAGTCCCTGGTTTTCTTCCATTCTGCCCCTTATAATTGTCTCCAACAACAAGAAGCTACACTAATGTTTCACACATGCACAGACATGCTGACATTGCCCATAGTAATCCAGTTCTATCATAAAATGCACAAACGCGCACACTGCATGCTTACCAGCAGGCAAACTGAGGGAATACCAATTCACCTACTCCATGCGTTTGTTGTGTTTGTTGGAGGAACCAGAGCACCTGGCTAAAACCCACACAGTGACAGGGAGCACATCCAGACTTTACATAAAAAGAGGCACAGTCAAGAACTCAGTCAGAGAGACAACTACTGCAAGATGAAAAACTTACAGTTGTATAAGATCTTACCATAACTCTAGATATTCTACTTCTAACTGTTGTAGTATTTTTTAGTCTCGGGAGATATCCTGCTGAGGATAGCCTAATGTCTGGGCAGCATACCAAACATTCTACACCTTCCAGGTATCGTATGTCAGACATATGTCCTATGAGCAAGGCATAAAGTACATATGTGATGTATGGGCACCTAATCCTCAGAAATGAAGTGCCTCAGGAGAACTCGTGCAAGCCCAGGGAAACAATAATATGCATATATAGGAAGGGAATGAAAATGAGAGAAGAAAAGAAGGATGGAAACGGAACCTCTCTGCCAGAAGTAGGGAACAAAATATAATAGGGAGCAGGAGGGAGAGAAGAATACACAGGGTGAATACGAATATGGAGGTAAGTGTCCTTCAAATCCATACAGACCAGATAAGCTCGGAGAAGCAAAAGAGAGAAAAGTTTCTGAAGAGTCAACACCCTAAAGGAAGGAACCTTGAGAAACATGCTGAAAAAGCATAGGTCTAAGATAAGCCTCCAGGACCCCTCCTTCCTGGGAACCAGAAACATTCTGGAATAAAAACCTGTTCCCTGATGAGACAAGAGAACAGGGTGGGTGGCTCCTTGTTCTGCCAGATCCTGCAGAACCAAAGGAAATGTGGAAGCTGGCAAGGAGTAGGCTAAGGAAGGCTAGAAACTGGAGAAAGGGACTTCCAAGCTATAAAATAACAGTGCAGGATGATAGAGAGAACCCAGGCATCTGTGGTTATCTGTTCTCAAACAGGAAAAGGAAGGGTTAGCCTGAGGGACAGAGGAATCTGGCCAAGGGGTGTGGAGGCTGGATGTCAGATAAGGGCAGATTTGTCAGAAAAGAAAGGATTTGGGAAAATCTGCTTGTAAGCCATCTTAATCCTAGTCTGCCTATGGACAAAGGAAGATTTTGATGGATAGTTCCTCTGAAAATTAGTTATAGGAGGAACAAAATTTAGTTGTAGGTCTTTCACAGCCTTGCCCTTATCCTGCAGAGTTGTAAACAATTCTGCAGCAACAGTGCCAAAATGATTCTAATTATCTAAGGGAGAAACTAAAGGTTTGGCCTTAATGTCCTCAGGTAAGCCTTGCAGGCACAACTAGGAATATCTCCTCATGATAAAAGCAGATACACCTGCCCTAGAAGAGACATCACCTGCATCATAGCTGCACTTAATGGAATGATGAGCCACATGACAGGCAGAGCTCAGCAAAGAAGATCATAAATCTTACTGTTGAAATCCTACACATCAGTTAAACCCCCCTCAGCTGAAATAGAGAAGCCAGGATATATCTATTCGAGTCTATATTACATGTTCGAAGTTTGAAAACTTTGAACGTTAAATAATCAAATTTAAATGTTCAAAGTTTCAAACATCAAACATATAATAAATAAAAAAAAAAACAAACATAATTAACTTGACTAGTGTAGGCCCCCTGCACCCCCACACCCCCTGGTCTTTAAATATACCAACTCTGAGACCACACTATAGTGTGGTAAAGGGAAAATTTCCCTTACTGCACTGTAGTGCGGTCTCGGAGTTGGTATATTTAAAGAGTGGGGGGTGTGGGGGTGCAGGAGGGCTTGCCCCCCTGCCTACAGCCATTAGTTTTGGGTTTGGGTTTTTTTTTAACATATGTTCAAAGTTTTATAACTTCAATCAGTTAAATTCAATATTTTAATGTTCAAAGTTATAAAACTTCGAACATATGATATAGATCCATCTAGTCATATGGGTCTGATAACTAATGGCCTTAAAAGCCAAAGTAGCAAAAGTATACACTTTTTTCCATACCTTTCCATAACATGGCTGCCCTTATCAGAAGGTAAAAGCTTGTAGTTGTTATCTGTTGACATGAAAATAACAGCAGGATCAGATGATGGACTTTTATACAAGTATTTATGATCCTCAGGAACTTTATAAAATCTGTCTGGCTTTTTAGGCACCAGAGATTGAGAGTCAAGAGCCTGAGAAGCTGCTGTAAATGTATCTAAAAGGGCAGCTAAAATAAAAGGGACTGCAGAAGGCCTGGGTGAGTCAATTTGTAAGAATTCATAATTTTTCTTTTGAACCACTGAAACCTGGGAAAAGTCCCACTTAAAGTGTTGCATAATATCAACCACTGTGTCCCCAAAAGATAGTTCCTCAAAAGGAGACCCAAGGGCAAAGGAGAATGTATCTGGGAGGAGTATGCTAAGGATTCTATATGAGAGTCCAACTCTTTATAAGAAGAATAAGATTTCCTAGCTTTCTTAGATGGGATGGAAGACCAGTGAATAGCAGCAGCACTGGGGACAGAAAATCCCTGTGAGAGTTTCAGAGCTATATGGGCATTTACAACTCCCTGAATAAGGTACTGCCACTCTTTGTGAGGATCCTTAGCCACAGTAACCACACATTTGGTTTTCTGTTTCTTTTTTAAAGGAACATCTGCCTTGAGAAAGCTAGGAGGTTCAGACCCCTGTATAGATTCAGTGAAGGTACCAGGCACGTCTTCCCTAACTGCAATTTGCTGAGATCAACTAGGCCCTTCAGATATAGTCATCTGTTATTCCCCCTCTGCGTCTGTACCAGACATATGCATAGCATCAGTGGACATGTGAACAGGTAGCGCCACATTGGCCTACAACTGGGCTGCAGAGGGAACTGGCATAGACACTAGCAGGTCCTTGGGTTCTTCATTTGACCTGAGGGTGGCATCCGGTAGAAGATGACCATCTTTAGGTTCAGAATTTGGTTTTTTAGATTTTTTTCTTAAGTGGTGGATGAACATTGGAACAGGCAGATTCGGCCATGGTACCCTGAGTCAATAATTTCAGGTGCTGGTTTTCCAAATAAATAGAAAAGTCTGACAGACAGCTGCAGAGTGTGTTAGTGACAAATGTCACAATGCAAATGGTCATGCATAGCACCAAGACAAAAAAGGCACTCCTCATGTTTATCTTTATAGGGCATCTGGCTCCCATACTCACATTTTCCCTTCATGGATGACATGAACACAAACTACAAGGAGAACAAAAGAAAGGAAGGAACCCCAATGGGACACTTATCTTTAGAAAGCTTGGTAGATGAAACAGCTCAGGATAAAGCCAAAATAATAGGGACTAAGACCCCAAATCAGGGACAGATGTTAAATATTGCTCTGATGTACTCAGAAAGTAGATAGAATAACAGACTTTCAAACATCTATCATTATTTATTAAATGCAATCCTCAACATTTTTCAAGAATGCCACCACTCTTTTGAGGAACAAAACAAAAACCTGAAACATCAGTAACATTCTTTGAAATTACTAATAGTTAGATATATGTGCTCATCATGTCTTAATTAATTTGCTCAAGAATTCTGGAAAAAGCCAAAAGTAATGAATGCAAGGACAAAGACCCCAGATCTGGGACAATTTTTTCAACATTAATCTATTTAAACAAGTAGTGAAATTACCAGGTTTTGCACAAATAAGATGCATTTTCTAAACAATAAGGCATACGAAACTCTAATGTCTGGCATTATTGACTGGCAATAATCCTCAGGGATTTAGCAGAAAAATCTAAAATTTTACAGGATAGAGTACATAAATATGAGGCTGAACTCAAGGACATTTGTACCTGTTTGCTTGCCAAAAAAAAAAAAAAAAAACACTTCGCTCACACTACCACCAATTACTCCATTGCAAAGAGGTTCACATCTTTTCCCCACCGATGAATTCGGTCTGTGTCAAAAATGCAAGGAACAAGGCCTTGTATTTATTGTTTAAACATCACAGTCTTCACAGCATTATTTTCTTCTTTCTGTTTTTCTTCAGTCATATTGACCCTTTCAGCCAGTCAGCAATAGGGAGGCAAATGCAATCAGGAAATAGGTGTTTGTTAAATGTCAGTGCTCCTTGTTTGTGTGACGACACTCTTAACATTTTAAATAAACACTGATGGCCCTATAGAAGCACACAAAATGCTCCAGAAACTGTATCATGCAGTTTGACAATCAGAAAACCAGACAAGCTGCTCAAATTCTGGATACATGGTAGAAAGCTGGACTGCCTTCAGTGCTTAGTTACAGATATGGGTGGAGCTGTATTGAAGATATGGAAGTTGGCTGTGTATGCCCAGGACTACACATGCTTGTGTGGTATTGAGTAGTATAAATCCCATACCTCTCTGTGAGATGGCTTACTTTAAGCTATCTTTAAAAAAAGATTGAATTCCCAGGTGGGAAACCATTTTTATCTGAAATTACAAAACTTCCCATATTAAAATCACCTGAACAGTAAATAGTGTGGGAAGAAATAGCCAGGGAATTGTTATGGCTAGGCTTGTATAGGCCCTAGGGCTGATAGCCGAGTACCAACCTATGAACCTATGAACCTATGAACCTATGAACACCTAAAACAGATAACTACAAACATAATTTTGAAGGACAATACACAAAACTATGACCTCACAAAATCAAGCAATCCTTATAAAACTGAGAAATCTACAAACGTTTCTTTTCTGTATAAAAATCAAACATGATAAAAATTGTTAACATACACATGATCTCTAGCCTGTATTTTATGTACATAGTTCTGCATATAAAATTATAATCTCAAATATTCAACATTAGTCCACGGCTGTGTAAAGTCCTATTATGTTAGCTCCAACAGGGTAAAAGATATACCTTAAAGTAAAATTAGACCCTTCTGCAACAGGCTTGGTTGAAATCCCAGTTAGACTTGCAGAACAAGGAAAGATATGAAAGTGTAGGGTGATGAGAACCCTCTCAGCCAAGAATAGAATGACAGAAGACAAGACCAGCTTCATTAATAGATGTGAACAGATGCAATAAAATAGATGGGGCAAACATATTTGGGCAGATATAGTGAAATAGAAGGAGAAACGTTATAGAAAGTGAATAAGACAGAATGTGTTAGAAAACTGGTAAAACAGATGAACACCATAGTCAGAACTATTAGGATAGCTTCATGTGATTAAACAGAAATAAATTTAGTATATTACTGTGCAGCTGAACTAATAACACATAAAGTGCTACCACCAGACCACAAAGGAAAGGACCAGAACAAGAAGAATACTGCTATGGAAGCATTGAACAGAGAACTATAAATTAACTAAAGCAAGAAGTGTCATTACTAGGAGACTATAGAAAAGGAAAGAGATCATGGAGAGGCAAGAAGAAATCGACAGAAAATGAGGAGGTCCAACCAAGCAATGACTGTTTTAGAAAGTAGGAGACTGGCATTAAATCAACAAATGTGGTGACCGTTGATACAAGCACCCCAATACTATGTAGGAAAAATGGGGTGAGGTAAGTGTGAGGGCGTTGACAGTGATGATGAATGATTCAGAAAGCTAGTGCTAAAGCAGCAAACTGAACTGAGGAAGCATGAAAACAATAAAAGGTCAGTGCCACTACAAACCTAACGGCTCTCCCTGGGCAAGTGTTCCTTTTCATATTCTCAGTATTGAAAGACAACAAGAGTTTTCTTAATAACATGATGAGCATAAAAGATTTAAGGTGTCCTGCAAATAGCTCATTCTCCTATTGGTTGGTGCTCTACATACATGTAAAAATGAGCAACCTTCAGATAAGCAAGTGGCCCGAAAGTCAGAAGTCTGACGCTAGCCTTCTGTGAAAAATGCAAGAAGTGTGTTTGTTTGCATTGTGACAGTATTGTAGTTTGAAGATATTTACAGCATCAAACTGATTTACCATTACTTGTATGTAGTGCAGATGTGAACATGTCTGTAGTGAATGAAACATATTGGTTAAAGAACACAAACTTCACATATTTGCTACTTTGCATGGTATCTGCCTAATTACAATAGCTACTACTTTTTGCCACACTGTCACTTCAAAATAGCCCAGTTGAGTACAATTGTCCATCTTATACAGTATCTAGAAATCTACAAAACCCAATAGTCATGACACAGAAAACCCTGCCTTTCCACTGATTAATGAATCCTCAGACATGGCGGATGCAGGCATTTTGTAAGTTCACTTTTTCTGACTTTCTTCTAAGGAGATCCAGTATTTTTCTACCTGGGACAACATGATCGACAGACCACGATGCTTTGCCACAGATGGCCTGCACCTGTCACCCTTGGGATTCCGGATACTGGCTAAGGCTCTTGCCACCCCTATAGTGCCATTTTTAGGCAAGGTTAAAATAACAAATTCACCACCGTAACAGGTACAAGCAAGCAAAATCTGAGGGTAATGCTACTCAATGCTAGAAGTCTAAACCTCAAAATGTACTCAGTTGAGGCACACCTTAAAATGGAGAACATCGACATATGTGAAGTGACAGAGACCTGGTTCAAAGCTCCAGAGAGCACCCCTGCATTACCAGGCTATAATTCATACCACACCTTTCGGCCACCTAACCCAGAATGAAGCACTAAAGGTGGAGGCATGTCCATATTCATTAAGGATATCCACACCTCCAGGCTAGTTGCACAGCATAATGCATCCAAGATTATCCAAGTGCAACTAACTCTGGGCAAGACCACAATCCAAGTTGTAGCTTTCTACAGACACCCCACCATGCCCCAGGATTCCCACTCCTCATTTCTTGATACACTGGAAAGTATTAGAGTACAACCCAACACCCTAATAATGGGCGATTTCAACTACCCCACCATTAACTGGGAAAACTATTCATGTACCAACTCTTTTGCTCAACGTTTTCTGGAATTCATAAATTCCAACACCTTGGATCAACTTATTCACACCCCCACCACGGGCAGCAATATCCTAGACCTGGTCATTACCAACATGGGCAACCGGTGTTCCACACCAGAGGTCAATTTCTCATTGGTGAGATCCAACCATATGCTAATCACCCTAGACATCCACATCCCGCCCCCACCCCCAATTAGGGAAACCACCGTAAAAAACTTCTCCAAAGCCAACTTCACACTTCTTAAGACAGAAATGGCAAACTTCATGACACCCATGCAGATGGGCAATAGAGGTACAACTGCTGAACCCTACACAAATGCACTTTATAAACACTTACACGAGTGCATGGATCATGCTATCCCTAACAGAACCAAGATGCTTTCCTCCAAAAAAAGGAAGCCAACCTGGTGGTTCTCTGCCATAAACAAACTCTACAACAGAAGAAAGAAACTGTTGCAAAAAAGAGTAAAATCCCATGACTGGAGGAACTCCCTGGTTAAAAGCTGAGATCCCTCATAAAATCCTCCAAAGCGAGTTATGAAAACAAATTGCCACTGGCTCTATAGACAACCACAAAGCATTCTATAACTATGTCAAGAATCTCAATGGCAACACTCACATCTGCTCTGAGTTACAGCACAATGGCGCTAAATATACAGAACCAACTGATATTGCCAACATCCTGGCAGATAGGTTCAGTACTAACTTTACCCCACTCTCACCCCCTAGAGGGCCCATCTCTATACTGGATGAATGCAAAGTTCCTGTAATCACGGCTGCACAGGTAAAAACACACTCACCAAAGCCAAGAACACACCATCCATGGGACCTGACAATATCCTAGGCTGCATTCTACATGAACTACAGAATGAACTGGCATCCTACCTAAGTACCATGTTCAGTCATAGCCTTACCTCAGGCTTTGTGCCTTCTGAATGGTGCACTGTGACTGTTATCCCACTCCACAAAGGGGAAGCCACAATGGACCCCAGGAACTACTGCCCCATTAGCCTGATGAGCCTGGTCTGCAAGGCCATGAAATGTATCATCATGGAACTCATAAACAAAGACATTGGCAATCTCCAAACTCTAGACCCTACCCAGTTCGGGTTTGCAAAAGGCAGATCGTGTCTCCTAAACCTGATAAACTTCTTTGAAGTAGTCACCAAAGCCATAGGTGAGGGTAAGGTTGTTCACACAGCTTATCTAGATCTCGCCAAGGCTTTCAACACCATCCCCCTCTCTGGAATTATAGATAAGCTCACTAAACAAGGTATAAATCCCTATGTCACAAGATGGGTTGCCAACTGGCTCATGGACAGAACCCACATTGTGAAAGTAGCAGACACCAAATCCGACTTCAGACCAGTGACAAGTGGAGTAACACAGGGTTCAGTCCTGGGTCCTCTCCTGTTTGGTATCTACTTCTCTGAAGTACAGGCTAACACAGAAGGTCTTTGGCTAACAAAGTTTGCAGATGACCTCAAACTAGGAGCCATAATCGAAACTCCTAATGATGTGGACATACTACAAAAGGGCCTCACTGAGACAGATGCCTGGTGTCAAAGCCATGACCTGAAGCTCAATGCCAAAAAGTGTATTGTCATCCCCTTTGGTAAAAACTCTGCACCTATGAACTACCACATAAGTGGTAGTCTACTTAATGCAGTGATAAGAGACCTTGGGACACACGTGGACAATAGTCTCTCTTTTAATAATCACATTGCCACAGTGGTCAGGAAATCCTTCTATGTGGCTCACCTTATCACAAAAGGTTTCTCATCCAGAAAAAAAGAAGTCATTGTTCCCCTCTACTCATCACTAATTAGATCCATTATAGAGTACAACACCCCTTTTGGTATGTACCTCACAAGACATCTACAACTGGAAAAGGCCACAGAAATACCTCACAAAGAGGATTACTAGCCTCAAACAGATGTCCTATGCAAACCATCTTAAAAAACTCCAGCTTTACTCTGTCACATATCGCCTACTCAGAGGCGATCTCTGCCTAACATACAAAGCTATGTCAAACCCAGAGCTGTTGGACATGCTCCATTTAAAAAAATCCCAATTCCTCTGAGCTATACGCTCTAGGGACCTAAACCTTGTCACCACAATAAACATAACATGCTGGAGGGATAGATTCCTGTCCCAGAGACGTCCCATACTCTGGGACAGACTACCTATCTGTGTCAAACAGAGCTCCTCATTAGCACTCTTCAAGAAAAATCTTGATGATTGGATGGAAAATAGGAAATTCACCCCAGGGATCACTTCTGTGGCTCTGCTCGACCCAGAAAAATAATTTTCTTGGGTGGCAAAAGCCAGGGTACCTTTTTGGCTAGGCTTATATAGGCCCTAGGGCTAATAGCCTAGTACCTACCTATGAACCTATACATTTATCAGATACTGTAGAAACTGCCTAATGTTTTATAATAGGAATACTTTACTTGTTTACAGTGAGACCATATCGGAGCAGCACAAAAATAGCAGCATACTTATTGCAAAACTCTTTCTGTATTTGAAGATATCGGTAAGCAACCCATTTCCACAGATCTTATGTTCAGACTCCCAGTACCTCATAACATTTCCAAGTTATGTTAGCAGGTAGGGACAATAATGTCAGGATATATTTCCATTTGTATTAAAACAGTTTGTTTAATATTGTACAAAATGGCAGCACAAAGAATAATAGTTTCTTCATGCATTACAAACTCGCCTGCAACTGGGAAACCAGCCTCACTGCAGTATAGGCGACAATACATCTTAAACCAGCAAGTTTATACATTACTTCTTAAAATGTAAATGCTATTTTTCAAATTCACTGTATAAACATGTGCATAGTAGCTATACATTTCTTATCACATTATCAACCCACTGAGGAGACAGAGAGCTTTCTCTGAAAATTACAAAGAAGTGATTATGTGCACATTCTGATACACAATTATGACAAAGAAATGAGGATATCAGAGCAGAAGCCCAAGTAGCTCTAATTGCAGAAAAGGTCAAATAGAACAGATTATGGTGTTTCAGACAGATGTACAGGAAAGCAGAAGACAATCTGGCAAAGAAGATTTGGAATAGACATACATAGAGGAATAAGGCAAGAGGAATCAAGGGTGTCCGACAAAGAGATGGATGGATTGTGTGAGAGAAGACCTACAACAGTCAGTCATGACTATTGAATAAGGTAGGGAGTGGCACTGAATTGAGAGAGATGGTGACAGTTGATGTGACACCCCAACTACATGTAGATAACAAATGTGGGAAAAGGGGGTGATGATGATGATGATGATTATGATGATTCAGTAATTTGAATGTTATTGTCTTAAGTGTTCTAAACCTTTACACATGCTAAACAAGCAATTAGTCATGAACTAGGAACAAGGGAGGCATATTACTCTTAGGAGAAATACCTTCTATATGAGAAAAAAATTGAAAACTGTTACTTATCACTCCATATTATTCATATATAATCTTAGTACCATGATGGAGTTTTGACTTTTCATCTACAATGGAACTTGGAACCCATGGAAAAAATGGTTACAGGAACAATTATGATGAATAGCAATTTATCTAGAATCATTTTATAGAATAGTCTGGATAGGGACAGGTACAGTCACACTAGGACTGACAGTACACGGACTGTCATCACACACTGTAGATTCAGGATCTTCATCCCTGTCTTAGATACTGGGTAGTCGTATTACTACCAAGGAAACCAGAACAGTCAGACTAACTGAAGACCATGTTATTCTTGACTCAGACACCCAAAGCTAACTCTCAGGAACTTAGCATTCATCTAAAGCTTATCTGGACTGGCTTAAATATGCTTCAGATTGCATCTATCTATAGCACACTTGGTTTGCACCATGTATGACCCTGACTCATTGTTTTTTTTTTTTTTCACTGCTGCACCAGTTCTCCCCAATGTCTCTCCCTGAATAACCTGAGGTGCACTACCTGGCCTAGTTGAGAGTTAGTAAGTGGTTGCGTAGTGTTGTCTGTTATAGCATTACCTTTCGGAAGCTTTATCTTTTTGGTCATTTTGTACTACAGACTCATATATGGAATGTTTTTTGGCTGAAGTTTTGAATCCAACATTGGCATGCTTATTCTTATTTGTCTTTCAAACATTAGCTGGGATGGGCTTACTGTTGTGACACTGTATGGAGTACATCAGTAGGACATTAAAGGTCTCTCTGTATCAGTCATTACTGGCAAATTGTTTAGTTGTTTGGACAGTTCTGACTGAGGACACTGAGGACTAGAGTACAAGTACAGTATAATAGTTAACAAACTATTGGAATTTGGTTGACACAAACTGTGTACCATTGTCTGTAACCATTTCAAGTGGACATTTTATATCTTGTGAATATGGTCTTGAGCCTTATTATCATTTATTTATTTAATTACTTGCAGTTTGTTAACCGGGAAAAGTCCATTGGGCCGAACAGTGCCCGTTTTCAGTGGAGGCCTGGGGAGAAAAGCTCCTTAGTTCAATAAAAAAGTAGAATTAAATAAAACTGTATACATTGGTAGTATACCACTATCTAACATGTTGGGTTACAAAGTTAAAAACACACACTTAACAATTTATTGGATAACGGTAGCCAGCACATGTAATATGGTTATGTTTATAGGTGAATACTCGGCTAAATGTCCTGACGTACCATTCTGAGCATAACTAATAACCTGAAGTACCATTCTGAGCCTAATCAATAACCTGGAGTTAGGCTCAAACCTTATACTTTGTGTTTATGAGGTAAAGACCTTAACCTTTATGCCAAACTCTCCCTGAGAATAATAGCCTGCTATTATCAATAAGCTTTTGCCCTTGACTCACACAGATCAGCAACTATCTTTTACCAAGGACCTTGTGGTAAGGATGGTTTATAGACAATAAAAAAATAACATATTGACACAACTTTTTAATGTCTAGATTAATGTTTGATGACCACACTTAACTTTTTTTTTTTTATGACATTTTGTTAGGCCTTTGTGTCCTTCATATATTTTCTTTCACACCTCAGTATATTGTGAAGAGAGTACTGCTGGTCTGTCTTGGTAGAGTAGCAAACCATCATTTTCAATAATTGTGCTCTAACTGTGCAGTACTTGTACATGAGATGTCATGTTTGCATCCAGCTGTTGGGACATCCCTCTTGGACATATCTGATAACAGTTCATAACTCATTGTTATTCATGGCAGCTTGTTTATCTAGTCTTTGTTAGCACTGATCATGCTATCATAATGCTCTGCACATAGATGGCAGCACCTTCCATTTCTGACTGCTGTTGATCACATATGGGACTTCTTTTTAAGCATATCAGTAATAACCAACTGTTTTCCAAGGACATGCATTGCTCTAAGTTGCCCCATCTCAGCTTCATGATTAGACTCTGACATCTAGATGTCCAGATCATAAGAACTGATCAGCGGATCCAATGGCTTGTAATCAGTTTGGAAATAAATACTCTCTAATCTTACCAAGTACATGAAATCTCAAACTTGCCCATACACTCACAAGGCCCTCCTCAATCTGGGAGTATCTCTTTTCAGCATCAGTTAGCATTATGGACAAGAAAGCAACAGGGTTTAACACTTCTTTATCCATCTGGAATAAGACTGCACCAGGCCATAGTTATTAGTATCAGCACTTGCTATTATCGTCTTGATAACAGCATAGTGTGCTAGCACTGGAGCTGTCATTAGAATTTACTGTACCATGCTGAAAGCTTGGCCTTGAACATCTCCCCATGACCCTGATGCATCTTTCTTTAATAGGTCTCTCAGTGGACATTTGACTGGTACAAATTTGCCCAAGACTGAAGAAGTTAAGCTTGCCATAACTCTGTCACACCAGCTGGACTTTTTAGCTCTGGTATTACACTGACACACTGGCCTCAGTCATATCTGGACCAATTACACTAGCGTCTATACTGCGAATAAACTATTGATATTAAGTCTTTGCAAAGCAGCATTTGTCTTGGTTTAGTTGAAATCCTGAATCTTTAGTGGTTTGTAACACTGCTTCTAATGTCACGTGTTTTTCTTTTCTTTCTTTCTTTCTTTCTTTCTTTCTTTCTTTCTTTCTTTCTTAATTTATCTGGAACCACCAGTAGTCAACAATAGCATGTCCTTTTAGCAAGTCACTTATTTTATGTTGAAAGATTTCTGATGTTGAGGTTATACCAAATGGTAGTTTCTTGAGACAGAACCTTCCCACTGGAGTAATGAACATTGTCCTCTAGGAATTTTAGCCAGAATCCACTGCAATATTTAATAAGGAAAACATTTTACACTGACTAATTTAAATACTAGATCTTCTTTTGCAGTTATTATGAATCTCGTTTGCATAACTGCATCATTAAGCTTTTACATTTCAACACATATTTGTACGTTGCCATTCTTTTTTTATAACTGGGACCACTGGCGTATACCACACAGTCATTTCAGTTACACTCTCTGCTATACACAGTTGTTATACCCTTTCATACCTCTCAACCTCTTAGAACAAGAAATCTGGCCAAAGACATAAATAAAAGTGGGGCAAAGACATCAAGTTAGGGACATTATTTAAATATTGCTCTTACAAACTTAAAATGTTGATAAAATATCAGGTTTTGCATTAGCATGTATTTTCTGAAGGGCGTGAAGTCAGAAACTCAAATGTCTGCCATTATTTTCTATTTTCAATCTTTAAAAAATTGCCACTAATTTGGCAGAAAAAACACAATTTTATGAAAAACAGACCAAAAATATAAGGCAAAAATCTTGACATTCTGCGAAAATCTGTACAGTTGAGAGGTATGCTGAGCCTTTTCACATCTGCTTCTACTTTACACAGACTAGGGAATGTTAGGCTTCTGGGTGTGGTCCAAGCAAGAATGGGACAGCATTTCATTTTAATTTTATTTTTACTGGATCACAGTTAAAGCAAATGAAATTCACCAAATACATCCACTCGACAATTTATCCTGTCAATCAGCCCTGTTTACATGCCACAGCTCTACTTAGCAGTTCATTCGTGTACACATAAATCTATAACTCATACATGTCTCCTTTCCACTTAGACATGACTAGAAATCTACTAATACACATACATTTTATTGCAGGCCTTCATATTTCTGTGTCTACTTCTTGCAACTACAGTCACTTCAAGGATCAGCCTCTGTATCAATCTTGAAATTCACTAGATTTCCATGAATAGTTTGACTGGCAAGCCTGACTTAGTATTAGGCATAGCAGTTTCTGAATCCAAGTAAAAACACTTTCTGAAAAAAAAAAACTTTCAGTTTTAGACTAAGAAGCAACTTTCTTGATTAACTTAGTCTTATAACCGAAAGCAAAATGTCACAGTCTTTTACATCTCTTACACCTTCTGCCATTCTGCTTTGATGTGACTCAGTTTCACCTCATACATTTGCCAGGTTTACCCTCAGTCTGCGTCTCATGTACATGCTTACTTTGACCAGAATTATATTTCTCTTTAAACTTTTTATTTTTCTCTGTATTTAACCTCTTACACATCATTTGTCATCTTTAAGGCAGCAGTTTGTTTTGTTACTCATTCAGCCTTTTTAGTGATTTTTTTTTTGCAAAGTTAAATCAACTTCTCATTGAAGACACTTCAACATTTTCCAGGCCATTTGCATCTCTATTCATCTTTCATTTCATTTATCCCACAGTTTTCAGCCACTTCATATATACACCTTACAAAAAGCATTAACACATTTACTTCTAGCTTATAAATGTCTGAAGAAGCATGTCCTTTCATATATTTTATTTCTTTTTATTAAAAACATTGATTATTTACTCATATGTAACACTTTGTCTCTCTCAGAATGAAAACAAATGTATAATATGTACATTTATTTTCTCATGGCATATAACAAAGTGCTCATCTGAATTTCGTCAGTTTCTTTGTTCAACATGGTTACTACTGTCAAATCTATGAACCCGCCTTCATGCTGGTCAGGTGAATGGTTTTGCAAATTCAAATGGCTACAGTTTGTTAATCTTTATCATATTTTAAAAATTTGGTTTTCAAGGACTAAATGGCTTAAAATTTAGTAAAACAACTACCTATAGGTTCATAGGTTGTTACTATACTAATGACTCCTGGGGAGAGGGAATTTTAAGCCTATCCATGTTTCATATATTTGGCAGGTTTTCATACCCTAGGGTTGTTTTATGGGGTATATGTAGGCTTGGGCTTGGTCATGGCTCATTAAGCATCTACAGGGCTGTCTCTATCAAGTCACATCTGAATTGGATTAGGGAAGAACTCTTCACATAGATGGTAAGCCTGTTCCAGAGAAGGGGTAGTCCATGAGACATATACATGTCCCTCCACTATGTCCTATTTTTGATGCAGGCAAGGTTTAAGTCGCTAGACTGGGTAATTCTGATGCTGTTGCAGATGTGCAACAGGTCTATTAGAATTGGATAATAGGCTGCTTTGTAGCCAAGCATAGATTGCCTCACAGCAGCCTGGAGGATACTGTATGCAGGGATAGGGCTTTGAGTCAGACTGCATAGGACAATGCTATTTATACCCTGTATTCATTTTGTGAGGAACCTCTGTGAATGGTCCAGTTGTATATACCAGGTCAAGTGAATACGGAAGGGGACATTGTCCTCAATGACTGATCTGATGAGGGCCAAGTGCAGCAGAGTAATGGCATTCTTACACCTAGATGCTGTACCATTGCTTATAAGTTGTGCAATATAGAACGATCTCCCTACAACCAAAGAGATATGATGGTCAAATGCCAGATTACTCCCTACACATGTTCTCAAATCCCTGACCACTGGGCCTACTCTTAGAGGTGTATTACCACTGTGGTAGTTTCCAGGGGCAGCCATCTTCCAAAAGATACTATCATGCATTTTGGCATTTAGTTTTAGACCCTGGCTCTGGTACCATTTATTTGTCTGGGTGAGGCCTTCTTGGAAAGTATGTATGCCTTTTGGGAATTCTATAACTGCTCCCAATTTGCAATAATCTGCAAACTTGGTCAGACAGAGATCCATGACGTTGCTTGAAATCAGAAAAGTAGATGACAAAAAGGAGTGGCCCCCACACTGAGCCTTATTAGTCTCTGATAGTGACTGGTCTCTTTGTGGAGGTAGACTTCCTCATCCTAACTTCTTGGGGCATATCTGCCATCTGCTATTCAGCAGGTGATAAAGGAGTTTTATACTTAATTTCATGTGTTTGCCAACATATTGTGTTGAATACTTTGGTTAGGTCAAAGTAAGCAGCATAACCCATTTTTCCCTAATCCATTGCTTTGATGACTTTCTCAAAAATGTTCACCAGGTTGAGTAGGCATGACCTGCCCTTGATGAAACCAGCCTGGGTTGGATCCAGTATCTGAAGGTTTCCTATGCCACTGTTTATTATTTCCATGATATCTCTGTCTATGATTTTATGCATGGCATCAGTCAGACTTATGGGCATGTACCTGGTCAGACTTATGGGCATGTACCTGGGTCTGTAAATGACTGGCTCTTGAACAGAGGGATGACAGTTGCATTCCTCTATTTACTGGGCATGAAGCCTGTTTGGAGTCTACTGTTAAATAGGTTTTATAGTGGTCCCAACTGGTCATGTTTTATGTTATTAAGGAGGCATCCTGAGATATTTTCTGGGTACACTGATGAAATGTTCTTGGTTTTGAAGAGTATATTAAGCACCTGTTCCCTAGCGATAGTTGGGGAAGTTTTTGTTCAGGGTATTTCCTGAGGGATGTCTGGGAGGAGGTAAAATTGGAGCTAAAATTCTCAACCTGTAGATTTGCTGTACCTTTCAGATCAATATTGTGGTTTAATTTAAAATTAGTTTGGCACATTGCTGTGTATTGCCTCTGAGGTTGCAGATATAGCTGAAGAAAGCCTTGTGATTGTCCAGGTTGGGGAGGTTATTTTTTTACCTCAAATTTGTCTTTGGTGACTTGGGTAGCCCTCTGAGTTATTTGTTTAGATTTATAATAAAGTTTTAACCTTGCTGAGCCTGTATTTCCTAATTTTTGCCATGATTTTCTTCCTTTTTATACAGTATATTGATGCAGGAATTCCATCACAGTGGCTTATTTTTAGAGTTTGGCATCGTTATGTACAGCTGTCTCTCTACAGATATTGACATGATTGTACAGGGTTTCTGTGAACAATTCCAGATAGTCAGCAGCATTCTCAGGGTTTGGGGGAGCTAGGGATTTTGCCATTGTATCATTTAATAATAGGAAGTTTGCCTTAGAATAATTCCTAAAAGTACCAGAGTTAGCTGGTGTCTTAGGTTTTATTTTTATTTCAAAGGATACAGATTTATAATCTGATCTGACCAGTGAGGACATTATCCTGGGGGCATGCAACTTTCTTAGATAGCAGTTTACACCAGGATTATCATGTGTGTCCCAGCTCAATCTGGGATGTGTGCACTTTCATGGGCTCAAGGTGACAAGAACTTTTAGTTGTATCTCCTTGAAGGTTTCTATGACTAGGCCCTTAATGGCTCCTGTGATTGTTTGCTTAGTATTGTTCCCATGTTCCTGTCATACGTTTCACAATCAAACCTATGAAGTAAATCATATTTGAAACCATTCTTTAAATGAAGTTAGCACATTTTCTGGAGTTTTATATTTTTTGTGTATCGGCCATGTTTTTGGACTTTCTTTTGAACAAAACAGACATATTTTCCTTCCTCTATCAAGAGTGTCATGAGTAAAGATTATAATTGTTATGTGCCTGCAGAGAGGTGATTGTAAAAGTACACCAGTAATCCACCCGTCTTAATCGTATAATTCATGTACAACTACCCTCTGCATGTAGACTTTATGAAGGCTTTTACCAATAACCCACCCCAATTAAGTCTTATCTTTTTATTAACTTTTTCATGGTACCCTCTCTGATTACTTCCTGAAATCTAAACAGACTATGCCCACAATCCATTAAACATCTAGCCAAAGATTTAATTAGATTATGTCAACCTGTTCTGTTAGAACATAGCTTTCTTGTTTTTGGCGTATTATAGTTCATCAGAAAGTTTTATACCTTTGCCTATCTTAATCTTAAAAGCTTTACCAATACACATCAGGGTATATTTAAAAAAAAAAACTAAGTGGCATCTGTTATGAGTACTATGGCAGGCACCAGCACAACTGCTCAGATATGTGCTGTGGAGTATCTGTGTAGTCTAGTCATCTAACTTACACAGGAAATTCTTTATCTCATTCTTCAAGGCTGAGATTTAGCATTTTAAGGTCTCGCTGTTTGACATACCTTGTGTGCTACGAGGTACTGCAGATCAATTTCACAGGGAGGGAATCTCAGTCTTTCTTCCTTTACTTTTATGGCGTACTTTTCAATGTCCATCAAAGAAATTCTTATTCTCTACACTGCAGCAAATCACCCAGTCTTTCCTACCCTTTCATCCTAAATTAATTCTTTCCATTCATTAGTGATTGTTTAAATCATTTTAAAGTACTAGCTCATTTTACTGCAAAAATGTAAGTGATGGTCTGTGGCATGTTGCTTTATAGCAATTTCCATAGATAAGATATTTTTGTTTTTATTCATATGCTGCCCCTGCTAAATGTAGCTGTTCTTACAATTTTATATAGTAGGCTTATCTTAGTAGCTCATTTTACACTACTGTGTGATCAGACGAATCAGTAACAGTGGCACAAATCACTGAGCTCTGGAGACTAACTCCTCTTGCCAGACCATGCTATGGTGACAAAATCCATTAAAACTTTTGTGAAGCATCTTGCTCCTTATTCTGATTATCTTCATACCTGATCCTCATATTACATGGTTGCACTTCTTTGTTTCTGTCCGCACTAAGAAAGAAATGTACACTAAGCTATGCCAGATATAAGAGAGCAAAAATAAAGCACCTTAGAAGGATGCAAGGAGGTGAACAGAAGATGCAGACACAGATCCTTTAAGTGCGTTCGTTCAATTTATTTCTTTGAACTTCATCAGAAAATTAAGAACATCTCACTCTTCCCACATTATAAGAAATTCAAACACAGTCACATGACATAAATGCTCCAATCACAATGCATTACAAATCTATAAAACAATGTAGTATAAAAATGAATAATAAAATATATATTTATGTGAAAAATAGAAAGGCACTAATAACACTTTGCAAGGGATAAAATATCACCTCAGTACTAGAAAGCACTTAATATTAATGCTTTCATTTAAACCTGGTACCTCTATCTGCTACCGGGTTGATTTGCCACAAAGATTCTTTGCATTCCAATACAATTTTGTAATTTCCTATGAAGTCCTTGTTAACAATGTTATCTAAAACAGAAAAAGTAAATTTCTTAAAGTCAGAACAAATGTTGGCATGTTTAGCAAGAGCATTAGTGAAATCCCACTTTTTAATGGCCAGTGTGTGTTCATAAATTCTCCTTTTTAGACTTCTAATAGTCTTTCCTATGTAAAAGGAACAACAGGAATCACAAGTGGCCACATATACTACATACTCACTATCACAGGAGTTGTAGTCCCTTGCCCAAATTATCTTATTACAGTGCCTAAAAAAGTGGATGAAGCATTGCAAATATGTCTACATTGCTTGCATTTTTTACATGAATAGGTTGCTTTCACATAATTTTGTCTTGAATTAGATGACTTATTTGGTACTTGTTTTAACATAAACTTAATGACAGAACATTTCTAGTAGGTGAATTTTGGTTTGTCACCAACAACCTGAATATGTTCTCTGTTGCCCATTAAAACCTTCTGATTACATCTAATAATATTTTTTGTACCTCACAAGACACCTGCAGCAGTTGGAAAGGCCACAGAAGTACCTCACAAAGAGGATTACTGGCCTCAAACAAATGCCCTACACTGACCGCCTCAAAAAACTCCAGCTTTACTCTGTAGCATATCACCTGCCCCGAGGTGATCTCTGCCTAACATATAAAGCTATGTCAAACCCAGAGCTGTTGGACATGCTACACCTAAAGAAATCCCAATCCCTCCAGACTACACACTCTAGGGACCTAAACCTTGTCACCACAAAAAACAGGACACACTGGATGGATAGATTCCTGTCCCAGAGACTTCCTATACTCTGGAAAAAGCTACCCATCTATGGCAAGCAAAGTTCTTCATTAGCACTCTTCAAGAAAAATCTTGATGAGTGGATGGGAAATAGGAAATACATCCCGGGGATCACTTCTGTGTCTCTGCTGGACAGTGGCACAGGAAAATAACTTTCTTGGGTGGTGTAAGCTATGGAACCTTGCTGGCTAGGCTTACATAGGCCCTTGGGCTGATAGCCTACTACCTACCTATGAACCTACAAACCTATTAGCCACAATTTCATTGACTATGGGCATAGGGAAGGCTATAGTAAAACCAGTGGTTGCCACAACAGTGTGTCTGACATCTGACACAGCACGTGCCTTCAAAATGGGTCTTGCTACATTTTTCCTGAGTACAATAACTTCATTTTCTATGTTGGCAAGCCAGGCTAACTCATAGCCTCTTTACCTAAAAAATTCATAATAATACCTGTCTCTTGAAAAAAAGTGTTGTCATCAGATGTAAGTTGACTCAATCCAATGAGCTGACCTTTGATGAGCCCCTTCTTCATGTGTGTGGGATGTAGTTTATCCCTGTGCAAATACTGGTTCACAAAAATATCCTTCCTATATATACTACTGACAAGCGTCCTAGTGGGTAGTTCAAACATCAACTGAATATCCAAAAAGTTGAGTTGTACCTAACCCTCCCATACTAAATTTAAGAAAATCAGTTGTATTATTTAAATTACTAACAAAAGACACAAATTCTTCTTTGTTTCCCATCCACAAGAAAAACAAATCATCTATATGTCGCTGGTATAAAAATATTTTGTGCCTTTATGGGTGGTTTTGTAAAAACTTTTCTTCTCACATAGCCATTACTAAATTGGCAAAGGCTGGAGCAACCCTCAGCCCCATGCCTATACCTCATATTTACTTGTAGTATTGGCTGTTGAACTGAAAGAAATTATTGTCCAGAATAAGCACCATTAAGTTACAAATAGTATGTATTTTCCCATTGCTGAAATCAGTAAAATTACTTAAACATTCTCTAAGATAAGCAAGTCCTATACCCTGATTAATACCGGTATATGATGAGACCACATCCAAAGATGTAAAGCAAAATTCACCAGCTGGAAGACTCAATTTACTCAATATTTCTAATAAATGCCATGAGGCCCTAAGATAAGATTTGGACACTTGAACAATTGGGTTTAACAAAAAAATCTAACCATAGTGAAATGGTCTCAGTTTTGGATTTCTTTGCTGAGATAATTGGTTGAAAAAGTGGATTTACTTGGGACTTATGCACCTTGGGTATTTCAAAGAATATACCCATACTGAGATACTCAACATGTAGGAACTCATACATGTCGTGATCTATGTTTCCCCTGACAAAACATATCAAACAAATCTTTATCTACCCTTAAGAAACTAGCTTTAATAGTACTACTATCTACGTTGATCTAGGTATTGTCATTCTGTAACACTTTTTCCCTGGAATTAACATAATCTCCAGTTTGCATAATGACAAACATACTACGTTTGTCAGCTCTCATAACTGTAAGGTTTTTATTTTTACTTAAATCACATAGTGCTTGATGTTCATTGATAGTCAAATTATACACATTTGCATCTTGTTTGATATTTCTCATATCCTTCTCACACATATCACCAAATACCTGTAAAGTGTTGCATAAGGGTGGATTGTAAGTACTGTTACATTTGAATTTGTTCATATTAGTAGTAGACAAATGGGTATCATCATGCAAAATGTAGTTGAGATTCATCTTTCTGAGAAATAATTTCAACTCAACAAATAAGTTTAGTAATGTTAACAGAATGGCTAGGAATAAAGGAAAAACCTTTTTTTCAAAACTGAAATTACAACTTGTGACAGTGTAACACTGGATAAATTTAAAACATGAAGGCCAACGTCCAATACAAGATTTTATTGGAATGCAAAGAATCTTTGTGGCAAATCAACCTGGTAGCAGATAGAGTACCAGGTTTAAACTAAAGCATTAATATTAAGTGCTTTCTTGTATTAAGGCGATATTTTATCCCTTGCAAAGTGTTATTAGTGTATTTGTATTTTCACCTAAATATGTATTTTATTATTCATTTTTTATGCTCCATTGTTTAATAGAAGTGTAATGCATTGTTACTGGAACATTTGTGTCATGTGATCATATTTGAATTTCTTATAATGTAGGAAGAGTGAGAGGTTCTTAATTTTCTGATGAAGTTCAAAGAAATAAATTGAACAAAAGCACTAAAAGGATTTGTGTCTGCATCTTCTGTTCACCTCCTTGCATTGCTCTAAGGTTCTTTGTTAATTTTAGTTTGTTTTGTGTTTCGTGAGTTTGCAAGGGGATGGCTTCAGAAGTGAGTTCACAGGACACTTTACTCTACCTCTCCATTCATTCAGTGCCAGATCAGCTTACATGCCTTACTGAGCACTTAACTACCACTGCTGCAGGTGCTATTCAGGATGGTTTTGCCAGGCACTTTGGTTTGCAACAGTGTTCTTCAGTTATTGGCAATGCAACTTGTCAGTCACAGAGTGACTCCACAAGGAGCCAAGTCTTCAGTAATGCCAGTAATGCTGCAGATGTGTGTATTCACGTTGATGGTAGAGTTTTAGAGTATGGGTTCAAACGAACAGACAATGCGTTTTGAACATTAATCATGGGCCCAGCAGTTCAACTGGAAGTACTGTTACTTCAGATTGTATTTTGAATGATACCATCAATTGTAGGAAGGACATTTTTGAACTAGAGCAACACACGGTTCAGTTTATTTCACTAGAGGTTGAAATCTTATATTTAGAGGAATGCATTAAGTGACAATGCAATCCTCAGGGGCTCAGAGCCTCTAGATTTCCAAACTGTGTTAATTTTGGAGATTTGCTTTACAAGAATAATGTAAATTTGTTTAATGAGACTGCCATCAACATGATGCAACTTTTGGTTACGCATTCAAGTGAAATGAAGAACATTAAGTGGGCCATGTTTGGTCTGGACACTAAAATCAAACAGTACAATTGTATGCTGGGTCATCTTTATAATGGTATTGGGGCTAAAGCAGACAGACATAGGGCCTCAGTCATTGCAAGGAAGCAAGCTAAGCTTTGGAGGGATATAGCAGGATATGCTAATTATACGGCCTATCCTGAACAACACTATGGAACTAAGAATGGGCCTGCTGATGCTTCAACCATTGATGATAATAAGGTTCAGACCAACAGCAACAACATGAATGATAATGTTAATGCAACTGGGGCACAATTACTTCTGATGCTAATGAAGCTCAGTCAGTAGTGGTTACTCATAATAATGATAACATCACTTGTGCCACAGTTGCTTCTAGTTCAGATAACACTCGTGCTTCAGATCCTTTTTTGATGGGCCAGGCAGGCAACAAACGAACTCCCAAGTGGTGCAATCAATCACAGAACAAGACGGAGGGGAAGGGGAAAAACAACAGGAGAAAGAACTAACCTCTGAAAATGCATTGGACGTTGGCCTTAATATTTTAAATTTATCCAGTGTTATACTGTCACAAGATAGAAGTTCAGTTTTGAAAACGTTTTTTTCCTTTGTTCCTAGCCATTCTGTTAACATTACTAAACTTATTGTTCAGTTGAAATTATTTCTCAAAGTTGAATCTCAACTACATTTTACATGATGTTACCCATATGTCTCCTACCAATGTGAACAAATTCAAACATAACAGTACTTACAATCCACCCTTATGCAACACTTTACAGGTATTTGGTTATATGTGTGAGAAGGTTATGAGAAATATCAAACAAGCTGCAAATATGCATAATTTGACCATCAATGAACATCAAGCACTATGTGATTTAAGTTAAAATAAAAAAACTTAGAGTCATGAGAGCTGACAAAGGTAGTATGATTGTCATTATGAAAACTGGAGATTATGTTAATTATAGGGAAAAAAATCTTACAGAATGACAATACCTACATCAAAGTAGATAATAGCACTATTAAAGCTAGTTTAGTTTTTAAGGGTAGATACAGATTTGTTTGATATGCTTTGTCAGGGAAACATAGATCTCGACACATACAAGTTCCTACAGGTTGAGTATCCCATTGTGGGTGTATTGTTTGGAATACCCAAGGTGCATAAGTCCCAGGTAAATCCCCCCTTTCTACCAATTATCTCATTGAAGAAATCCAAGACTGAGACCATTTCACTACAGTTAGATTTTTTTGTTAAACCCAATTGTTCATGCATCCAAATCTTACCTTAGGGACTCATGGCATTTATTAGAAATAGTGAGCAAACTGAGTCTTCCAGCTGGTGAATTTTACTTTGCATCTTTGGACGTGGTCTCATCATATACCTGTATTAATCAGAATATAGCACTTGATTACCTTAGGGAATATTTACATAATTTTTCTGATTTCAGCAATAAGATGCATACTATTTGTAACTTAATGGGGCTTGTTCTGGACAATAATTTATTTCAATTCAACAGCCAAAAACCCAAGCAAACATCAGGTGTAGGCATGGGGGTGAGGGTCGCTCTGGCTTTCGCCAGTTTAGTAATGGCTATGTGGGAAGAAAAGTTTTTACAAAACCACCCACAAAGGCACAAAATACTTTTATGCCAGCAATATATAGATGATTTGTTTTTCTTATGGATGGGAAACAAGGAAGAATTTGTGTCTTTTGTTAGTGATTTAAATAATACAACTGATTTTCTTAAATTTAGTATGGGAGGTTTTGGTACAACTCTTAATTTTTGGATATTCAGTTGACGTTTCAACTACCCAGTAGGATGTTTGTCAGTAGTATATAAAGGAAGGATATTTTGTGAACCAGTATTTGCACAGGGATAGCCTATATCTCACACACATGCCAAAGGGCGACTTACATCTGATGACAACACTTTTTTTCAAGAGATGGGTATTCTTAGGAATTTCTTTATGCAAAGAGGCTATGAGTTAGCCTGGCTCACCAACATAAAAATGAAGTTATTGTACTCAGAGAAAATGTAGCAAGACCCATTTTGAAGGTACATTCTGTGTCAGATGTTAGATACACTGTTGTGGCAACCACTGGCTTCACTATAGCCTTTCCTATACCCATAGTCAATGAAATGGTGGTTAGAAAAATATTATTAGAGATAATTGGAATGTTTTAATGGACAACAGAGAACTTATTCAGGCTTTTGGTGATACATCAAATTTCACCTACAAGAAATGTTCTAAGTTTAAGTTTATGTTAGAACAAGTACCAAATAAATCATCTAATATAGGACACAATATTAAGTGCTTTCTAGTATTAAGGTAATATTTTATCCCTTGTAAAGTGTTATTAGTGTATTTGCATTTTCACCTAAATATGTATTTTATTATTCATTTTTTTATACTACATTGTTTTTTAGAAATGTAATGCATTGTGATTGGAAGATTTATGTCATGTGACTGTTTGAATTTGTTATAATGTGGGATGAGTGAGAGGTTCTTCATTTTCTGATGAAGTTCAAAGAAATACATTGAATGAAAGCCCTAAAAGGATTTGAGTCTGCATCTTCTATTCACCTCCTTGCATCATTCTAAGGTTCTTTGTTCATTTTAGCAAAATAAAACTGACTTGAAGAGCATGTTTACCTTCACCATTAACTGAACTAGTTCTTAAAATCTGTGGAGTAGTCTGGAAAATGAGGAAAAGAGCAGCTATAATTGGCTTCCTACTAGGAAGGGGGATTCCCCAGTCTCATTGCAGCAATACCTGTGGTGTAGAAAAAATGAACTGTTACAATAACTACTGAGGTGACTATACTTCCTGAAAGAGGAGCAAGAATCTTATGGAAGATTAAGTCTAATTACATTGGAATCTTTGTAATTGTACATGCACTCTTGAAAGATGGCTTATAAAGAACAATACCAATCTGCCTCTTGTTCATAGGTTCATAGATTCATAAGTGTTTAATAGGCTAACATCACAAGGGCCTTTTTAAGCCTAACATGTATCCCAAATCTCTGACAAGTTCTGATACCCTTCATAAGTGTAAGCAGGGGTTTGGCAGATGAACCATTTACAGGTTACATGTGTCCATTAGAGACATGGGTGCCAAGCCAGGGATGGATTTCCTGTTTTCCATCCAATTGTCCAAGTTGTACTTGAATTGGGTTAGGGAAGAGCTCTGCTTCACATGGATGGGGAGCCTGTTCCATAGATGTGGTAGTATCTAGGATACATACCCATCTCTCCAGCAGGTCCTATTTATATCATAAGCAAGGTTTAAGTCTTTAGAATCGGTAATTCTGGTGCTGTTTCTTTTGTGAATATGCAGCAGGTCTATCAGAGTGGGATCTGACAATGCCCTGTATGCCAGGCATAGATCTCCCCTCCAAAGCCTGTAGAAGACAAAGTGAAGGGACAGGGCCTTGGGGCGGACTGCATAGGACATTTTACTTATGCTTTGTATTCTTTTAGTGAGAAACCTCTATGGATGTTTGAATTGTTGGATATGCCTGGTTAGGTACATACCAAAGGGGGCACTGTACTCAATGTTAGGTCTGATGAATGCCTAATACAGTGCAATAATGACTTCCTTGGACTTAAATGCCATACTTTGTTTATAAGTTGCAGAATATAGAATGGTTTCCTCACCACTGTAAACATGTGATGGTCAAAGGCTAGATTACTATGTATGTGTGTCCCTAAGTCCCTGACTGCTGGGTCAGCACTAAGGGCTGTGTTGTCAACATGATAGTTAACAGGGCTAGATGACTTCCCAAAGGATACTATTATGCATTTCTTGGCATTTAGTTTTAGTTCATGGCTCTGACACCAGTTGTTTGTCTGTGTCAGCCTCTCCTGGAGAACATGTGTCGGTGTGAGATTTAATGACAGCTCCTAATTTGCAATTATCTGCAAATTTAGTCAGCCAGAGACCAGTGGCTTTGACCTTGACTTCTGAGAAGTAAATGGCAAAAAGGAGCTGTCCAAGGACTGACCCCTGAGGACTCCACTTGCAACTGACCTGTTTGTAGAGGTGAACTCCCCAATTCTAAATTTCTGGGTCCTGCCTGTGAGCCAGTTGGTTATCCACCAGATGACATACAGGTTTGTACTTAACCTCTTGTGTCTGTCAACAATGCTTGAGTGGGGTATTGTGTCAAATGACTTGGACAGGTCAAGGTAGGCAGTGTGAACAGTTTTGCCCTCATCCATTGTTTTGGTGACCTTCTCAAAGAAGTCCACCAGGTTAAGTAGGCATGATCTGCCTTTGATGAAACCAAACTGGGTTAGGTTCAGTGTCTGGAGGTTGACTATATCTCTGTTGATCATTTCCATGATAATTATTTCCATGGCTTTACATATAAGACTAGTTGAGACTTATGGGTCTGCAGTTTCCAGGGTCTGTAGATGGCCCACCATTGTGCAGAGGAATGACTGTTGCCTTTCTCCATTCATGAGGCACAAAACATGTTTCAAGGCTACAGTTAAATAGTAATTCCAGAGGCCCTGATAGGTCGTGTTTCATGCTATTTAGAAGCCATCCTGGGATGTTGTCTGGGTGCATTGATGCAATGTTCTTAGTCTTAGAGAGAGTATTAAGGACCTGTTCCATAGTGATAGTAGGGGGAGTTATATTTGATGATATTTCATGAGGGAATGTTGAAGAGGTTAGAAGAATGAAGGTGGAGATGAATTTATCAACCAGGAGGTTTGCTATGTCTTCTGTCTCAGTATAGGTGGCTTAATTTACAATAAGCTATGCACACAACTATGTATTGCCTTTGAGGTTGCAGACATAGCTAAAGAATGCTTTGTGGTTGTCCTTGGCCTGGGAGGCCAAACTTACCCAAACTTGCATTTGGTAAAGTTTATTTGTCCTCTGAGTTGTCTGTTTAGTTTCATGAGAATGCTTGTATCCTGCTGAGTGCTGCACCTCCTAATTTTTGCTATGATTTTCTTCCTCATGTTATATAGCCTATTGGTTTTGTGATTCCACCATGGTGATTTGTTTTTTTTGAGATAGTTCTGTACTTCTTCCCGGTGGGTACAGCTGCCTCTATGCAGCTATTAACATGCTTGTACAGGGTTTCTGTGAACAGTTCTGCATAGACAACAGTGTTCTCGGGGTTTATGGGGGCTTGAAATTTTGCCAGGTTCTCACTTAATAGCAGGAGGTTAGCCTTAGAATAGTTCCTGAATATTCTAGGTTTAGCTTGGGACCAGGTTTTATTTTTACTTCAAAGGAGACCATTTTGTGGTCTGACCTTACCAGGGAAGGCATTACATTAAGAGGTGTACAGCACTCGCCCATATTAGTGAGGACCAGATCTAGTATGGCTACACCCCTGGTTTGTGCATTGACTATCTGGTCCAGGGAGTTTATGTTTACAAAATCCAGGAACCTCTCTGCATGTATGTTTGGTGTCGTATAGGATTCCCAGTTAATAGTGGAGTAATTAGAGTCACCCATGAATATGCTATTGGGTTGGATGGTTAGTGTTTCTAATAAGCTTAAATACATGGTATGGTTTTCCTGGGTTGGGGGGGGGGGTCCTATAGCTTGCAATGAAGTGGTATTGGATTTTGCCTAGGTAATTTGAAGATGGAGCAGCTCAAGTGCATTGTCCTGTTTGACCAGCTTGAAGTATATTTATCTTTGATGTAAATAGAGATAACTCTACCTTTAGTCCCTGGCTGTGAAGTAGTTGGCCTAAATGAGTGGTAAGTATTATAACCTGTGCTCTCTGTGGCTTTAAACCATGTCTAAATCACCGCACAGACATCAGCATTCTCTAGAGTAAAGAGGGCTTCTACGGAGTGGAGTTTTTTTAGACTCTTTTCATTAAGCATTAATACAGTTACATTTTTTTGGTTTTGATTTGCTATGCCAGAAATGCTTTCATTTTCCCATTGTCTAGAAAAGGCACTATGGGAGAAGACAATGGTTTAGCTAATATTTGAAAGCCTAGAGTGGAGAGGTGCAAACCATCTCTGGGAAAGCTGCATGGTCTGTTGACCATCTCTTTCCATGCAGACAAATATCACACCCACTTTAGAATGGTGCCTGAAACTAAGCCAATTATTAAATTCAGTCATATTTTGTCCATATTGTGGCATCATCCTTAGAGAAGGTAAAATGCCACTCAATGCTAGGTTCATACCAGCCTGAGACACATATTCCAAGAGCTCCATGATGGGACAGAGTAACTCATTAGTCAGTCCACATCTGATGGACAAAAAATAAGAAATGAACAGGTTGGAGGGATGAATTAAATGAGAACCCCTAACAGCCTTAACAATTATCTTTGCTGATTTACAGCAGTTACTTGCAGAACTTTTGACATCTTCAGATTGACTGGCCTAGCTGAGGTAATAGTAAGGTCATAGCATATCTAGACTTGATATTGTTATAGCCATCCGTTTGGTTGCCAAATACATAAATGTAGAGTGTGAGTGTGTCACTTAGGGTTATGACATGTTGGTGGCAGCCAAGACACTCTCTATATGGTATGCATTTTTACACCTTTGAAAAGGGAGCATGCCAATCTTTCAAGGCTAATTTTATTCCTATTATATCTATTTGCAGAAGTGTCCATTTACCAGGTCTATTCATTTCATTTGGAACTTCAACCAATGTCCTTCATGACAGGATTCAGTTTACTGTGTTGTTAAATCATGAAGTCAGCTAAGTAATACATATCAAAGAAGCCATACAAGTTATACATTCCAAACCTACAAGAGTTTGCTGTATAGTATATTTCTTTGAAGCAATACGAATTCAAATGAAATAAATATAGTTTATTTATGCATTCATTGGGTTTTTACCAGGAAGATGTACTGGCTTAAAGCATGAACATTTTCAGGACTAATTTTAAACAATAAATTAGATATAAGCAAATAACAATCACAAGATAAAGTGTGTAAGATAAGATGTTCTTCAGCTGAGACTTGAACTCAAGCCCTTTAAAGACTTTATTAATTATCTTCTGATATGCACTAAACACCAGGACCTGAAGGAAATGGTGTGCTTTATAGTTCTACAATTTGAACAGTTCTATGTGAAAGTGCATATAACTCTCACAGTTTGCAAATTTTTTATTACTGGAATATGTGAAACTCAGCTTATTTTTTTAATCATGATTCTCTTTTCTACTACTTGTCATTTGAAAATCTATCACTTTCCCCCACCAGCAAATTTACCCCACTGGCATGTTTATTTATACTGGAGAGTGACGGATATGAGAGATATGGATAAAAACTGGCCTTCACAAGAAATGTCAACAGTTATGCTATTAATTTCTTCCTGTGGTACATTTGTATGTGCACTTGCCAAATCAATGTATTGCAATATCAGCCCCCAAGGCAAGTGCATGTTTGCACAAGCATGGCATTTCTGAATACAGTATGTGATTGCTTCTTCTCAGAGCATAATATATGGCTCATTCCTTCTATTGCATGTTATAGTGGCTGGCTTTGAGTGTTAGGATAACAGCTGAATGAGCTATCCCTCCCTCCATGTATGGATAAACTAGTGTTAGTACGCCACTCCCACACTCTGTCTGGCTCCTTCAATGTCCAGATTACTAGCCTGTTTGAAGTATCCGAGTAATGATCAGGAGTTTATACTATTATGCAGTAAAGCTGGCTCAGCCAGCTTGGTTTGAATATCTAGGGTGTTCCTGGGAGATCTATTTGACTTGCAGCAACATGAATGCTGTCCTGATCTAACTCTGGAAACAAACTATGCGAGTGAATACTGATCATGCTTTTTTAGCAGAACTAATTACTTCTTGTCAGTTATGCTTTATTACTGACAGCATTGTTTCTAGCTGCTGGTGGTTTTGCTTTTAATGATTGCAGTACTCCGTGTACCTTTGTGAAGAAATGATGTTGCAGACATTGCACGCAAACAGAATTTCATAACCAGAACATCTTGTCATATGTTTATAATAGAGGCAGTTTCAGCCAAGATGCTACTTTACTTAACTTTAGGAAATAAGACGTTGGGTTTCCAAACTTGTGGTCGCCCTGTTTGCTTGGTTTTATGATTCCACAACATGTTTTATAAGGAAATTCTAAAGATTCAGAAAGTAACAAAAATGCCTGGTGTGCACATCAGTACAAATTATAACAAAATATAAACAAAGGATAGAATTCTGAAAAGCCTTACAACAAGCTACACCAAGTGTTTTGTGTAATTAAAGTAGCACTATAATGCTTTTGGAAGATTTAAAGTGGCAATGTTTGTGTGTAATATGCATGTGAATTGTAACATTAACTATAAAGATTTACAGATAATGCAGTATATGTGTCGAGGCATGACCATACTCCACAGTACTCCAACTATAATGATTTACAGGTAATGTAGTGTATGTATCCAGGCATGACCATATTCCACAGTACTCCAACTATAATGATTTACAGGTAATGTAGTGTATGTATCCAGGCATGACCATACTCCACAGTACTGTCTATGATAGTGTGTGTGTGTGTGTGTGTGTGTGTGTGTGTATATATATCTATAAATATATATATATATCTATCTATATATATATATATATATATATATATCTATATATATATATATATATATATATAAAATCTCCTGGAATGTCAGAGTTCTCCAGGACAAAAATAAAAGGAATCTTCGAATGCATTTATTGGTAAAAACAGAAGCAGATATCTGTTATATTCAAGACTCACATATGGTAGATGAAGACTAGGTAAAGGAAAGAAACAGGAAATGGATAAAAGACATTATTTCATCAGGAAACAGCGGTAACTCTAAGCGGGTAGCGATTATTATAAAAAGTTCATTTAAACCTTCCATTATTGACAAGGGTACAGATCAGGATGGTATATGGTGC
Organism: Protopterus annectens; assembly: GCF_019279795.1. Lineage (NCBI taxonomy): Eukaryota > Metazoa > Chordata > Ceratodontiformes > Protopteridae > Protopterus > Protopterus annectens. Next base: position 788,319,321 of record NC_056735.1, read on the forward strand.
TGCTTCACATGCCTAACCGTACTACTTGCTAAACCAATTTTATTCCTAAACCTGTATGGACCATGCTCAGGACAAAAGGGATTCATCTTAAAGGTCTATAACATTTTGCTTAATTTCTCCAACCATTTCTATATCCTAGGGGGATTGGAATGCAGTAGTCGACCCTAACATTGACTGCTCTAATAAATCCAAATCGTGTAACACACAAGCCTCCCTTGTTATAATGGAATTAATCTCTGATTTTGGTTTGGTTGACCCTGTTTCCTTTGATAATCACACCCGGAACAACAACAACTACACATATTTCTCTAGATGCCATAATTCTTGGTCATGCATAGATTTCTTTCTAATGTCTAGCACACTAATTGGCAAATAAAATATTAAACTGATCCCAGATTTTTCTCAGACCATTCAAAGATTGCTTTAATGACAAACTTTGCACTTAACACATCCCTGATAAATAAAGGTTTTTAACTGGCCTCTTAACAACAATGTCTTACGTGAACCCGACAGTTACTGAGGAGATAACTAATATTCTAAAGGAGTTTAACACTGACCCTCATGACACAGATATCCCATATGACGTCCGTTGGGCGGCATGTAAAGCTGTACTTAGGGGCATATTTATCCAAAAATCTACCTACCTTAAAAAAGAGGAAAGAAAAGGAGAACCGCCTAATATCCGAGATTAACAATCTAGATGATAAACTTCAAGTTAATTACACCTTTGCTACAGAAAATGAAATGATAAATAAGCAAAGAGAGTTGTTTGACCTGCATCAATCCAACTATTCCCTACAAGAACTAAGATTTATAAAATATATTCAGAATGGATTCAAACCACCTCCAAAGCACTAGCTAGACTAACTGAAAATAAGCATGAATCACCAAGAATAGCCCTTATCTATCATCAAGATACACTTTATAAATCAGATACTGAAATGATCCATTTATTTCACCAAGTTTATTCCGATATCTATGCTAGTAACAATCTCCAAACCCCAATCACAGAGATAATAAATTATCTTAACAACATCACATTCCCAAAACTAACTGAAAAACAGAAAGTAATCCTCTCTGCCCCACTGACTATCCAAGAATTTATAAAGGCCATCGGCAACCTTAAACTAGGGAAACCTCCAGGGCCAGATGGATACTCCTCAGATTTCTATAAAAGTTTTAAAGACAACTTAACTCCTATCCTACTTAAGCTATTTAATTGCATATCCATTAATGGTATTGTGGACCTTTATATTAACCACCAAAGACCATACTAATCCCCAAAAACAGCCTGGATAAATCAAAGCTTAACAACTACAGGCCAATCTCCCTAATGAATGTTGACATTAAAATTTTATCATCCATTCTTGCCGAAAGACTTAAAAAAGTTGTCCACTCCCTAATTTCTGCAGAACAAGCAGGTTTCATGACCAACAGACATACCTGGGACAATACTCTAACTATAAAAATCCAAGGTATGCAATAATGCTGGATGCATGCAAGGCATTTGATAGGGTCAACTGGAATTTTCTGTTTACAGTGCTGTCTTACTTTGACATACCTCCCGAGTTCATCAGTATCATCAAAATTCTATACAATAGCTCTTACACACACTTTATATAAACAAGCAATACTCACAACCAATTAAAATTTCAAATTGCACCAGACGAGGGTGCCCTCTGTCCCCTCTTCTTTTCAACTTATATATAGAACCTTTCTTCCTATCCATATTACAAAAAACATACCACTCAATCCCCAAAATTCTTAATACCAGCACCAGCTTGATCGCATTCGCAGATGACCTGAATCTATATTTTGAGAATCCCTTGTCGGATACCAAGAAAATAGTCACTACCTTGATCACTTTTGCTTATATCTCAGACTACTAAATCAACCAAAATAAATCTTATATTTTCTCGATCAATCCTTCAGCCCATAGGCAGAACTTCTTTCCAGGCTCATCTTTCCACATAGTATACTCCTTTAAATATCTAGGGGTCTGCTACGACCACTCTTCTTCTTCCATGTTACATTCCAATTTAACTAAAGTATGGGCGGCACTCTCACAAGACATGTCTCAATGGCAACAGATGAAACTCCCTATGTTATATAAATCATCTATCATTAAAATGAACATCCTCCCAAAGCTTCTCTATCATCTTCATGCATCTCTCTCCTCCACTCCCAGTGCTTTTTTCCCTAAAATCCATAAAGCCTTTGCGAAGTTCATATGGCACCCCGATTCCATAAGGGTGTCATATCAAAGACTTATACTCCCAAAAGTTAGGTGAGGCCTAGGTATGCCTAATCTTCAACTCATATAGAATCATGCACGCCAACAGATTAATTACAATTGCCAACTACCATCCAAACTATGTAACATGGACTCCCATCTAGGTAAAAATGTGGCACAATCATGCTCTGAATAATACATTTAACCCTAAAGCCCTACCTTTTTTAGGCCCATCAACTCTTAAGAATCTGAAACTGCAGCATATTCTAAAGGTTAAAATCAAAACCTTCCAAGAGTTTTTTAAATCCCTGAATCTAGAAAAAGCTCTCCTCCTTTTCCAGCCCATCGACCTAAACCTGAATCTCATATTGAACTATAGCATGATCAATTTGATCAACTACCCTCTAATAAAAGCATACATACTATGGGATATTCATAAGCATAGACACTCATCACTAACAGAACTTCGAATTTTCTTAAATTTACACAAAAATACATTATAATTCTAGGGCAGATAAGGAAAATTATTGCATCTTTACTTCATGACCATACAATTGTTGATTATTACTGCAACCTGGTTGCCAAGCTGTTGCAAAACTTAGCCAGCAAGAAGAGTATGCTGTCCCTATCATATAAACTTATAATCCCAATTTTATATCAGAAAAAAATTGTATACGCAGAATACTGGGATCAACAAGGGACAAACCTGCTAGTAGATCAGAAACTATCAGCTATTAAATCCACACTTTTGTTTTCCCCATTTAAAAAGTAATCCAAAAACTCCAAGGAAAGGGTGCACAGAACCAGGAACCAATAAAACCACAACAGGCACCCAAAGAGGCAGAAGGTAATAATAAAACACAAGCCTGTAGGTGTAAGCAGCAGCAGGTTTAATCACATACACACCACACAATACAAAGCGTTTTCGTCCACCAGACTTCCTCAGATGTAAAATGAAAGAATGAAGACTGTGCCTGCTTATATACCCCTCCCAATCTAATTAGTAGTTAAAACAATTGTTTAATTGACACCAATTAAATCCTGTAACTAAAATATTCATGACAACCTTTTCCACAAATACAGATGAAAGTAGATAAAAACATGCACATTTTTTAAAAGAACTTTAAAATAAATATATAAATATTAAAACCATCACAATGTGTTGGACAGATAAATAAACTTGAATCAAAAACCAACAAAAAGAACTTGCAAAACATTATATATACTTATTTTATAGTTTTGCAGGTCTCATTTTTAAAATAGGGGCAATGGATATGTATTCATTCAGCCCTGGGAATCTATTGGCTTCCAATAACAACTGCCAAAATATTTCTCTCACCTCTATCCTATTTTCTTTTTCCCATTTAAAAAGCTTACTTATACACAATTTATGGTTACCAACAATTTATACTTCACTCTAGTCCACTTAAACAAATTTAACCCAAATGTGTCCAATACATGCCCATGCTGACATCCTACATATAATATGGTTTTGTAGATACTCCCACAGTATTTGGTACTCTCTCAAGGTGAGACTTGACAATATGGGGTACCATAAATCAACCCTCTCATGGGAAATGGCATTGCTACATGTTAGTAACCTTAAAATTTCTAAATTAAGATTGCATATCTTAATAACACTTTGTTTATTAGTTAAATTCTATATTACCAAACACTGGCTAGATAGTTCTAAGATGTCCTGGAGAGGGTTTAGGGGTTTGGTTGTAAAATACATTACATCACAAAAATGTTTAATAACTAACTCCCACAAGCAGGCCTATTACCAGAAATTCTGGAATATCATATTTGAGCTCTTGACTGACAGCTAGTAACTATAAACTAAATTACTTCATCATTAATAAATGCCCCTCATCTATATGCTTATTTAATTCCTTTATTTCCCCCTTTTATCCCAGGTCTATGTTAAATGTTCGAACATCCAAAATGTCGAACATTACATGGTCGAGACCAAATGTTCGATATTTCGATGTTCCAATATAAAAAAAAAGAAAACACAGAAAAAAAACACTTTAACAGTGTAGGCAGGGGGGCAAACCCTCTTGCACCCCCACCCCCTACTTAAATATACCAACTCTGAGACTGCACTTCATTGGAGAAAAGGGAAATTCTCCCTATCTGCACCGTATGGTGCTGTTGAAAGTATATCTTCGAGCACTCAAAATTTCGAATGTTTGGTCTCGACCGTGTAACGTTCGAAATTTTGAGGGTTCGAAGATTTGATAGGTACCCTTTATCGCTACCCTGAGTAAAAGGTGGCTCAAGATATGTATTAATTCTTCCCCTTTACCTGTTCTATAAATTTTGATCGAAGGGCAATACAGTGTGTGCAGTTATTGTACTTATCTTAAGATGCAAAAACCAAACGGCTGCAGGTACACTGAGGTGCCTAAAACACACAACAACAGCAAAAGTAAATTAAGGCACCAAAGTTACACACTGGAAATCAGTCACTGTACTTTATTGCAGAAGACTTCTGCAATAAAGTACAGTAACTGATTTCCAGTGTGTAACTTTGGTGCCTTAATTTATTTTTGCTGTTATTGTACTTATCTTCTTTCATCTAGAGTTTTCATTAAGCTTATTCCCAGCGATTTTACTATTCTTAAGCAGCACAATTGTATATATTGTATATAATGACTGGTGTTTTGTTCTCTCCTATATGACTGTTCATTGCTAATCTCTAATTGTTTGTGATATATGTGTATGGCAAAATCAATAAAATTTCTATTGAAAAAAAAAAAAAGAACAGTGAAGCTTTCTTACTTAGCTCATGACATCATGCATTCTATGCATGCAGATCAGATTACATTACATCTAATGTGTATAGGCAAGCCTAATTGTGAATGTCAAGACTCTGTTTAGTTAATATAGCATAGTAGGCTTCTCTTATAAGAATTATGAGTTACACTGTCTGCAAATATTTTTATTGTTCCCTTTTATAATAATGACTATATTTTGTGATCAAATATATACAGAAATGTTATTTTTCTTGTAAACAGTTAATTATAGCCACTACTTCTAGTGAATATACTGGAATTTTTATAAATAATCTTTATAAATAACTTTCCTATGCAGTTAGCAGGTGTTTAGTATAGGCTTATACATTTACAGAAAATGCTTATGGCTAATGGTAATAACTGTAAGGATACTTGAATACCATACTAAATCCTAGACAATATATGTGTGAATAATGTTGATTGAACTAGAATTACTTTGCATTTAATATGATGAATTTCATATTGTATCTTAGATATTTTATATTTCAGATGTCATGTCCTCAGTTATTATAAAGTCATGTTTTTCTAGTATATTAACACTATATGACAGGTAAAGAGCTCAGTAATATCTATGACTTGTGATAACATAACAGAGAAGTTATGAGTTTCAGTATTACCCTATTACTATGGTAGATATTTACAGCGAACTCTAACTTAATTCTGTCTTTGACTCATTCACTTTTAAGACCTGTTATCCACAGTAAGTTTTATATAAATAATGTTTTTTTTACTAATTTTTGTCATATTACTGATGCCAGTTAATTATTATTAATTCTTAGTCAGTTATTTAAACATCTGCTATTCCAAAAGTTTAGGAGTTAATTAAAGACAAGTATGCCTTATGAGATATTTCTAAGAATCTATGTTAACATCTTTTGGGAATGACAGACAATCAACTATGTGTTAACACCTAATTCTTGTGATTTTTTTTTTTTTTAGTAGGGGATTGCCATGATAAGATTTATTCAGAGGGCAAGTAAATACAAATGCTAATGATTCTTTGATTTGTTCTGTCATTTGAAGTTTTTATTACAACTAATACAGATGACATGCTAAGGCATATTGGGTAATCACTCAGATTGTTAATAAAGCTAATGTTTTTTTTCAAACTATTAAGCACTAAATTTAGATTATATATATCCTAATATGTTTCTTGCTTCCTTAGTGAATGATTACTGTATAAATGTTTAATGTTTCTAACAATAGTGTATGTAAGTTATCTCTAAAACCTAAGTGGAATCAATATCTGATTAGTTGTTTATCACTACTATGTTTCTCTTAATTTATAATATATTCTCCATTTTTACTTTGTTTTCATGGGCTCAACCAACAAAGGTTGATGCTTGGGATATGTAGTCTAGCAGATTTAGTTTTGTTTGCTAGACTAGGAATGTATCTCATTCCATGTATAGGGTGTATTAAAGTTTATAACAGACTTAAGTATGCTAATTTTTTGTTATTTAACTGTTTTTCTAGTTTTTAAATGCCTGACGCAATTGTTTTACTTTTATCTTTTCATGGGGAAAGTTATTTGGATTGAGATAAAAAGAAATACAGCAATTGATATTCTGTTGTCTATTCAGGAAGAGTATTATGTATACAGGATTCTATTAATACAGGTACTTTTATTATTTGTTATCTTTAAAGAATTCTGATATGGATTTAACTTTGATATCCTTAAATACTAATGGCTTAAACAACTCATATAAGAGAGTGAACTAACTAAGGTATCTTAAATTAAACAAGGCTCAAGTAGTTTTTCTCCAAGAGACACACTTTAAAATAAATGACACATTTATGTGGGACCCTAAGGAACACACAATACTAGCTCAATCTTCTTATAAAAACAAGACCAAAGGAGTAACAATTCTATGGAAAAAGACTTTCTTAAATCCCCAAATTATTTACAAACATGTAGATAATAATGAACTCATAGCCTTAGTTATACCTAAGTTTAACAATAGAATTTGGACCCTGGTTAATTTATACTGGTTCCCAGGTATGGGGGTTCTCACACCAAGACTATAGACATTGTACCCAAACTAGAATAGATAAAATTTATATCTCACAAGCTTTATTCTAAAATTTTGAATTTTTCAATATAACCTTGTCCCTTTTCAGATCATAATTCCCTTTTATTAACAATTCACTTGGAATTCAATCAGTTAGTTATTATTTCAAGGATTCCCTCATATATCACAAAAATTAAAGACTTTAAATCTTGGATAACTTCTGAACTTCAGCTTTTCTTAAAGATTAATTACAAACTTGAACCAAGCACAATTATGGTTTGGGATTCTCTTAAGGCCACTCTATATGAAAAAAAAAAAACATTAGCTGGTACAAGAATAAAAGTGAAGAATGGGACTCAGAGTTACAGCAACTCCAAAATCAAATATTATCTATTAAATCTAATAAGAACTTAATTGCTACAGATAAGAAGAAAATAGAAGAAGCAAATAAGAAATACAATTAAATATTATCCCATAAAGCTAATTTAGCTATGGAAAAACCTGAAACTACATTCTTATACTACTTCTCCTAAGCATCTTCATAACCTACCTATGAAAGTTAAGATACAATCAAAAACTAATAATATTGATAGTATCTTTCATGAAGGGAAAAGGAAAAATGTCTTGGACATAGGGGAAATTCTGGAGGATTTTAATTATCATTATGCAGAGCATTATACATATAAAATAAGTACAAATTAATGTGAGAAGTTAGAGAATATAGTTCCCAACATAACAAGAAATCCTGAGGAGCTTAAGCTAGATTTGCAAAAACCTATTTCTCAAAAGGAAATTATAGATGGGATTAAAGGAAGTAAGTCTAATAAAGCACCTGGAATAGATGGCTCAAAATTTATAGATTGTTCCCTTCTTCTATAATCTCTCTCTTACATAAAACCTTTCTTGAAGTCCAAACATTAGCAAAACTTCCTCCTTCTTGGAGATATTCTCTAATTTCCCCTATATTAAAAGAGAATAAGGACCCTAATCATTGCAACTCATATAGACCAATTTCTTTGTTGAATAATGAATTATAAACTATGTATGTCAATTATGATCAACAGATTGAAAATACCCATATCTAAAATAATTAATGAAGACCAAACTGGTTTCAAACATAACAGGTATACACAGGATATTAAAAGAGTATTAACACTAATAGATTACCTCAATAGAGGAAAGCATGAAGCACTGATAATAGGACTAGATATTCAAAATGCCTTTGACTCCTTAAATTGGGATTATTTATTTAAAGTCTTATAGTTATTTGATTCCCCCCTATTTTATAACAATGATAAAGAAAGTCTATGAAAATAATCTAGCATATGGCAAAATAGGTCCCTTTACTTCCAAAGCAATCCAAATCACTAGAGGTACTAGATAAGGATGTCCTATGTCCCCTATTCTATTTGCTTTAGCTATAGAAATACTTTCCATCTTAATACGTAATAACCCAAAGATAAGAGGTATAAATATATATTACCAATATATATCTAAAATCATGATGTTTGCTGATGATGTCCTACTTACCTTACCCAACTCTAAGGAAGTGTTAGGTGACGTGGAGATAGTAATAACAAATTTCCAAAAAAAAATCTCAGGACTCTCCTTCAACAAATCTAAATCAAAATATTTATTATTAAATAAAAAAAAGAACATACAAGTTTCAGTTAATCATATTATTGGAAACCAATTTTTAACTCTAGACTATTTAGGAATAGTCCTAGGTAAGAATATAGGGGGACACCTTACAGCTTATCTATGCTAAAGCCATAGACTTAATCAAGACATTGATAAGCAAATGGAATAATATTTTTATGACATTCGATGATAGGTTACAACTGATAAAAATGGTTTTGTTACCTAAAATATTATATATAGCACAGGCTCTTATACTTCCACCAGAAAAGAAAATCCTTAAAGAAATCACTTCAGTTCTGATGAAATTCCTGTGGTACCCCAAAAGAAATAGAGTGGCATATTCTCATCATATCAGAAACTGGGAACAAGGGGGGTTAAAATTCCCAGAGACTGAAACTTATATAAAGGCATCTATAATTAAAATAGTGATGCATTGGATAAATCCTAGATACTCTTCTAACTGGAAACAGTTACACTCCATTATACTAATGAATGAAAACTATCAAAAAATGCTTTGGTAACTGACAAAGATAACAAGATATGGCACTATTTACGTATACCTTTATAGTATAGTACAACAAAATTAACTAAACTAACACTAATAATGTTTTTGATGTTTTTAGAAAATTCATCAACACAAATTTAGATATAAAACTGTGGTATAGATTTTTAATACCATTTACTATTACAAGGGATTTCCCTGATAAAACACAGAGGGATTTTTGGATTATGGGAGAATAGTAACCTATTTTGTTAGTTGCAATGTATAGAAAACTATCAAGCTTTGAACACACAACATATATTTTCAATCTATGGCCTATCCCCTAATGACTGGTTGGTTCTTCAGAGTGTCACAGCATACACTAAGTATCTGTGTAGAATAATACACAACTCATCCTTTAAAACCGTACCAAAAATTATAAATTGGATTTCTGGAATCCTATATAATAATATCAATATTAAGCATGAACTATCATATCTATATAACACTTTAATTGTCTATAAGACAGCTCCTAAAGATTTTTACTGGCAATATCTAACTCAAGCGTTTCAAGTATCATTATCAATGGAAGATAAAACAAACATTTTATTTTCAATTTAACTTCTTATTCACAATTCTGGATGAATTTTCATTTGAAATTTCTACACAGATCCTTTTTGACACCTGAAAAACTCTCAGAAATGAATCCTTCAAACAGCAAGTTATGTTGGACATGTCACCTGTCCACTAATGCTGACTGGTCTCATATTTTTTCTGACTCTACTAATATTAAACCATATTGGAACGGGATTAACAAATTTTTTCAAACCATCTATACAGATACATTTGTTTTGACAAAGTCTTTAATTTTATTGAATGTTGTTAATAGTAATAATATGAAGAAAGATTAAATGTATTTGTTGTGGACCATGTTAGCAATAGCCAGAAAATGTATAACCAGAAGATGGAACTTTAATGTAGCCCAGGAATTTCTATCTTCAATGAAGAAATGCATAATAATGGAGAAAAGAACTAAGGAGCTAAGAACTTTTCCTAAGCCATTGGTTAATAGTCCATGGAGGAAAGTTTTGAATTTGATTGATACCCTACAGATGGAACCAAACTCTTCCTAACTATTATTGTTTATATATTAACTTATTATTTAGTTACAAATGTTTTTATCTGAATCCTTTTTGTCAGGCTGAATGTAAATACTGTAAATAGTTATTGAATGTTATGAATGTATTAAATTCATGTGGTATTTCATCAAAATAAAACTCATTTGAGTAAAAAAAAAATAGAGAATTAGTGTTTAAACCATCTGACAAAGGGGGAAAATTAGTGGCGCTTCACTATAATCAATATCTGAATATGTATTATGCTCACTTAAGAGATGCTAAAGTTTATGCTTTAGTGGAACTAGGATGTTATCAAGAAGCCATAGCTAGATATAAAGAACTGCTGATGAAGTGGTTAAGACTGAAATATTTTTCACAGGAAGATGTTTACAAAAAAATTGCAGTTAAGGACAATGCCATGCCGCATATTTCTTTTCTGTACCCAAAATACACAAAAGTTTAGTAGATCCACTGGGACGTCCTATTGTCTCTGCATGCAGTTATTTTACACACAATTTGGCCCTTTTTCTACATTCTTATTTGAAAGAAGAAGTTGAGAAATTAACTTCATACATTAAAGATTCTTTTGATTTTCTAAATAAAATCAGAAATATAAAGTGGAAAAAAGACATGTTTTTCATTGTTATGGATGTTACTAGTTTATATACAAATATTGAACATGTACATGGTTTAGAAGCTTTACTGTTCTTTTTAAAGGATATAGCCAAAACACATTTCATTATTGAATTGGTACATTTTTGTTTAAACAATAATATTTTTGAATTTAATGGGGAACTTTACAAACAACTCCATGGAACAGCCATGGGGGCAGGTTTTGGCCCCATGTAAGCAAATATTTTCATGGACATGTTTGAAAATAAATATGTATGTAGTAATGAATGTTTTAGGAAACATGTTATAAAATACTATAGATTTAAAGACAATTTAATATTTATTTGTGGGGGGGTGGGAAGAAGTAAACACATTTGTGCAAAAGGCTCAAATAAACCCCTATAATATTATGTTTGATAGAATACAGAAAGGTGACAAAGTGAACTTTCTTGATATAACTTTGCAATGTATTAGTGAAGGTAGAATACAAACAAGTATACATAGAAAGTTTGAAGGGAGTGGCCATATATTCCATGGGGAAAACTGTCACCCCCACACTATTAAATCCATCCCTTATGGGGAACGTCTTAGAATAAAAAGAATATGTAGTGATAAAAAAGATTGTGATAAGGAAATAGAAAAAACAGTACACATATTTGTAACTAGAGGATATAATGAAGCAGTGGTGGAAGAAAGTAGAATGAGGGTAGTGCAACAAAATAACACCAAAAGAATGTATAGCCTGCAAGTGAGAGTGCATAAACAGGACAAACATAAATTATGTTTTGTGACTAAATACACAGTATTTACAAAAGTTTTAGTAAATTTGGTAAAATATCATTGGAGTATTTTAGAAAAAAATAAATTTCTTAATATAAACATTAATGAGTACACTATGTTCTCCTATTCAAAAGGTAGAATAAACTTTTTAGTGCATGGAAAGTTTCAGCTGCCTGCAAGCAATAGGAGTATGGTAGTAGATACAACAGGGACTTTCTCTTGTGAAAAGTGTAGTTGTTGTCAATATATTGTAAAAAGCTTTAAAAATATCAATGGAAAAAACTTAAGGAAGGTTTTCCTGTGACAGTGTAGATATAGCTTATGGTTTGAAATGTCCCTGTGGTAAAGTATACATGGGGAAAGTAAGAGAAGTTTCAAACAAAGGCTAAAGGAACATGTTAGGGATGTTAAGAAAGGGAAAGAAGAAAGCCCTGTTGCATTACACTTTACTGAATGTCACGATGGAAACATACAGGGCTTACAGGCTACAATTTTAGGGAAAGTACAACAAATGTATGATTTTGATATTAAAAAGCAACTTTGGAAGCTGGAATCTATTTTAATTTTGAAATTTAACACTTTAATTCCAAATGGAATGAATCAAGAATGTCATTGGAAGTGTTTCCTTTAATTGATTTAAAGATTGTGATTGGTTAATTGTTTGTACTTCCACTATTTAAAGATGGGATGCATGAGTAAGGATATTCTCTGCAAAGGCTGAAGAGCTGAAGTGCTAAGGAGATTTGCATTTTATGCATTGTGTTTGCTGCTAACCAGATTTTATTGGATCCAAGTATGTATTGATTTTACCTGTGCTGTGGGACTGCATTTTGGATCAATTACTGGACTGGAATTTTAATAAAATATAAAGGTAATCACTGGCTTCTTTCTTTCTGTGGTGGTGAACTGCAGTTTCCATTTTGTGGTGAAGTATAGTGATATGGAGAGATGTCTCAAGAAATTTCACAAAAAACTTTGGACATTTTTCTCAGTATGGAGACCATCGATGTCTGTGCAGTGACTGAAACCTGGTTCAAGGCTCCTGAGAGCACCCCAGCACTATCAGGTTTTACTTCATATCATGCTTGTATCCATATTCATCAAAGATACCCACACCTCCAGGTTAGTGGCAATGGAGACCATCCAGGTGCAACTAACCATAGGCAACAAACTCAGAACCAAGACACTGAGAGTATGAAAGTCTCTCCTCAACCCATAATTTTGGAGAGACTTCAACTACAAACATAGACTGGGAACATTACTCAAGCCCCAACACCCTAGCCCAAAGGTTCCTAGAATTCATAAACTCAAATGCAATGGAGCAACTAGTCACCATTCCCACAAGAGGAGACAATATACTAGACCTGATCATCACAAACATGGGGACAAAGATCAGACCATAAATTAATCTCACTGATACACACATCCGCCCCACCCCCCCCCCCTGCACAAAAGACCACAGTGAAGAACTTCTCAAAAGCCAACCACCTTCAAGAATGCATGGATCATGCAATCCCAAATAAAACCAAGACCCATTCCCCCAGGCAGCAGGCACCGGTCTGGTGGACCCCAGCCATAAACAAACTTAAAATTGCAAAAGACACAAAAAACAATCACAAGGCCTTTAGCTATGTTAGAAGAAACCTGGTGGAACTCCCAGATAATGCTCAGAGTTAGTCAAAAATTACACAAAATACACTGAACCCACTGACATTGCCAACATTCTGGCAGACAGGTTAACATCTCAGATGCCCAGGTGGGATCATTATGGAACTCAAAAACAGAACATTGGGACCTACAGACATTGGATCCTACCCAATTTGGCTTTGTCAAGGCAGCAGAGTCTCTTTTTGAACTTGGTGACTTTTTGAAACAGTCACTAAGGCCATTGATGAGGGTAAGGCAGTTCACAGGACAGAACCCACAGGGTCAGAGTTGCTGGAGCTATGACTGCAAACTGGGCACCATAACTGATACTCCAGCGGACACAAACATCCTTCAAGAGGTATCAGGGACCTAGGGACCCAGGTTGACAGTAACCTCTCATTTGACACTAGGACATGCTGGAGGGACAGATGAACCTATGAACCTATGATAATATAGTTCCAGCTGGTCAAAATATAAGCCAAGAAGGGGTAAATGTTTCAGCTCATAATTCAAGTGAAATAATGTCTGCTCCATTTCCTATGTGGGGAGAAAGTAGAAATCAACAGAACGGTAACCCTTTTACTGCAATTGGGAAGAGCAGGGAGATGGCAGCTACACCAGAGTTGCAACAGTTGTATGATAAGGTGGAGAGATTGATTTTTTAAGGAAACTTTAGTTTTCTTTAATACTGTCAGTCTGCAAAGATATGTGGAATTTAATATTACCCCTCAAGGATTAAGAGCAATAAAAAGTCCATCTTGCTCTTTTAAATTACAAGAGGAAGAAGAAAAAAGTGTCTATGCTAGATGGATAGCTGCTGCCCATAAATGCAGTACTGAGTGGGTACAGATCCTTATAGAGAGAGAGAGAGATGACCTTTAAAGAAAGAGGTTAGTGATGGAAATGAAGGAGGCATGGCAGAACATCATTCAACAATCTGATAATACGGTTTTAGAGAATTTTTTTTTTGCTGGAATGAATGAGAGACTAGCTGGATATGAAAAAGAACTTATCACTCATAAGAAGGATAAATTACAGAGGGATATACAAGATTATGAATGAATGTCTGCATTTATTGATTCAACTAATCAGTCAAAAAAATGTCATAGGGTTAGATTCCAGCAAGAAACAGGAAGAAAAGTAACGGCTATGTTTCATCAGCAGGTAGAGAATCCTCGTTCGTTAATGACAACAGTGATGAAGAAAATAAATTTCCAGGACTTCCTGAACCAGCTAACCTGGGCAACATGGCTAAGACTTTTTATGAGCCAGGGAGGAATTATGGTAAAAAGAGGTCCAGAAATTATGAACATGGACAGAACAGTTATGGGGAATATAACCCCAATTACCGGACATAAAAAAAAGGCAAGTGGTATTGAATTAAATGTTGTGAATGATGATTATGTAATTAATTTATCTGGATGAACAGATAATTATATTTTGGTGTTAAACAGAGGGTTAAAGTTCATTCCTATGTCTTTTCCAAGGGGATATGAAATGAAAATTGAAGTGTTTAAATTTGTTAGAAAATTATATTTGAAATCTTTTTTTGCACAGGATACAGATGTAACCTATGAAAATAATCTAGATAGTGAAGATGATTTAAGTGAAATGAGCTTCCATTCCTGTGTTTCTGATTTAGAAACTGATGCTTACTGTAAGTTAGATACTGAAAATGTGATGTATAAAAGTGACTTTGTTTCCTTGTGGAAAGTGTAGTTGTTGTCAATATATTGTAAAAAGTTTTGATAATATCAATGGAAAAATATAAACGTAATCACTGGCTTCTTTCTTTCTGTGTTGGTGAACTGTATAGTTTCCATTTCATGGTGAAGTATATGTTTTATAAGGAAATTCTAAAGATTCAGAAAGTAACAAAAATGCCTGGTGTGCACATTAGTACAAATTATAACAAAATGTAAACAAAGGATAGAATTCTGAAAAGCCTTACAACAAGCTACACCAAGTGTTTCGTGTAATTAAAGGAGCACTGTAATGCTTTTGGAAGATTTAAAGTGGCAATATTTGTGTGTAATATGCATGTGAATTGTAACATTAACTATAAAGATTTACAGATAATGCAGTACATTTATCCACACATGACCATACTCCACAGTACTCTAACTATAATGATTTACAAGTAATGCAGTGTATGTGTCGAGGCATGACCATACTCCACAGTACTCCAACTATAATGATTTACAAGTAATGCAGTGTATGTATCCAGGGATACACTAGACAATCTCGACGTACTGAAATCTCGAATTTCAGTACATTGAGACCAAACAGTGGAAAGTGCAGTTACTCGAAATTGCACTATGTCGAATGTGGAAGTGTTAAATCTGCAAATGTTGAATCCGCCGCTATTGTGGTGTCGTGTTCGTTATGTGTGTTGCGGTTTGTGGAAGTATCTGGGGTTTCAAGTAACTGTTGTGTGTTTGAGGATATTGGGCAGGGATTTTAGTGTGTGCAGAGGTATTTTTTGTGTGTTTGTGTGTTTAGTGTGACCTCGGAGTTAGAAAATATAAGTAGGGGGTGGGGTGCAGGGGGGTTTGCCCCCCTGCTTATATGTAGGTTAGGTGTGTTTCTGTGTGTTGTTATGTTTGTTTAGTTAGGTAGGTGTATGTGTGTGTGGTTATGTATTAGTTTGTGTGTGTGTGTGTGTGTGTGTGTGTGTGTGTGTGTGTGTGTGTGTGTGTGTGTGTGTGTGTGTGTGTGTGGATGGTTGCGGTTGTGGTATTCGTGATTGTGGGTTTTCGTGTATGTGGGTTTTCGACTATTTAGTCTCGAAATACTGAAATACGACATTTCAGTACTTCAAGATTGTATAGTGATTCCGTATCCAGGCATGACCATACTCCAGAGTACTCTCTCTGATATTCTCAACATGTGTGTGTGTGTGTATAATATATATATATATATATATATATATATATATATATATATATATATATATATATATATATACACACACACATACATATAAATACATATATATATATATATATATATATATATATATATATATATATATATATATCTATACACATATATATATACATACATATATATATATCTATGGATCTTGTACTATTGCGCGAAAACTCAAACAACCGAAACCACATCGGCCAAACACACTTTAGCGAAAGTGCTTTTTTCACCAAAAAAGCACACTTGCTAAAGTGTGTTTAAAAAACTAGAAAACGACAAAATAAAAAAAAAAAAAGAAAAGAAAAAAGCACAGTACTAACGTTTACACAGGGGGGCAAGCCCTCCACCCCCCCCTACTTTTATATTCTCACTCTGAGATCGCACTACAGTGGGGAAAAGGGAATATTCCCTTATCACCACTGTGCTACAATCTCAACAACAGCCATCTCCCCACATTTTTATCCTTATTTAAGCACACTTTTGCAAAAGTGCTTTTTTGGTGATAAGCACTTTCACAAAAGTGCGCTCAGCCATTTCACTTTCGGTAAAATGACCGTTCGATAAATCAGTGTCATCAATATCCACAAAAGTCGCCCACAACAAGTACTGCAGTGGAAGCATTACCATCTTTATAAACTGGTTTCCAAATGAAGTCTCACAAATGTAAGCAGTATTATAATATATAGGTAGTGTCTTCCATGAAACTTCAACAAAAACATGGCGACAACACTATAGTCATGCATATACTAAACACAGAGCTAAAAAGTTTTAAGTGGACTTACTGGTAACAGACAGTTGCATATTTTCTCTGTGTACAACTAATACCATATATCTTAGCATCTAAGAAAACTGCAGACTTATCTGACCTATTGAGCACAGAAAAATATGGAAACAAAAAACTAAACACAAATAAAACAACAAAATATCACAAATCAGCCTCTTTAATGTTTCACCAAACAGGTATCTGACATATTGGTTACCATTTTTCCTCTTCCATACCTCATATGATCATTAAACTTCATTTACATGCAATGTCTCAGAATTTTGGTGGCTGATAGTGCAGAATGCCAACGTATGGCAACCCTTTGTGAAAACAAAAGTATGAGCAAAAATCCAAAAGTTTTGCAGAGAAAGCCAGATCTGTTGGGAGTAGAGGGATTGTGTCTTTACTATGATCCAGGGGAAGCTGGTTTCAATTAAAGTCCCTATCACCTGTAAGAACTGGTTGGGGAAAGGATCAATGAGGCCTTCTTTAATTTCATTGAAGCCTAGAGTCATAAACAGTGGCCAGAGTAGATGAATTTGCAGTCACAACTTTAGTAGTGGAGTGGACTCACCTAATAAGATGCTCATGATGCCAGCTTAGAGACAGTTGGGGCGTCATAGAGGGGCATAGGTCTCCCAGCCCCATATTAAGTTATCCTTTGTGGGCAACAATGTTGGCTGTTAGTCACATTGTTCTCCTACATCCTGTCTTCATCAATTCATACCAGCTGGTGAACCTGGCCTGGGGGGAGGGGTTGAATACATGGGTGATGCTGTATAACTGTAGTTTCACAGACAGGAGGGATCAATAGACTCACACATCCTCAGATATAATCACATCCCACAGAAGCATCACAGATTTCCACAAAAGAAAAAAAGTCCTGCAGATAAATGTGTATGATGCAAGAGTACAACATGAGCATAGTTAGTGAAATGTCTGGGCTTTTCAGGTATGCTTTGAATAATGTAGACATTTACCAGACAGTGTAGTATGGCCATACACAGATACATATATATATATATATATATATATATATATATATATATATATATATATATGTATACTCAGCTGGTATCTGCTAATATGTAGTAGTCTGACTAGTATGACTATATGTATATACAGTTTTGAACAGTATAATGCAAAGTGTAACACAGAACTAATATTGTTCACATGTTCACATGTTTTAGTAACACAATTGCTGTGCACACAACTTTAAATGTAATAACATTGTAGCATATTACTTCTAAGTAGCATACTTACCAAAATTATAGAAAAGGTTATAGGATTGCATGACAGGAGATGTGATACTTGGTGTACCTCATTATTGGCATGCACAAGTATTTTCTTTACACAAGAGATTCAGCAACCACAGGTTTAGTGAGTGTTATGGATATGTAAAATAATAGGTGTACATTTTTTTCTTGCTGATAAATGTACTTTATTGTTGTTTGTTTGTAGTCAGCAGCTAGAGCTAGTAGGCTTTTGTGTCATGATTTTATCATGGTTCCATATGTAGTTATAGGTGCTTAAAGTAGTATGTTGCTGACATAGTTTGGTGTTGCTGTTAGATGTGTGCTATTGGTCCTAGTGCATGACTTCTGGAGATATATATAGCAGCTATACTTCTCTGACTTTGCTGGATGCTGTCATTTGGTTGATGGGAAGCAATACTTAGTAAGATGTACTGATGACATGAAATCAAAACTTGGCTAAGTTCATAGATGACTCAACCTAAGAGTAAGACTTTGAGATAATAATTACTTTTATTGGAACCCTACTTAGGGATGCCACCAACATTAATTTGCTTTTAACTCAGTCTTTGGCAATACCGATAATAATGTTCTTAAATAATTTACGTTAATATTATATTTTCCCAGCTTTGGGGTATACAAGAGTATGTACAGTACACCTTCCAAATATGGCTGTCAACTTATGAATAATGCACATTGAAGATGCCTATAACATTGTTTTCAGTGGTGCTATAATACATGGTATGTTGGAAGTGCACTGCTGTTAGATAATTCATAGGATTTATATGTGCCTCCACAAAACAAAGTAACATTTTAGTTATTTTGTACTACCTCTGTTACTAACTTCAGAATATCATACATTTTGCTAGAATAATGTTTAACTACTACGGGATACACAAATGCCTTACCTATACCAAACATAATTTATAAAGAATCATAAATAAGTAACAAAAACACAAACATTAGGAGACCCTATAGTTATAGTACAACTAAATGCAATGTTCACCTCAGTTGTAGTGGTGACATTTTATGCTTATACAGTCAATATATAATACACTATACTCCAATACAGTGCCCTCAGGGTACAGTCTGAGTACGTATGCAATTATGTTAATGTATAATTTTTATGTAGGTGTCTGACAAGGAACTCATGGGTAACATACAAACACTGTATGAATATCTAGTAGAAAAAAAAACCAGAGGAAAAATAATCAGCACGTAAAATATTCAAAATAATAAAATAACCGTGCTCCAATGCAAAGCATAGACTTTATTGTAAGACAATAAAAGGTAAGTGCTTTCATAGAACAATCTACTTCTTCAGACCATAAACTGACAATAAAAACACATTTTATATACAAATTCAAAAAATATCACAGCCAATAAGACAATACCATATAGTCACATCCTTGTAAATTAACATATTCTCTTTTTCTTCAATTTAAGTTTTAAAGAAACCTTATCATAAGGCCCCCTTCCTTATCTGCCTGCAGATGTAAAATCCAAAATAATTCTCTTCATTCAGTTTCATTACAAATGTCACATAACTTGCCATTTTCCTTAAGAGTTTCTATTACTTTGAACTTAAACTCATGTCCCCCAATTAGTCTCCATTATATTCCTAGCTAAATAATTGTTCTTATTCTGTGTTCATATATCCCTAACATGTTCTCTCATCCTTTCCGTAAGTGAATGATTTGTCTTGCCTATATAGAACTTATGGCATATAGTACACTGTGCCAGGTATACTAAATTGGTGATTATATATGCAGCAGATTTAGTAAATCTATATACTTTACCACTAACAGGATGTATAAAATTATCATCTGCATCTTTTAAGTGGAAAACATTAATTTTTTTTCATGGGAACGTCCCCAAATCATGAAACTGCTGCATGTCCTAGGGCCATAGCATAAATTAAACATACAGCTCCAAACTAAATAGGAAATGACCAAGACAGTATAGGTATTTTACAGCTGAAGTTGTACACTTAAACAATTTAAAAGCAGTGAAAGCAATGTGTTCTAGTAAGCTGTTTAATAAAATCAGACTAAGTCAAGCTGAAACAGTGTATTTCCAAATTGTAAACCATGAAATGCAGTAAGTTTATATCAGTTAAAGATGATTACTTCCTTAAAGTAAGCACACCTACAACTGCACTCTAATTAGGAAATGAGAGAGACAGCATAGAAATTGTACAGGTGGGGTTATACACTTAAGCAAGTTGTATAGCAGAAGTTTTAACACACCAGTGCACAGCCTCGTAAAATAAATTAAACAGAAACAGATTCCATTGAATCTTCTACATCACAAGTGGTACTTACAATTGTCCACACTACTGAGGGATACCCATGGGACAGACAGAAACAGAGTGTAGTCATGCAGAGGTTTTTAGTATTTAAAGATTGTGCCACAGCTCACGGGAGGAATAAGTAAACTCTCAAGAGGAAGAGGGAGGGAATATACAGGATTGACAGGGATGGGAAGCTTACAATAAGATTATGTTAGGAGACCTAGAGAAGGGGGTGGGAGGTGGCTTAGAGCCAGGGCTTGGAGAAAGCTGTGAGAAAATAAGTTTGACAGGGCTAGCAAACTTACACCAGAATTATGTTAGGAGAACAAGAAAAGGGAGGGGGGGAGGCTATGGACCAGCACTTGGAGAAAGCTGTGAGAAGGGAAAAACAATCAGCCAGCTAGTCCAGGTCAGCATATAAAGGTGCCTGTTCATAGTTTAGCACTAAGCTAATTGCCCTTGTGAGCCATTTTAAGCCTAGCCAATTATCCCTTGTGAGACTCAAACCCTGCACCTTGTGTTTGCAAGGCAAACACCTTAGCCATTAAGTCACCCTCCCAACTCCTCTTCCTTGTGAATTCAAAAGCAGATTTAGTAGAGCATCAGGGAAGTAGAATATAAAATAAATGTAAAGCTTTGGGAAACCTGTATATATTTGTTACAATAAATGGGAGAATAAAATATAAGAATATAAAAGAAATGTGATATACAAGATAAATAAAAAATTGTTACACTATAAATTCATGATGGCTTAAGGGAACATTAATGTTCAGCCCCAAATTGAAACTGTGCATGTTAGTCACATTGTTCTCCTACATCCTGTCTTCATCAATTCATACCAGCTGGTGAACCTGGCCTGGGGGAGGGTTGAATACATGGGTGATGCTGTATAACTGTAGTTTCACAGACAGGAGGGATCAATAGACTCACACATCCTCAGATATAATCACATCCCACAGAAGCATCACAGATTTCCACAAAAGAAAAAAGTCCTGCAGATAAATGTGTATGATGCAAGAGTACAACATGAGCATAGTTAGTGAAATGTCTGGGCTTTTCAGGTATGCTTTGAATAATGTAGACTTTTACCAGACATATATATATATATATATATATATATATATATATATATATATATATATATATATATACAGCTGGTATCTGCTAATATGTAGTAGTCTGACTAGTATGACTATATGTATATACAGTTTTGAACAGTATAATGCAAAGTGTAACACAGAACTAATATTGTTCACATGTTCACATGTTTTAGTAACACAATTGCTGTGCACACAACTTTAAATGTAACAACATTGTAGCATATTACTTCTAAGTAGCATACTTACCAAAATTATAGAAAATGTTATAGGATTGCATGACAGGAGGCGTGATACTTGGTGTACCTCATTATTGGCATGCACAAGTATTTTCTTTACACAAGAGATTCAGCAACCACAGGTTTAGTGAGTGTTATGGATATGTAAAATAATAGGTGTACATTTTTTTCTTGCTGATAAATGTACTTTATTGTTGTTTGTTTGTAGTCAGCAGCTAGAGCTAGTAGGCTTTTGTGTCATTATTTTATCATGGTTCCATATGTAGTGATAGGTGCTTAAAGTAGTATGTTGCTGACATAGTTTGGTGTTGCTGTTAGATGTGTGCTGTTGGTCCTAATGCATGACTTCTGGAGATATATATAGCAGCTATACTTCTCTGACTTTGCTGGATGCTGTCATTTGGTTGATGGGAAACAATACTTAGTAAGATGTACTGATGACATGAAATCAAAACTTGGCTAAGTACATAGATGACACAACCTAAGAGTAAGACTTTGAGATAATAATTACTTTTATTGGAACCCTACTTAGGGATGCCACCAACATTAATTTGCTTTTAACTCAGTCTTTGGCAATACCGATAATAATGTTCTTAAATAATTTACGTTAATATTATATTTTCCCAGCGTTGGGGTATACAAGAGTATGTACAGTACACCTTCCAAATATGGCTGTCACCTTAATGCACACTGAAGATGCCTATAACATTGTTTTCAGTGGTGCTATAATACATGGTATGTTGGAAGTGCACTGCTGTCAGATAATTCATAGGATTTATATGTGCCTCCACAAAACAAAGTAACATTTTAGTTATTTTGTACTACCTCTGTTACTAACTTCAGAATATCATACATTTTGCTAGAATAATGTTTAACTACTATGGGATACACAAATGCCTTACCTATACCAAACATAATCTATAAAGAATCATAAATAAGTAACAAAAACACAAACATTAGGAGACCCTATAGTTATAGTACAACTAAATGCAATGCTCACCTCAGTTGTAGTGATGACATTTTATGCTTATACAGTCAATATATAATACACTATACTCCAATACAGTGCCCTCAGGGTACAGTCTGAGTAAAGACTAGTATGCAATTATGTTAATGTATAATTTTTATGTAGGTGTCTGACAAGGAACTCATGGGTAACATACAAACACTATATGAATATCTAGTAGAAAAAAAAAACAGAGGAAAAATAATCAGCACGTAAAATATTCAAAATAATAAAATAACCGTGCTCCAATGCAAAGCATAGACTTTATTGTAAGACAATAAAAAGTAAGTGCTTTCATAGAACAATCTACTTCTTCAGACCATAAACTGACAATAAAAACACATTTTATATACAAATTCAAAAAACATCACAGCCAATAAGACAATACCATACAGTCACATCCTTGTAAATTAACATATTCTCTTTTTCTTCAATTTAAGTTTTAAAGAGACCTTATCATAAGGCCCCCTTCCTTATCTGCCTGCAGATGTAAAATCCAAAATAATTCTCTTCATTCAGTTTCATTACAAATGTCACATAACTTGCCATTTTCCTTAAGAGTTTCTATTACTTTGAACTTAAACTCATGTCCCCTGATTAGTCTCCATTATATTCCTAGCTAAATAATTGTTCATATTCTGTGTTCATATATCCCTAACATGTTCTCTCATCCTTTCCATAAGTGAATGATTTGTCTTGCCTATATAGAACTTATGGCATATAGTACACTGTGCCAGGTATACTAAATTGGTGATTATATATGCAGCAGATTTAGTAAATCTATATACTTTACCACTAACATGATATATAAAATTATCATCTGTATCTTTTAAGTGGAAAACATTAATTTTTTTTCATGGGAACGTCCCCAAATCATGAAACTGCTGCATGTCCTAGGGCCATAGCATAAATTAAACATACAGTTCCAAACTAAATAGGAAATGACCAAGACAGTATAGGTATTTTACAGCTGAAGTTGTACACTTAAACAATTTAAAAGCAGTGAAAGCAATGTGTTCTAGTAAGCTGTTTAATAAAATCGGACTAAGTCAAGCTGAAACAGTGTATTTCCAAATTGTAAACCATGAAATGCAGTAAGTTTATATCAGTTAAAGATGATTACTTCCTTAAAGTAAGCACACCTACAACTGCACTCTAATTAGGAAATGAGCGAGACAGCATAGAAATTGTACAGGTGGGGTTATAAGTTGCATAGCAGAAGTTTTAACACACCAGTGCACAGCCTCGTAAAATAAATTAAACAGAAACAGATTCCATTGAATCTTCTACATCACAAGTGGTACTTACAATTGTCCACACTACTGAGGGATACCCGTGGGACAGACAGAAACAGAGTGTAGTCATGCAGAGGTTTTTAGTATTTAAAGATTGTGCCGCAGCTCACGGGAGGAATAAGTAAACTCTCAAGAGGAAGAGGGAGGGAATATACAGGACTGACAGGGATGGGAAGCTTACAATAAGATTATGTTAGGATACCTAGAGAAGGGGGTGGGGGGTGGCTTAGAGCCAGGGCTTGGAGAAAGCTGTGAGAAAATAAGTTTGACAGGGCTAGCAAACTTACACCAGAATTATGTTAGGAGAACAAGAAAAGGGAGGGGGGAGGCTATGGACCAGCACTTGGAGAAAGCTGTGAGAAGGGAAAAACAATCAACCAGCTAGTCCAGGTCAGTATATAAAGGTGCCTGTTTATAGTTTAGTACTAAGCTAATTGCCCTTGCGAGCCATTTTAAGCCTAGCCAATTATCCCTTGTGAGACTCAAACCCTGCACCTTGTGTTTGCAAGGCAAACACCTTAGTCATTAAGTCACCCTCCCAACCCCTCTTCTGTGTCAATTCAAAAGCAGATTTAGTAGAGCATCAGGGAAGTAGAATATAAAATAAATGTAAAGCTTTGGGAAACCTGTATATATTTGTTACAATAAATGGGAGAATAAAATATAAGAATATAAAAGAAATGTGATATACAAGATAAATAAAATCTAAAAATATAAAACAAATGGAAAGCTTTGGGAAAAATGTATATATTTGTTACAGTAAATGGAAGGAAAAAAGGGGTCTATATTATAACATCGAAGTTCTCTAACATCGAATGTTATAATATCGAACCCATAATGTCGAACGCTGAAAACAGAGAAGGTGCAGGACATCGAATTATTTCCCCGGGAAAGAATTTGGTGGGCCGTTGCTGTGGCTTCGCTGTTTTCAGCGTTCGATATGTTGGAGTGTTATGGGTTGGGTTCAGGTAAGTGTGCGATTGTGTGTAGGTTAGGGTTAGAGGGCGGGTTAAGTGAGTTAAGGTTAAGGATCGGGTCAGGTAAGTGTGCGGTTGTGTGGACATTAGTGTTAGGGCACGGGTTCAGGTAAGTGTGCGATTGTGTGTAGGTTAGGGTTGGGGTGGGTTAGGTGAGTTAGGGTTAGGGCACGGGTCAGATAAGTGTGCGATTGTGTGTAGGTTAGGGTTAGGGGTGGTTAGGGGAGTTAGGGTTAGGGCGTGGGTGAGGTGAGTGTGCGATATTGATGGACCATAGAGTTAGGGTTGGGTTAAGGTAAGGGGATAGCTAGTACTGTATGTAAAGTTTAGTTTAGGTGTAGGATTTTAAGTGTATGTGTGTGGATGGCTGTTTTTTGTGTGTGTTTGTGCTGTGTGTATGTTTCTCGGAATAGCAATTTTTTTCCCTGGGAAAAAATTCGCTATTCTGACTGTTCGATGTTTTCACACTTTGGTGTTTAGGGTTCGATATAATAACATTCAATGTTAGAGAACTTCGATGTTATGATATAGACCCAGAAAAAAGGAAGGGGGGTCCAGCAGGGTGCACAGCAGAAGAATCAGTAGGAGTATCACAGAGAGAAGATTATAATAGACCTAAACTGCTCACAGTCTGTTGATAAAAGTAGAACTTGCAGTGGGTTTTACTGGTTTGTATGGGGTTGCGCTGTCCATGTTCTTGTATGCAGGCAGTTGCTTCAGTTTATTTTTTTTTTTTTTGGACCTTCTTATGTATTTAAGGGAACTACTCACAGTCTGTTGACAAAAGTAGAACTTGCAGTGGCTTTTACCAGTTTGTATGGGATTCCACTCTCCGTGTTCTTGTATGCAGGCAGTTGCTTCAGGTTTTTGTTTTTGGACCTTTCAATGTGTTTAAGGGAACTGCTCACAGTCTGTTGATAAAAGTAGAACTTGCAGTGGGTTTTACTTGTTTGTACGGGGTTCCGTTCTCTGTGCTCTTGTATGCAGGCAGTTGCTTCCGTTTTTTTTTTTTTTTGGACCTTTTTATGTATTTAAGGGAACTGCTCACAGTCTGTTGACAAAAGTAGAACTTGCAGTGGCTTTTACTGGTTTATACAGGATACCGCTCTTCGTGTTCTTGTATGCAGGCAGTTGCTTCAGGTTTTTTTTGTTATTGTTGGACCTTTGAATGTGTTTAAGGGAACTGCTCACAGTCTGTTGATAAAAGTAAAACTTGCAGTGTCTTTTACTGGTTTGTATGGGGTTCCATTCTCCTTGTTCTTGTATGCAGGCAGTTGCTTCAGGGTTTTTTTTTTTGTTGGACCTTTGAATGTGTTTAAGGGAACTGCTCACAGTCTGTTGATGAAAGTAGAACTTGCATGGGGCTTTAACTGGTTTGTATGTGGTTATGCTCTCCATGTTCTTGTATGCAGGTAGTTGCTTCAGGTTTTTTTTTTTTTGAACCTTTGGATGTGTTTAAGATAAGTTGTATACACTAGTGTGGGATGCCCGTGGGACAGACAGAAACAGTCATATCATGTTTTATTTCAAATGCCATGATATATATATAAGTAGTGTGAACCTTATTTTCTCCATTCTCACACATAAACCCCAGAAGGTATGTTGGCACATTGTGACTTAACACTAAGTATCTTATGCATGTGTGTGTAGCTCTCCCATACATTTATGCATACACTACAGGTAGCACAGGTAGTGTTAACAGTCTCTTGTGATTTTTGTAGATGTTTTAACCTCGTACTTGGAATGATAGTTTCACTGCTCATGAGAATGAAATAATAATTGATCCTCTTTGGAAGCAGGGCAGCAGTCTTATAGGCAGACTTGGGGATAAAGTTTGGCAACACCATATATTGGAGGGTATAGTCAATAAAGTCATTACTGCTGGTGGTCATAAAAGGACACCCAGAGCCTGTTGTCAACACTGCCATGGCATGATTCCTTGCGCTACATCACTTGGTAGATGGTACAGATGTCAGTGGGATGACACTGGGGGGTGAACCAACAATTCCTGCATAGGCATACACTCAGAAATTTCTGGAATTGCACCACTACCTCTGACAAAATCATCAAATATCAGGTTGTGGTATTGTGGTTAGCCTACCTAGACACAGCGGTATAACATTAATTAACCTACCTCACATTTACCACATTAGTACATATGTATCATACATTAATATAAGTTGATTGTTGGGTTTTCTGTCCTCTGTGATGGATTTCTACAGATGACATAATGCATTTATCAATCAATGCCCAACATCTTTGCATTAGTTCTCTGAAGATTTTTCAGAATAAAAGATAATTAGGGAGAGATATTTTCAGGCCATGCAAGAAATTTCTCATGATCCTGTGTGGTTGTGAAAGGGACTCAAGAACAAGCTATAAATTGAAAGGGTCAATTCAATAATGAGAATTGGAGTTCTACAAGCTCATTGGAGGAGTATTTGGGTATCATGTTGGAAAGGATAATATCCCTGATGAGCAGTTTAACTACTACAACAGTTAGCAACAGGCTTAAAGGCATGATAGGCATAGAACATCAACAATGAGTGAGTGTACTCATTACACCAGAGCATCATCTCAGTGACTACACAATCGTGGACTCATTCAAGTTGATGAATGCCTCCAGATCAGGCAGTTTATTGATAAGACTCCTAGCAGCATTGAAAAAGTTCACCTTGATGTTCTCCAGTTTGTTATGTTGGGATGTTCATTATATGAACTCTTGCTAAAAAAGGGACAATGGAGGTGGCAAAGACTTTGCCAGTATGCAGAAACCCATGACATATCTTTCAACTGTCCAGATCTTCATAGAATGTCCAGATTTTTGCTTCATATATTTTAGTCTTCTCTTCATAAAATTTGTGGTTTTCTAGAAAGTTATTGAGGACTGAAGTCACTAAATAATGAAATATATTTGATTTTCAGCCTTCTTATCCTTCAAAAAATTCATTCTAACACAACCCAGTTTATCCTAGCAACTTCCTAAGCTTATAAGAGAAATATTTAAAATGTATCCCTATTTTTGAACCTTTGTACCCCCATTAATTTTGGCTTTGTCCAGAATTCATGTGCTAAGAGGTTGAGAGGTATGACCCTTGAACTAGTGGTGTAGACCATTCATCGCAAAGCAAATTTGATTATTAATCATCTTATCCCAGTGAGACACTTGTTAGGACCCCCTCCACCCCATTATTATATCCAGTTATGTTTTTCTTCAATCTAGGCATCATTGTCTCTGAAAAGAGGATAACATACAAAATCTCAGAGTCTTATCTTTGACTGCAGCAGAAGAGTTAAGATAATATTTTTTATAGCTTGAGGGATGTTGAAATATGTTAGACTGCATGATATATTCACAAGTGCCACAACACCTGCATTTAAAAATCTTTTTTTCATGGTTCTTGTAATCGGTGGATAGCAGCTGTTATCAAAAAAATATTTTTAATTCTGTCCCGTTTAAAAGAAAAAAAAACAAGAGTTTGTGCTCACAATTCTGGCAATAGTTTGATTAGACAATAAGATGTCCCAGTTTCTTCTAACTGTAATTTTGACAACACTGCTAGATGAATGGCCACATAAGGAAGAGACAGGAAACCTGCAAAACTGTCATTACTCTGATGATATAATTTAGCATTGTAAACTTTATTTTCAATAATCACTCTGCTCAAAATAATATGTTTTCATCTACTAGGTCCTCTTCCCTGATTTTAGCATCATAGATATTTGTTGTAAACCCCATAATATTGTATTTTAGGGTTTTGTAACATAAAGGGAGAACGTGAAGCTTAAAAAGTTAAAAAAAACACACAAAAAAACTGTTGACAGTGATATGAAAAATGAATGAATTAATAAGTAAATACATAAATTGTTAAAATCCATAAAACGTTATGAATAAATATTTAAAATATTTTGTCATTTTTAAATTGTTTATTGATAAAGTTTTATAACTTCTGAGCTTTCCCTTCATTATTTAAAATAACTTTTAGTTTGCAATATGGTTACTTCTTTGTCTTTTGGCTTTTAGGGGTCACCACAGTGGATCATCTGTCCACTCATGATTGGCAGTGGAGTTTTATGGTGTCGAGCTGCCAGCCCGGTGCCCAACCTTCCACAGAAGGCACACACATGCACACACACACACCTAGGGCCAATTTAGAGTGTCCAATCACCTACTGCATGTCTTTGGGATGTGGGAGGAAACTGGAGCACCCGGAGGAAACTCACGCGACCACAGAGAGGACATTCAGACTCCACACAGAAGGCACCCCAGCCAAGAATTGAACCAGAGAACCTCTTGCTGTGAGGTGGCAACGCTAACCACTGCACCACCGCGGCTGCCCAGTTTGCAATATGGTTACTGAGGAGGTTTAATAATGTATTCAAAATGCCACGTGATCATTATTATGCTTTCTCAAGAATTCATTAAGACTCATAGCAATCATGTTAAGGGCTGCGGTAAAATGGGCTCCACTTTTGTGGTGTGGAGATTTCCAATTCAAAGGCATATTCATGGGAATGAGGAAAGACCTTATTTCTGTTTATGTGCATGTCTCTGAATCACTGTTAACTACCATCACTACAGATTAGCATGTCTCTGTGGTGGTTAACATTGACACCCTCATTGTATAGCACAAGCAGTCCCTTCAGTCACTCTCCCACATACACACACACACTGTAAAACACATATACCTATACACACCTCATACCCATACCTGTTCTTGTTACCAGAACATTCACATTTCTTTTCCCTGCCCACATAATTAATAGAAGATTACTGACAGTCCTTATCTACAATTCATATCCTTCAGTAAATGAATGTTAGTGCAAAAGTTGTTATCCTAGCTTATTTTTACATTTATAGGTGGAAAACGTACACTCCCTCTATGATTTTGTCCCATGATTACTTTTGGCTTTTGCCCTGATGCCTTGCACTACAAGGTTTAGAGGTATGCTTAACATTCCCTGTCCCTCTCTCGTGTAAGTCAAAAATGTTGCAGGCATTGTATAATTCCCAAGATCCTCAAAATATATTAAAACACAAAGCTTTAATGCAATGGCATCATATGATAAGGGTGCAGGGTTCCAATTCTCCCTCTCTCTTGTTTTCAGCATGTTATATATGTTGTCTAGTGGTGGTGATAAGGAGAACTAACATCCTCTGATGGAGGTGGGCAGGTACAGTGTTGGATTCCCTTTTAAGGCACTGTAATTACCACTGGTACCTAGTGGTTCATCACACCATGCTTTGTTTTTGGAATACATGCCTTTATGGCACAGCAAATAGTGTATCCCTGATGTCTAGTGTTCCCCCTCTACCCATTATGTGTCTAAGTGTATTTCAGGCACATCATACAGAGGATTTTCTGATGTCTAGTGTTCCCCTGGCCCTGTGTTCCATTAAGGCATGTAGCTAAAGATATATCGCTGTTGTCAAGTAGTTCCTCAGTCCCCATCTATGAACCATTTAAGCACTGCTTTGGCATGAGTTTAGAGAAGCACCCCTGGTAGCTTGTGGTCTCCACCCCAACTGATTCCCATTTTTTTATGTGCAATTCTGAAAGTTTAAAGAGGTATCCCTGGTGGTTAATGGTTCCTCTCACACAATATTGATCTTTCATGTAGGGATGTGTGGAAGTATGACAGCTGCAACAACTCATACACACACACACACACACACACACACACACACACACACATGCATACACACTTGCCTAACTTAACCCTTCACTAACTCCCGTACCAATACCTCCCAAGCAGATGCACATATGTTTATATACAAACAAATTTCTCTTATTTGCTATTTTAATCACAGTAGTTTTCATATGTTGAAGATTTGTTTGTATCTCCTGTTCTGCCTTTATTAAGCAATCAGAATGACTGAACATTAATATCAATATCATACAAATATTTTTCTGAAGACCTTTATAAAAAAAAAAAACTGAATAGGGAATGCAAACAATATATAGTTCAAATACTTTGCTAACCTTGGAATCAATAATGAAAATTGCTCATATTCAAACTTATAATATTCATTCATTTTGCTTATTTACATTTTGGTTACTAGGGTAGAGACCAGATCACAGCACGACCAGTTCCAGCCTCAGGCTCGGCTGCTTTCAAAATAGTAGCAACAAAAATGTATCGGTTACAACCAACAGTGGAACCCAAAGGTAATACAAACTGGTCACAAAAAAGAGATACTCTGTACAGACTTTTCACCATTTTAAAGTGTATGTGTTACAAGTGGAAAAGTGGAATCACAGGAACTGAACTGCAACAAAAAAGAGTGAAAAACAGGTTCAGCCTTGGAAATTGTAGGGGTTAATATTAGGTGTTTAGAGATCAAATCAAGAGATAAATATTGATAAACAGATAGAGTCTAAAGAGACAGAGAGACTGAGAACGGTAAAAGATGACAGTGACCGAAAAGAAAAAGAAGATATGTACATATTTACAGAAAACAGAAACATAGTAATAACCCAAAACGGAACTCGTCAGTTGTCCTTTGTCCACCTTATTATTTAATATATATATCTAGAGCCTTTATTTTTATATATTAAACAGAATGTATATCATAATGCCCCAATACTATATGGAACCAAAATATCTATGGCGGCGTTTGCTGACGATCTTAATATATACTGTACAACACCAATTACAGACACTAAAAAGTTACTAAAAGTGGTGGATGACTTTGCAGTAATATCTAACTACAAAATTAACCTTAAAAAAACAAATATATTTTCTTTAAAAACTTCCAAACCCTTTTTGCTTTTATCATTGGTAGGGCAGGTAAAATCTGAAGATAAAATTAAATATTTGGGTATTACCTTTTCCACAGATGATAAAGATTTTTATATTACTAATATTAAATTGGTTTGGGATCAAATATTACTTGATTTTAGGAGATGGAATAATTTAAAATTACCAGTATTAGCAAAAGTTTCAATTATTAAAATGAATGTATTACCCAGATTATTATACATTTTAGATCTATTCTAGTTCTAATCCCTAACAAGTTCTTTAAACAAATTCATAGGGAGTCGACAAAATTTATCTGGGACCCAAGAAAGACTAGGATATCATATGATAAATTGATGACCCCAAAAAACAGAGGGGGATTGGATTTACCAAATTTTGATACTTATTACTTAATAATAAACTCTAACAGAATCTTAAGAATTGCTAATTATGATACATTTAGTAACAAATGGTCACCAACGTGGTTAATTCTGAATTATAAACATATTTTGAATCTGAATATTAATCCCAAAGCATTACCTTTCTTAGAAAAAGAAAAGTTTAAATTATATGATATAATGGATCACATTAAATTATATATAACATCAGTACAAAACTTATTTCAATCATTAAATCTCATTCAACATATAATGGTCTTCCAACCTTTTCATAGGAATACCAACCTGAAATTTAATAATAAATTAATAGATCTTAAAAATTTCCCTTCTATGATTAATTTAACTTTACTTGACATATACCCATACCTCAATTATTCAACTAATGAAATAAGACAAGAAATGAATCTGCCCAAATCATATTTAGTTATATTGAGACAGATTAAGGAACTTTCCATAAGTTACTTTAAGGATTTCAAACTTAAAGATGAGGATTTAACAAAATGTTCAAACTTGTGGCAACCTCTTCAACAAGATGTTAAATTTATAGCAGCTACAAATAAATTAATAAAAGATTTCAAATTTCAGAATAAAGTTCTTTTGTCAAACTATTGGAAAGAAAAAATGCCATTGATAGAAGAAAACCAAATACTTAAAGCAATTAACTTAACAAAAAAATCAATTTCTCTTCAAAAGTTTATGTATACTCAGCTTATGATATTCAATAATGCTTATTATACATGCCTTAGCTTGCATAAATTCAATTCTAAAAAATCTCCAAACTGTCCATACAGCAAAGATCAATCCGTAGACCTTCTCCATATGTTCTGGAGCTGCAAATGTATTTATAAACTTTGGAACTCTTTAAGAATACAACTTCAAAAGATCGGTTATCAAAGTTCATTCAACACTTTCATGGGAATTTATGATTTTACATATCCCTCCAAAACATTTCTCTAGATCCCAAATGACTATACTTATTAATATTTTTGTTAATGAATCTATATATAGTTACAAACTGGTTAAATCCATCTGAAACTTCATGGGATAACTTTAAGATTCTAGCAATGAGACAGATATTAGCCCACAAATTACTCTTTAATGATCATAATAAAAATATCAATAATCCGAAAATATGGGAACACATTTTTAATATTATATTGGCGTAATACATTGCACCCAAACTTACCCTGAGACATATATACATTATAAGGGAAATTTATTAATAAGTAAAATTTTTAGATATTTGATCTATTTTTAATTCTCTTCATATATTCTTCTATAATTTGTTGTTATAGTTGGAAGCATTCATGTAAATATTGTATATATGTTGTTGTGTTATTATTAGAAACATTAGTTGGAACTTATCGATATTTCTGTTTTGTTTAAGTTTGTATGGAAAATGGTAAAACAATAAAGATTTATTATTGAAAAAAAAAGAAACATAGTAATAACCCATAGATTACATTGTAAATGGGGTGAGGTGCAAGGAAATGAACATAGTACAGAGGAATCCTGATTAAGTAATACATACTGCATTCTGACATTTGTGTTTGCATTACTCAAGCAGATACTGTTTGAATTGGGATTTGAACTTATTATAGTCAGTGTGTTCAATGAGATAGTGTTGAAAAGATTGTTACAGTTGTGGAGCAAGTAGAGAGAAACTAGAGTCAGTGTTATGTAAGTTAGGAGATACGTTTGGAGAGTAGGGCATACTGTACCCTGACTTCGGAGGTTGTAGATTGAGGATGGGGGCATGACTAGTTTCATTGTAAGTGGAGAAAGCTCAACTATGCAATATGCAAATAAAATTCCTTAATGATGTCAGGAATGTTGATTTCTATCTCTAAGATCTTTATCAAAGAGTGTGCCCTGCCAAGGAAAAACAAATTAGGTAGAAAGTATAACAAACTTAAATGTTTTTTACTTGTATGCCTTGCACACTTTCATGGTGCTCACAAGCACTTAACCAAAACATTTGTAAATTAAACTGTTCTAGCCTTGAATTGTCTCTATGTAAGATTGTTTTTAGTAAGCCACTTTTGTTCTTCCAATATGTTCAGTAAGACAGGACAATGTGTATCAACACTGTTAATCAAATTATGTACTTTGCACATAACTGACAGAACTGTGGCATTGCTTTCCATCAAGCTGATCAACTGTGGTAAATCAAAATGATTTTCATAGTCAGCAGTTGAAATTTACAGCTGTATCTCCTCTGCCTTTATGTCCTTTAAATTATCCTTACGTCTATCGTATTCTTCATCAGATATATCATAGGTGCTCATAAAATAAGACAGCCTGTTACCTGTACTTTCAGAATCTGAAGCATACTGTTAGGGTGTGTCAATGTATTGCACTTTCATCTTGGGGATTCAATAAACTCCATGTAGGCTTCATGGTAAACCTACACGGGGTTTATGTGTTTGTGTGATGAGTAGTTACTAATTATATATTCATGATGCGCATCACACTTACACTAATACAAGCACAGTTTCATGGACAGTAACTGTGTTGGTAACCAGGAACCCATGTAAAGGATCATGAACAGCTGCAGACATGCAAACCTGTTTACCTATGGGAAAACTAGTTCTGTAAGATTGCGCGGACAGCCACAATGTCTACCAGAGTTTAATGTAAGGCAATGAATACAGTTCTAACACTTTATAGGACAGTATAGTCCAGCAGAGTAGTTTGCAAACCTGTGTTAGGTACATACCTCATAACCTCTTAGAGCAAGAAATCTAGACAAAGCTATAAATAAAAGGTAGACAAAGGGCCAGAAATAGGGACATTTTTTTAAAATATTACTCTTACAAAATTATAAAATTGATAGATTAACAGGTTTTGCATTAGCATGAATTATCTGAAGGGTATGAAGTTTGAAACTTAAATGTCTGTCATTATTTTCTAACTTCAGTCTTTAATGTTTTACCACCAATTGGCCAGAAAACCACAAGATGATGAAAAACGTATGAAAAATATGAGGCAAACATATGGACATTTTGCAAAAATCTGCACAGTTGAGAGATATGGAAAGGTTAAGAATTCTGAATAAAATTTTTGTGATTGATCGGCAAAGCTAGATAGACTGTAATATAAATACTTATTCAGAGGAAATGTGTGCATTGAAAAGGGCCACACACATGACTTGTACGAATGAACAAGGGGAAGAGGACAGGTGCAACAAGGTAATGTACGGCAGATGAGGGCATGTCAATGTACGTACACTATAAAGACAAGACAGTTGTAGCCTGTACACAACTGACATATCTACATGATATAGTATGTGATGCTGTGTACACCTCCTGTGTGGGTATAGTCATATCATCATACAGTTATTGTATATTATGTTACTGTCACAGAAGGTGACATATTAATGGAGAGGATTCTTTGTGACATAAGCATCCTGACATGACCTATGGAGAGGACATATATTAAGAACAGTATGTACCATAGAGTGTAGGTACATAATGTGAAGTTGTTCAAAATGAGTTCCCTAAATATGAATATAATGTCAGCATAGGCCTCAACCAAGTGGGACACATAGCAGCAGGATCATGGACAACAGTGGACAGGAGCACATGCAGTCATGGATAATATCAGCATACTAACACCATTAATCCATGTCAGTGACATAACATGTGATCATGGGTGACTAAACATGGATCTGCTAGAACATACTTGTACAACAGTTATGTTTTGTCAGCAATCTATGAGGGGAATTAAGCACACCTCCCTCAAAAATTAAACATCTTTTAGAGGTGTATGGTGGGACACTGTTACACCTTTATTTGAAACTACAAGCAAACCTGGCTAGTTGACACATGCATTTTGTATAAGAGCTAGAAAGGTATTCTGCACCATCATCCCCTAATGGTTATACACCAAAAATAATACTTACATATGGCTGATAAGATGTGTGGGAGCTCACTGTAGCAAATGTGATACACTTCAGTAGCTCATCCCTGGAAGATGTGTTGGGAGGTGCATGAAAAAAGTTGCATTGCACTCAGTTATTGGTGTGATGAGGGCTGAGAACTATGGAACTTTAATGCCCTTTGATGTGGATATCACAAACATACTCAGGAGTTGTACTACATACAAGGGAATAGTCACTACTGCGGGCACATGCTGATGGATGTCCCTCATACCATCTACCTGAATACACAGGTCACATACCACTTAGTCCACTCAT
Organism: Protopterus annectens; assembly: GCF_019279795.1. Classification (NCBI taxonomy): domain Eukaryota; kingdom Metazoa; phylum Chordata; order Ceratodontiformes; family Protopteridae; genus Protopterus; species Protopterus annectens. The sequence goes on from NC_056735.1 coordinate 788,355,834, forward strand.
AGGTGTGTGCTCTGTATATTATTATTAGCTTGTGTAGTTGCTTTTATAACAGAAGTATTCCCTCCATGAATTTTGATAATCTACTGTGTCTCCTCATCTGTGACAGCAATCCTTTGTGTGTGTTGATACTTGTTGGACAAAGGATGTGTAAGTCAGTCATGGCATGTGTAACTTACAATATGAACAAGAAAGGGCCTAGCATGGAGTCCTGTGGTACAGACTTGGTCACTGAACTCTACATATACATCACTTCACACACTTCAACATATTTATCTACCACGTATGTGATCCAGTGGTTTACCCACATGGTGACACAGGAGTTTATGGCCACTTCAGACAGTTTCTCACTAATACCCGAGTGTGGATTTGTGTCAGATGCATTGGCTACATCAAGTTATGCAGGATAATAGTGTCATTATCATACATGTCTTTGCTGACCATCTGAAAACACTGAACAGCTATAATGGATATGAAGTAGCTTGAACAAATCAGACATGATTTTGGTACTCATTCGGGATATTACCTGTGTCCTTCTAGAGAAGGTCCATGATGAGTCATTGGTTGACCTCACAGATAAGGAGAGTCAGGATGGGTCTATAACTCCATTCATCAACTGATGGTCACCCACAGTAAGAAGGAGGCATATTTATGTACTCCCTTCTACATGAGTATAGGCTGTCGGGAGGCTGTGTTGAAGTATGGATTCACCTGTGTGTGTGTTAAGTTATGTTTTCAGTCACACTACAGGCAACCAGTGATGTTGTAATGGACCATTTATTCTGTACAGAGTGCACATATGAGATGCCACCTTTATGAATAAAAACTGAGTAATGTTTGCATGTATACTTTGGCTGATGATCATTGGTGATGGGTGGTGACATGTTAGACAAACTGTCATCTAGCAGATTGTCTATTTACCCTGGTTGGGTATGTCTCTTAGCATCCACATACATATTCTGCTAAATTGTGTATTCCCCTTAACATTTCACATTTATTGAATTAGTAAAACACAAAAGTGTGTAACGTGCAGCTGTTAACATAAAACAAAATAAACAAAAAGCTCACGCATTGCTGAAAGTTCAAGAAGGTATACACTTAAACACAAAGAGTCAGAGAGGACTTTAAACTTAAAAAAAATAAAAATGGTCAAGCCCTTTCATCCCAAACACTATGAAACTTCATCAGAACCATTAAAAAAAATCATTAAACCTGAAATAAATGTTGTTTGTCTTTTCGGCTTTTCCTGGTTAGAGGTCGCCACAGTGGAACTCCGGTCCTCTAATGATTGGCAGTAGATTTTCACGAATGCCAAGGTACCAGCTTGACATCCAACTTTCAACAAAGGCATGCACATTTACGCATATCTTTCGAATGCCACCCAACCGCGGGGAGGACATGCAGACTCCACACAGAAGGCACTCCCCGCACTCCAGCCGAGAATCGAACGGGAGAACCTCTTGCTGTGAGGCAACAATGCTATCGCTGCCCCACCGCGGCTTATTAAACCTGAAATAAATAATTTCAGAAAATCATATGATATATAAATCATGCATGAAACCACCAATTAAATCCTTATAATAATTAACAATTGTTATAAAAACTAAAGGCCATTATACAAATAATTAGTCAAAAACATCAATGATACATTTAAATATGTTTGTACAAAAAATGTTCAAATGTAAATAACAAAGTAAAAACTCATAAATCCAAAGCTCTCATCTTTAAAACCAGGGCTATAGAAATATTATTGTTTGTACCAGGAAGCATTGTGGCATTAAATCTAAGCTACCACATTAATTCACATCTCTCCATCATATTCTCCCCAAAACCCCCTCTTTCATCTCTTTTAATTATATCTAAAATCCCAAATAAAAAGCCAGAGTGTTGAGAACTGTGTAAGGTGTGTTTGTAAATTGCGTTTTTTTGATTTCCTTTTTCTATAGCATACATGTGTTCACAAATGTGTTTCTGTAGTGACCTTTCTGTCTTCCCTATATAAAAAAATCCACACCTTTGACAAATGGCGATGTAAACTTGCCTCCTACTAGTACAATTGCTCTTAACTAACCTAACGTGTTGTGGGAGATTCCCTGTGGTGACATTTTTGTTCTGTAAAATATATTTGCAATATTTACATATACCACAGGGATCGGTTGTTTGTGGCTCCTGCAGAACGCTTCCTGATACACATGCTAATAGTCACATAATGGTGCTGCTGACCACCTCATTAATCCTTGGATATAGTGACACAACTGAACATACACAGTATTCCACAATGTTGCAACTGAATCCAAACATGCAATACATTGTTTATTAATATCACAGCATAACACCATGTGTATGAAACAAAACTTGTGTGACCATGTAATTAATATATGAATTTTATACTGATGTCTGTTACAGGACATTCAATGATGGTATGCAGGACCATGCACACCTGTGCCATACTGCAAGTGTCACTGTGATGGTAGAATGTAAACTGAGTAGAAGGTTCATCTGCTCCAGTACAACACATGTCCTAATAAGCCAACAATATACATAGTGTATCATACCATGTCAACAGTTCTCAGGAGGCGTATTACTACAGCTGTTATAGAAGGAGCATGTACTGCAATGGTAGCAATGGCCATCAGTGCATTAGCTCACATCACAGATTATAATACCCTCTTGTATCCATACTGTACCTCCACATCTCAATATAGTATGGCAATGACAGCAACATTGACATGTCGACTCTTCATAGAGTCATAGGACATTAGGCTAATGGCCAACATCACATGAAATCCTAGCCATTTGTAGACCATTTAAAATATCCCTGTATCTATATTATGAATGATATTAAACCTGTTGTGCATATGTTTATATTTTTTGGATTGCATTACATCCTGTCACTGTCCATATGGGACATGGGCACCACACCATGAGAGAATTAGCAATCACACATGCAGTGGTCTGGAGATGGCTTGCAGAAACTCATGAAGGACTCTGCTTCATGATGTGTGTATTCATATCTGACATGACAACATCCTCCACTCCTCTGCAGGAAAGATGTCATCTGGCCAGAGGAAAAAATATGATGGTGGATACATCCAGTAGTCCTCTAGTAGTTGTGAAATGAGTGATTCCAAAGATCATATATTGACCATGATGTACTACTAACCACACGCACACACACACACACACACACACACACACACACACACACACACAGCAGTAGATTGGGCCTGATTTGAACATTAAACCTGTGCAAGTCTTGAAGATGAATGACATGCAGTGTCACAGTAGCAACACTGCATATGCCTGACTGTAACACTGTCACATTGCAGTTTATGGAATATTATAACATCATTATATGCTGAGGAGGACATCTTGGGAGGAGTGTAGGGCATGGATGTGGAGTCATATCCCTGTGGAAATTCATCTCAAAAGTGATATTTGTATGTATAGACATTCAAGTTGTCTGCTGTCATATTGGAACTCTTATATGTGTAGGGAAAGTAGCTTGCAAACATGAGTTATTGGTACTGCCACAGCACAGGTTTGTCAGGAAGACTGTCAGAGTGCATGTTATACAGGTTCATGATCAGTGTATACTACAACAAGTTATTTGGAGGAGATTCTGGTATAGCGGTTAACTCACGTTTGTTCTAAAGATTTCACTATAGTGATTGTTAAAAGCACACACAAATGACTACAGTGAGAATAGAACCCCTACCTATGTAGTCCCAAAGGAAAGTACTTAACACAAGCACCATGGCAAAAACCTAAGTTTTACACTGCTGCAGGACAATTTATAGTGGATGATATCAGCAGTGTATGTTGAAAAGAAGATGGTAATAGTACTGTCCCACATGCTGATGTAATATGCTCTTTCTAATGTCAAGCAAGCGCACAGACAGATGTACCAGTTGACCGCAGTAAGATTAGAACCTCTACCTGTTTAGGTACAATGACTAGAGACACTATATTTAATGCAAGCATCATGGCACAAGTCTGCTTTTTGCAAGGCTGCAGGACAATTTATAGAGGATGACATTATCCTTGGATGTTGGTTAGAAGATGTTGGGAGTCCTGTCTGAAATGAATTTGTAGGCATTTCCAGGTGTCAAAATATTGTTACTTCATGTCATTGTAGTGATGACTGCAGGACCTACAATTATGATCTTCTAACTAGACACACACACCAGTTGACCACAGTGAGATTAGAACTCCTACCTAACTAAGTACACATATTAAAGAATTCAGTACTTAACACAAGTTGAGAATCTAGTCCTCACCCACAGGACTGTTATCACTGTCCTTTTACTCTGGTGGCTGTTGGAATGCTTTATGACTTTTCCTTTGGACCATAAGGGAGAGCAGCCACTCCATCAAGCATAGGTATGCACTAATGGTGTCATGCATGACCATATACACCAACCCTGGCATCTACTAGTAGGTTATAAAATCCTCACCTCTGCCAGTACTCCTGGAATGGGGTCTATATTACAAGATTGAAACTTTAGGTAGTCAAATACCTAAAGCTTGATCTATAAATATCAAAACCTAAAAACCATGAATGGCCACTTCCACACATGGAAATAATTTGTTTGGCTTTATTAAAAAAAAAAAAAAAAAACTTTTGAACCCAAATCATGGGGGGGGGGCTCACCCCCCCAAACCCCTTGATGTGGGGGGCTGTGTGGGCACCCCTAACTCAATATACCAACTCCAAGATTGCACTACATTGGAGAAAAGGGCAAATTCCACATAACGGCCAACCAAATTTTTTTCCCTGACGGAATATTCGCAGAAGTGGCCGTTCATGGTTTTCACTATTTATGGACTGAGTTTTAGATAGTCAACTACATAAAGTTTTGATCTTGTAATATAGACCCTCCCAGAGGGTACCACAGCATCAGCTGCCAGGAGAGTGCTATCTGAGGGTGCAGTACTACTAGTTTGCATCTCAGATGTGCTATGCGTCAGTGCCAGAGCAGGTAGAGTGAGGGCAGGCTGAGGCACTGGGGCTGGCTTACCTCCCTGTGCTGTAAAGCTTTTTGTGATTTGTCAAAGATGGATGACATGGAAATGTTTTGACAACACATATAAAGTAAAAAAAAGAGATAAGGTTTGGTGTGGGAGAAAAAAAGATATATAAAATTAGTACCATCATGGGTTCATAGATTAGTACTAGGTTGACTGCTCTTGTGGACTATTTTAAGCCTAGCCAATTACCCCATGTAAGAATCATAACCTGCACTTTGTGTCTGTAAGGTAAACACCTTAACCATTGTACCAACCTCCCACCCAAATAAGCAGCCCTTGCAGGTCTTGAACCCAGGACCCTGCACACCATAGTCAAAGCAATTTACCAGTAAGTCATCTGAGATCATATGTGACATACAATGTATTATCATAATAATAAAGTATTTTATCTTAATTTTAAACATTCAAGTATGCTTCTTAAGAACTACAAACTATAATTAAGGATTAGTGAAAGTAATCTTTGCAATGTGCATATATTGCACATATGCTTGGTCCAACAAATGAATTTATGTAATCGTTTTATAGGATTTTACTATGCTATATTTGTTACTTGTGGCATTTGAACCCACAACTTCTGACTACAGTCTTAGCCTTGAGTCATATAGTTATATTAAAGCATGCATGCTTGCTTTTGCTGTTATGATATTCATGCTTACTTTGCTACAACTGTATATAACAGAAATACATTTAAAAGCTAAACTAATACTTCAGTTGTTCTGCATACATACCTCTTCTTTCCCTCATTCTGTCTAGATGCTCAGCATGGGCCTCTCTATTTGCCATAATCTCTGCATTGGCTATGGAGTAAAGAGAAGAGAACAAGAGAAGAGCATTATGCACAACAGCATTGCCTATATGCAGCTTTCTATCTACTATAAATTCTCTTTACCAATATACTTATACATTTATGGGATATCAGCAGTCCTGAACAAATCCAGCCACTGGTTGAGTATATCCCTTTTGTACCTTTTCAGGTCATTAAAGTGATGCCTACATTGTTCTGCAGTGCATGGAATGTCACTTGCACTGGATACAGCCTTGGCCAGACTATTCCATGCCTCAGACTTGTACTGGGAGCCAGAATAATCCCTCTGCAAGATCCTTCGGGCTGTGGCACATTAAAAGGAGTCCAGTGTAGATTCTATCTAGACTCCTCAGCATCCCATGTCTGTGACCTAAATTGGGCACCTTACCTTCTACCACCAGACATGTCCAAACAGGCAGAGCAGCAATAGCTATGAATGATTTCCTACCAATGCATGTTATCTCATTTAATGCTAGTGCACAAACCCAAACAATTATGCCAACCACATTTGTGTGATGTTAAGTGGAAAGCAGCAGTGCCAGAGAGGAAAGCAGTTTTGGAAATTGAAAGGTTAATCTGAAACTTTGCATTGTTTTGAGGGTTGTTTGCTGCTGGAACTGTTAGGTGATTTAACATTGCAGACATGCACTGGTGGCATAATTGTCACGACCTAACACATTTTTGTTTTGGCTGTATACACTGATAAAACTGATTGTTACAGTGTGGGATTCAACTCTGTCCATAATGGACAAAACATTGTCTTTAATTGCAGTGATTTTCCATCCTTGACATAAAAAGTGCATCTCAGACAACCCCATGACTTCTATATAACTACACATGACAGATTGAGGGGTTAACCATGTATGTGTGTGAGCTGACAGGGTCCTGATTTATACAGTCATGTGTGTGAGTCTTATTAAAGTCTGAATAGCATCCAAGGCCAGACAGTAGAATTATAATTACAGAAAAAATAGTAGTCAGTATATATATATATATATATATATATATATATATATATATATATATATAAATTTCATATGAACTGCAGATGTGCTGTTATATACAGTTATTTAAAATTGTTTATGTGATATTTACTGTTAAGAGAAATGTAACAACAGCAAAAATATTTGGAATTTCTTGTATTAGGACCCAGGACCATCTGCACTGCAGCCTTATACTTAACACCTGCTGCCACAGAAATAGTTAAATAACAGTCATATCTTTTCCTATTCATAATTACCTTTTGTGTGTTAAACACATCGCACCTCTACTTAGCATGTTTGCATGGTGCCCAACATACTTAATAGAATGTATCTGTTTTGAAACTGAATACTGTTGGCAGGTGTTCAATCTGTGTGAAGGCAAGCAACATGCACATGGGAGAAGCAAGGTTTACCTTGTTTTACTATGATAAGAGGTGTTTATTGTGTTTCATACTTAAAAGGTAAATGTGGGACTTGAACTATGATCTATAACTACTATGTACTGTGTGGTTCAGCATGTTTACCAGGTGTGATACACACACAGTTGACTCACAGCTGCAATTTATTCAGTCTGCATCACAGAAGTAAGTTACATGAAATGTAATGTATTTATCCATTTCACCATGTTTGAGCTAAGCTGCAGACTGTGCAGGTATTAATTATATATATATAAAAAATAAAGAAAAAAAATACATAAGCACCATAAAATAAATTGTAGCACACATTACACATGCTGGATTTGAACTGTCACACTAATGAAACTACAAAACAGAATAAGGGTATCATCTCTTTTTGTCACATAAACAGCTTTACAGCAGGAATACAAATCATTATGAATAAAAGCAAGTCCAATTTATCCACACTATTAACAAGACATCTGACAGTTGTACACTATCAGTTGTTTGGACATATATGAATTGCAGATTTAGTGCAATGACTGATCACACATCCATTTATGACTATTTTTTTTCCAGCAATGCAGCTCTGTCTTCTGTGAATGGTGTTCATTCTTCTCTCATCTGAGCAGTAATCTGCAACATGCATTCTGTAATGCATTTTGAATCAATGTCCTTGAAATGTATGAGAATATTAAATGGCAATAATATACAGTTTTGAACAAAGTCAGGGGAGTTTAGATATTATTGAGTAGAAACTGAGAAATGTGTGCTGCTTACTTAACATTTAAAACCTTGATACAATTACTTCTACACTTCGTAACTGTAACTTTGGTGGCACACCCACTGCAAGTAAGGGAGTTTGAATTGCTGTTATGTTTTCTTTCTCCCTACCAGTAATCATTCACAGGTGCAATCCACTAGCAGCAAACACTGAGGTAGTGCCTACACTATTTTTACATCTGCTACACAGAGACAAAAGTTTGGGATTCAGCAATTCAGATGAGTTCACATGTCATTTGCATCTTCCCCATGTTCAGAGGCCTGAATCTACACTATAAGAAGGTAACCACGTAGTCAGGAAAGATGAAAGTAAGGAGAGTTGTGTATGTGGACAACACAGAAGGAAATTGCTATTACTCTGGCATTATCTGCACAGAAGACGTCTGATCTTGCTAAAATATGACTGAATTTTTAAACTACATACTAGATTTGTTCACGTTACTATGAAATATATGTATGTGTGTGTGTGTGTGTGTGTGTGTGTGTGTGTGTGTGTGTGTGTGTGTGTGTGTGTGTGTATGTGTGTATATATATATATATATATATATATATATATATATATATGTGTGTGTGTGTGTGTGTGTGTGTGTGTGTGTGTGTGTGTGTGTGTGTATATATATGTGTGTGTGTGTGTGTGTGTGTGTGTGTGTGTGTGTGTGTGTGTGTGTGTATGTGTGTGTGTATTTGTATATATATATATATATATATATATATATATGTATATGTGTGTGTGTGTGTGTGTGTGTGTGTGTGTGTGTGTGTATGTATGTGTGTATTTGTATATATATATATATATTTATGCAGTTTACTATCAAATGACTGAAAATCAAAAGACTGAATCCCAAAAAGACTGAAAATTCAAAATATTGAATGATGGAATTTGCCCCTTCTTCACTGTTGTATGATCTTGGAGTTGGTATATATATTTAGCAGGGGGTGTGTGGGGCACAGACCCCCACATGAGGGAAGCAGGTGGGGCTTGCCCCTTCAATTAAAAATGTATTCAATATTTTGAATTTTCAGTCTTTTGGAATTCAGTCTTTTGATTTTCAGTCATTTGATAGTAAACCTATATATGCATTAGCAAGGGCAACTTTTATCTGTACACACTTCTTAGAACTTTACTGATGGCGTAGGTATTTTTGACATGGCATTTTACATTCTGAGATTCACAGCCTTATTTAGTTTCATCACAAGTGTTACTGTTACAACTGTTTCTCTTACACTCTTCTATGTTATTTCAGTGAAATGTAAATGTCCTATATTGTCAGTGTCACAGGGATGTTAGCCTTTTAGTTTGACCCATAGACACCTCTAGCAGAGTGCTGAGCACAGATAGAGTTGACTGGCGATTGCATAAAAATAACTTTTGTGGTAAATGTATACATATTGCCTGAATGTTCGTAGGAAAGCTCTTACAACAATTGACTGATATGTTATTCTGTGTTTGGTACAAATGTCCATTTTTCTAGAGGGGGTGGGGACCAAAGTTCCATTTCTGTTTTACCACAACCCAATCATTTTTACAGAGGTTTGTTCTGATTAGTCCTATGTTTTGTATCAAACCTTGCTTTATGGCTGAATTGTGATATATTCCAACCACATATAATCCCCTTGTTTTTATATTTTAATTACTGATATTTAGTATTTCTCCAGCTGGTTATATTGAAAAAATACATTGTTATGTATAAGCAGGACTTTTATTTTTGTGATATTTATGTATGGTATCCTTTTTTGAGTTTTTGTCACCTAGGACTATGACACTAAAGGGTCCCAATCTCCACAAGCCCCCTTCACTGATTCTGAGAATGAAATACATGTTCAAGCATTTTGGCAACATGGTGCCTTTCTGCTTGAGAGAGGACATGGGGAAGTGTCTGGTAGAATACAAATTTGGAACCAGATAGTGGACAACGTCAATGCTGTTGAAGGGTGCAGCTGGACATATGATCAGGTGCATCATAGGGCCACTGATGTCATTTCATCATCCCTGAGGGGAGCAGCTGCAGTGGCCTGTGAGTAGCTGGCTATTGGAGGGGCTGATACAGAGCCACCCTTAACATCAAATGAAGAGTTCATGTCCACTGTCAGGGATCCAGACAGCTCAATGGAATGTGCACAATAGCTTGTGATTGATGCTGAGGTTGCTGTTTCAGGGTGGACAAGTATGTCCTAGAAGGAGTTTCCAAGTAAGCTTACATATGTCAATTTTTAACAGTTTTTTCTTTATTAAAATATCTATGGCACTAGTTAAATTGTTTTAATTATTTTTGGGTGGCTAATTATAGATTCCAGTTAACAACACATTCTGGTTCACTACACATGAGCTTGGAGTGGAAATGTCAGCCAAGTTTCAGTTCAAAGTATTGTTACTGGACATATAAAGGAAGAAAAGTGTTCTCCCTGTATTATTGCTATTGTGATGATGGTGTCCTTACCTTTTGCTTAACTTCTTCCAGGACCATTCTCCCTAGCAAGTGTGGAGTCATCTGCAAATGGTAAGTCAAATATTTTTATCTGAGTACTGTTGAGCATTTGATAGAAATATGCATTTATTTGTATGTGTGAGGTGTGTGTCGGACTGTGTGGGTATTGCTGTACCATATGTGATAGTGGCACCACTGTTAGTTTGTTAGCATATATTAAATAGTAGCAAGTGTAGGTATTAATCTCTTTCCTGTATTTGTTGCTTGCTTGACAATCATTATAGTGGAAATGCAGGACTCTTACCAGCAGATGTCAGAGTATCGCCAGACTCCGATGATGATGGTGGCCAAACACAGAAGCAGTTGGGGGGGTGGACAGGTTGAATCTGACACTGAGGTTGACATTCAGCCATCCCCTGTATTTCCATCAGACACAACTAGTAGGCCTAAGCAAACCTGTTCCACTGAACCCTCCAACATTGGACAGGTGGTTGGTGAGAGAGGTCATCGGCTTAGTATCGTTACTGTGGTTTCAGTGACTGTTGACAGTGGCCATAGCTATAGTGTTGGGGAGGTGCCATACAGGAGGGTTTTTAGGGGTGCTTGGAGGAGGTCTGCTGTCCATCCTCCACCTGATCCTGATCTGTCTTTCCATGACACTTGACGAATGTTTAGGACCATCATGGAGGCACGGGCATGTTCCAGTAGGGCTTCAGAGGAAATGCTTAGGATGGTAGATGTAGCACAGGCTGACATGTCTGACTGTCTCCGTCATGTTGCCAATTCAATGGCTCAGATGTATGACAGTTTGAAACAGGCAATTTCTGTGATGGAACATCTGCTTGGAGGGGACAGCATCCACATCTGATGTGGCCATGCCCAATCATGCACCCAAATTGGCAATACTTTAATTACTCTGTCAGTGGTTGAGGTGCCCACACTCAGACATGGTAGGCCATGGGTCATGGTCCTGGGCGTACCTGTGATGAGAGCTCATCCAGCATATATCAGTCATGTTCAGGTAGCAGCAGTGCATCTGACCCTAGGAATGGACATGCCAGTGCAACTATTGGCAGAACCAGTTATCACAGTCAGGAATGATGACGATGAACTTGTCACCTCAACAATGCATGGCTCACACCTGTCTGATATACAAATTCATACAGCTAGCACAGAGCTTGGATGTGCTCTTGCAGACACTCACACACCAATTTCACTAGAAGTGCCCATACAGGCAAAGACATATAACAGTTACATGGGTCAGTCATGAGGCTTACAGCCTATTCTGCCTCAGTGCCCAATTGCTACTTTATACTACTGTCTGCCTGTTTCTCTTTCTTACTCAACCACATCAAGGGAATAATGCAGAACCTTATCAGAATAAGAACAACAATCTGGCCCAGATCAGACCTCTTGGCCATATCACAGGTGTTAGTTTTATACTGCTTCACATCCTTCTTGATAATTGGAGCATATTTTCTATCACTTTCAAATAAGACTTGGTTGTAAAATTAATATATCATAGAAATAGGGTAACCACAGTCAAGGAACATATATTGATAGGGTGATATTCAAAAAAATTCTTTACAAAAACTGTCCCCTTTTACAGTGTGATGATGAACTACAAGTTTATTTGAAGATCCTCCAAGTTTTACCTTCAAAAACAAACCCAACATAAAGAATCTTTTAGAGAGACTGGTAAAAGAAAACAACAATAATTATTTTCAGACATCTACATGTGGCCGTTGCCACCAATGCCCCTTCATTGAAACTAAGTATGAAGGTGTCCTTACTGAAAAAAATTTGAGCATGAACTCCAGTGGAAAATATAATTGTTTTACTGAAAGGGTTGTTTATCTGGCTAGATGCGACTTATGTTCTGACTTTTATGTTGGCAAAATGAAGGAAGCGCTCAGCAAAAGAACCTACTAGCATCAGTATAGTATTGCCAGGAATAACAACATGTATGCTTCAGTTTGTTTTGGGCTTTGTAAATTTAAGTTTATGGTATTTGAATAATTTGATTCTGCAATGTATTCAGGTGACTGGCAGAATCAATTATTTCACAGAGAAATGTTTTGGTAGCTCCAACTTGATGCTACAAATTTTCCAGATCTCCATGAGAATATATCAATTTTTAGTGAATTAAAACTATGGGCTGCCAGACTGTGATTTATGCTGTTTTTTTTATATGAACTACCTTTGCTTGTTTGTGACTGGTGTGTATTACCTTGTCATGTCTTTTTAAAATTTGTGTGGACTTTTCAGCTAAGTCTATTCCTGATTGGTGCTTGGTAGGGGTAAGTCCTTTGTCCTACATTTTTTTAAATGTGATGCAACTTGATTTTATACACGGTTCTGAAGAACTCTGTTAGGACAAAAGTGCTTAACCATGATTTCATTGACACATTCAGGATGATTCCCTTAACATTAAACATGATCTGGCTGGTAATGGACTGAAAGCCCTTATGGTTATTGTCCAACCTCCCCTGTTCCACAGGTAAGGCTTTACTCTCAATGTGCATGCTGGCTATGATACCCAGGACTTCAGGGTAGTGTGCTACAAGGTAGAAATCCTGCATAGTTGTGGCCTTTTCCTGAGGTGTAGGGGGAAATATATGTAGCCACTAATATGTTATAGCATTCAGTTACTGATGCAGTATCCTGGATGATGACGCCTCTGACACCCCCAACATGTCGCTTGTTGATCTCTGAAAGGTTTCTGTAGCAAAAATTCTCAGTGCTACACATACCTTGGTCTCCACAGGTATTGGTTCCCCTCGGTTTGCCCTTTTTCTCAGCTGAGGATGACAGAGGTTGCAGTGTTCCTGCAGTGTGTCGCTATCCACCCTGTAGTGCTCCACAATTTCCACCTCATGCAGACTATGAAAAGTTAAATGAGATCTAAACAGCCTTCTTCTTCTTGCCTGAGGTCTATTAACTGCAGCAGAAGCATAGACCTGAGCCTGCTGCACATATACATGAATAAGAGCCAAAGCAGCCCCTAACCTTCTTTCTCTAATTAGCATGCCACGATGTTTACCATGTTTGTGCATCTGTACATGGAGTGTAGAGATGCTTACTGAATACAAAATGATGCACTATCGTGTGCACATCACACCACAACTGTGTAGGTTTTTATTAGATCCAGCACTTTGTCTTTTTCTTTTTCCTCCAAATACAAGCACCTATATAAAGTCTGTTATATGTTAATATGTTCATAGGATGATACTAGGCTATTGGCCTGGAGGACCTTATAAGCCTAGCCAAGAATTTCATCCATGTTCCCTCAAAGTCAGCACCTGTATTCCCTGTCCAGCAGGGGCACAAGTGGGATCCCAGGGGTGTGTTTTCTGTTTCCTATCCAGTCGTCCAGGATTCTGTTAAAGAGGGCTAGAGAGGTACTCTGCTTGACATGAAGAGGGAGTCTATACCACAGATGGGGGAGTCTTTGGGACACAAATCTATCCCACCAACACATTCTATTCATGTCACAGACCAGGTTAAGATCTTGCATGTGAGTTGTACAAGTGGAGTTTGACATATGGATATGCAAGAACTCCGTAATGGCTGGGAATGAGATAGCCTTGTATGCCAGACACAGGTCACCTCTGAGCAGTCTGTATGAGACTGAGTATTGGGACAGGGCTTTGAGCCTATCTGTATAGGATAGGTGTTTGAGACCCTGGATTTTCCCTGTCAGGAACCTCTGTGGTCTCTCCAGCTGCTGCATGTGCTTGGCAAGTTATATGCTGAATGGGGCATTGTACTCGATAATGGGCCTGATATGGGAGGAGTACAGGGATATTATGAGCTCCTTGCTCTTGGATAAAATACCCTTATTTATGGGGTAGGCCATGAAAAGCCTTCCGTACAATGAAGGCAATGTGGTTGTCAAAAGCCAGGTTGCTATCAACCTGGGTGCCCAAGTCCCTCACAATTGATTGCATGTTTAGTACATTGTTATTAATATGATAATTAGTGGGGATGCTATTTTCCCCAAAGGGGATAATAATGCATTTCTTGGCATTCAGTTTGAGACCATGTTTCTGGTACCAATCATTAATTTGGGTAAGGCCCTCTTGGAGGATGTTCATATCACTAGGGGAATTTAAGACAGTGCCAGCTTACAGTTATCTGAAAACTTGGTCAGCCACAGACCACTGGTTTTGGCTTGCACCTCAGAAAAGTATATCCCAAACAGTAGAGGCCGCAAAACCGATTCTTGGGGTATACTGCTTGTTACGGGTCTACTACTAGAGGTGGCTTCCCCTATTTTGACTGAGTGGGTTCTATCAGTGACCCGGTTAGCTACCCATTTGGTAACATATGGGTTGATGCCTAGCTGAGAGAGTTATCTATTATGCCTGAGTGGGGAATAGTGTCGAAGGCTTTGGCTAAGTTAAGGTAGGTGGTGTGCACCGTCTTCCCCTCTTCAATGGCTTTGATGACTTTTTCAAAGAAGTTGACCAAGTTTAACAGGCATGATATCCCTTTGACAAAACCAAACTGTGTGGGGTCAAGCATTTGGTACATCTGGACTTACTAATTTTGATATTCATAAGTCTCTAGTCTTTTACATATAACAAAATATCTTTAAATTCAATAAACTACACTTGTTTATTATATTTCATCATTTTCACCTTTCATTTATCAGTGTGCCTCTTGAGCCATCCTCCTGTGCCTTCAGCATACTCCAAAAGTAAATGCATGAATCTGAGGCCTACATTTAAATTTTGTGGTTACTACTCCTACAGTTCATAATTACCAGCTACAGATGCTGACTGCTGTATATTCATTAAGGCAAGTGGTTCCCTTTTTACCATTAAACAGGTGGTAAACACATGTCTGTGCCAGTATAGTTTATAAAACAAAAATGTCTCTCAGATACTCCTATAAACCTGCCTATGTAATAATAGTTCCAGTATCACCATTAACAGTGCATTTAGTGAAGCTATTGCACAAAAAGTCGGTCTGTCATAATCTGTGCCACATTAAGCCCCTATCCATTTCCGGTAGTCATTTATCACAATGCCATTTAATTATATCTTATTACATGGGAACAATAAATAGCAGAGAATATCCAAATACAGAATGCTTCATGTGCTGATTAAAATCTGCTGTGTTTTGCAGATGAACAACACTTGGCACTCTGTTTAACCACAACCTGAGCACTGGCTTTTTTCCAGCAGAGTGAAGAACAGCAGCAGTAATCCCCTTGCACAAAGGGGGCCCATCAACTAACCCTGGGAACAATAGACCCATAAGTCTAACCAGCCATATTTGCAATGCCATGGAAAGAATCATCATGGACCTTATCAACAAGGGCATAGGCAACCTTCAAACACTTGACCTGACTCAGTCTGGCTTCATTAAGTGTAGATCATGCTTATTAAACCTGGTGTACTTCTTCGAGAATGTCACCAAACTCTGGATGAAGGCAAAGCAATACCTCCTATCTTGATTTAGCCAAGGCTTTTGACACAATCTCCCATTCACTAATCATTGAGAGACTCTCCCAGTGACAACAGTGTTTTGTGTACAGAGAGACATAAAGTCATAAAATATCAAGATTTGCAGGTGGACATGTGAGCAATGTGGAAGAAAGATACCCAAACAGTTCCAATAGTAGTAGGAGCAACTGGTCTTGTAAAAAGGAATCCACAACTGTATTTAGATATATTACCAATACATGTAATCCCATATGAATTGTAGGAGTCATTAGTGGGCACATTGCCGGTGCTGAGAAGAGCACTTCTGGATGACATCAAAGATTGAAACAATACTAATTTCATGAACTTTAATCATACTTTGACTAAGGAATGGGGTCCGTTCCCATCATGCTATTACAAACCCAAAAGATTTAGAGAAATTAAAAAAAAACTGGGGTTTAACCCTTCCATCACTAGATGGGTAGCCAACTAGCTCACTGACAGAACACATACTGTCAAAGTTGGGGATTCCACCTCTACCACTATACCAGTTACCAATGGCATACCACTAGGATCTGTTCTGGGCCCTTTACTGTTTAGAATCTATTTCTCTGAATTCCATGCAAAAGTCAACAGCCTGTGGCTTAACAAGTTCCCTGATGACTGCAAACTGGGTGCAATTATTGAGTCCTCAACAATGTTAACATATTACAAAAGGGACTAACACAGACAAATGATTGGTGCCAAAGACATGGACTAAAACTAAACACAAAAAAGTGCATTATTATCTCCTTTGACAAACAGGAATTCCCTGTAAAATTACAATATTGAATGCACCCCTTAAGCTCGAATCCAATGGTGTGCGATTTGGGAATGCAGGTTGATAGCAATCTAAACTTCAATCAACATGTGTCTACAATGGTAAGGAAAGCCTCCTATATTGCACATCTCATATGTAAGGGTCATACCATCCAAGACTAAGGTTGTTATAACTCCTCTGTACTCCACCCTCATCAGACCTCTAAAAGAGTACAATACCCACTTTTGCATGTACCTTACCAGACATCTGTAGCAGCTGGAGAGACACACAGGTTTCTCACCATGAAAATTCAGGGCCTCCAAATCATGACCTATGTAGAAAGACTGAACACCCTGTCACTGTACTCTGTATCATACAGGCTGCTGACAGGTGACCTGTAGCTGGCCTACAGAACAGTCTCTGACCCTGCCATGATGGAAATGCTGCACATCTGCAAGTCAAATGAGACAAGAGTCACTCACTCCAGGGATCTCAACCTAGCCTGTGACATTACCAGGGCATGCTGGAGAGATAGATACATCTCCCAGTAATTGCTGCTCTTCTGGCATAAGCTCCCACTCCATGTGAAGCAGAGCTTGTCATTGACCCTATTCAAGTGCAACCAAGATAATTGGATGTGTGACTGCAAATTCACTCTTGGGGTGGCACCTATGTCCCTCATGGAGAGGAGTAGTCAGTGCTGATCATAGACTAAGTGAATAATGACCATAAGATCATAGGAGATTATTAGGCTACCAACCCGATGTAATATTGTAGAGGTACTAGATAATACCCAAGATTGCATTTAGTGATGACTGCCCATGTCCAGGAAGGTTGTGGGTGCTATCCCCTGTAAGAATTTACAGTGCCCCATCCACTCATCCAGGTTCCTCTTGAACAGTGTCATAGAGATGCTCTGTTTGACATGAACTGGTACCCTGTTCCAAAGATTTGGCAGTCACTGGGAAATAAATCTGTCCCTCCAGCATGTCCATGTTTAAGTTGCAGGCCATATTTAATTTCCTGGAATGAGTAGCCATAAACCCATTTGATTTACGGATATGCAGTAAGTTCATTAGGTTTGGGTCTTGGGTTGCTCTATAGACCAGGCATAATTCTCCCCTAAGAAGTCTGTATAATATGAAGTATAGTGACAGGGATTTTAGTCAGTCCGTGTAAGGCACATGTTGGAGGCCCTTCATCTTCTTTGTTAGAAAACTCTGAGAACTCTCTAATTGCTATAGATGCTTAGTATGGTACATACCAAATGGGACATTATACTCAATTATGGGTCAGATAAGTGCCGAGTATAGTGGGGTAATAACTTCTTTTGCTCTCAAGGCGATGCCTTTACTAATCAAGTGAGCTACATGGAAAGCTTTCCTTACAATGGTAGACACATGATGGTTGAAGTTAAGGTCACCGTCAACCTGAGATCCCAGATCCCTTACTACTTTATGGGTACTTAGGGTATTGTTATTGATTTGATAGCATGAAGGGATATTGTTTGTGCGAAAGGGAATGATGATGCATTATTTTGCATTAATTTTGAGACCGTGACTAATACACCAGTTGCTGGTCTGTGTGAGACCATCCTGGAGTGTACTGACATAATTTGGGGATTTAATGATTGCACCTAGTTTGCAGTCATCTGCAAACTTGGTCAGCTAAAACCCTTTAGTTTTGACCAGAACTTCTGAGAAGTATATACCAAACAGTAGGGGGCCCAGCACTGACTGCTGTGGCACCCTGCTGGTAACATGTCTGCTAGTTGATGTGGAATTATCTGTTTTGATAGTGTGTGTCCGGTTTGTGAGCCAGTTGGCAACTCCTCTTACAAAAAAGTGGCTTACATTCAGTTTGTTTGCTAAGTTTATTGGTAATGCCTGAATGTGGGATTGTGTTGAAAGCCTTTGCCAAGTTGAGTTATGCTGTCTGCACAGATTTGCCCACATCAATGGCCTTGATCACGCTTTCAAAGAAATCCGCCAGATTTAACAGGTAGGATCTGCCCTCATGAAGCCGAACTGACTAGGGTCCAGGGTGTGGAGGTCATCTATGTCTTTATTTATGAGGTCTATAATGATACGTTCCATTGCCTTACAAATGAGGCTGGTCAGACTTATTGGTCTATAAATCCCTGGGTCTGCTGCTAGGCCACCTTTCTGGAGGGGAATAACTGTAGCTGTTCTCCATTCCATAGGAACAAACCCTGTGCTTAGGCTATGATTGAAAAGGGTACTTAGTAGTGATCCTAGTTCACATATTACCCTGTTTAGAAGAAAGCCTGGTCTGTCATCTCGTCCCATGGAGGCCATGTGCTTTGCCTTGGACAGGGCTTTGAGGACCTGCTCTTCAGATATGTAAGGTGCGGGAGGGATTGGGAGAGGGTTTGTTGTAAGTTAGGAGGGAATAAGGGAGTGAAATTTTCACCATACCTATCCACTAATGGATTTGCTATCTCTGTGGGGTCAGTGTGTGTGATACCATTGGCCACCAGTTCTGCACATGCTTGGATCCTACCCTTTAGGTTATGTACATAGCTGTAAAAGGAAACATGATTATCCTTGGCACTGCTTGCTATGTTTCTCTCAAAGGAGATATTGGATGATTTGACAAGTTGTCTTATTTGCCTTTAAAGGCGGAGGAAGGTGTTCTTCCATTGCTGGGTCCTTGTATTTCTTTTCTTGGACAGCAACATTTTGCATTTATTGCAGAGTTTGTTGATGCTGTAAGTCCACCATGGCAGCTAGATTTTACTTGGGGCTCTAGCTTTGATTTCTATCTGGTACAGCTGAGTTTATACACATATGCAAGTGGTTGTAGAGGGCTTTAGTGTAAGCTTCAAAATAGTTACCACTTTCAGTGGGGTATGGTTTGGAATACATTTATACCTTCACCTAGGAGGGTATAGTTTGCCTTGAAGTTTTATAGTCTCATTTCACATTTTTTGTGTTCTGGTGTGACTGCCAGTTTGAAGGTGACTGATTAGTGGTCAGTTTTAACTAATGAGCATCCAAAATTTGCAACAGTGCACCTGTTTTACATGTTGATGAGGACCAGATGTAGCATGTTTGTTCCTCTTGTCATGGTATGTACAATTTGCTCCAGGGCATTTGAATTCACAAAGTCAAAGAAATTTTGTGCTAGTGAGTTTGGGCTAGAGTAGGTTTCCCAGTTGATGGTGGAATAATTGAAATCCCCCATAACCAGTGTGTTTGGTAAAATTTGGATTGTCTTCAGTTTGGTTAAGTAGGCTTCATTGGTGTCATGACCCATGGAGGGGGATCTATAACTGGTTAGGACTTGAATGGGGGGGGGGGTCTTACCCACTGTAACCTGAACATGGAGTAACTCTATGGACCTGTCCAATCTAACTAGAAATGAGGTGAATTTATCTCTAATATAGATTTAAACACCGCTTCCTTTGTTTTTTACATGTTCCTTTTGTGATCTAAAGGTGTGATAGGCATTATAGGCTTGCGTGGCTGGGGTACTCTCTGAGACCTTAAGCCAGATTTCTGTGACTGCACAGATGTCTACATCTTCTAGTGATAGAAGTGCTTCCAGGGAGTGCAGTTTTTGGTTTAAGCTCCTAGCATTTAGCAGCATGACCCTTATTTTGCTCTGATTGGTTAATTTCACAATGGTAATGTTGTTTTTGAGACATTGCCTAAAAAAAGCACTATGGGGAGGCAAGAGTTGTTGCCAGCAGCTGAAAGCCTATGGGTGCCAGGTGCAAACCGTCTCTGGCAAAGCAGGGATGTTTGTTGACCATGGCTTCCCAGGCAGACAGGAACTGGATCCCCTTCAAATGACACCAAACACTAAGCCAATTATTGAATCCAATCATTTTTATTTATACTGTGGTATCATTCTAGGTGAGGGTACTATGCTGCTCAAGGCTAGGGACATACCTGTCTGGGACACATACTCACAGCTCGACCATGTCTCTCTTCATCTAGTCCAGTGAGGTACATCTGAGGTCATTCACACCAACATGAACTATGACAGTCATAATGGTACTTGTGGCTGAGAGACATGAGTGTATGTGTGATTTGTGAATGCTGGCACTGGACAGGCAGCTGACCATGACTTTCTCCTTGTCCAACTTGGTGAGTGAGACATCTGTGTGTCTCACTATTGAGTCTCTGATGAGAATAAAACTTGATTTTTAAGTGTTACACCTTACGGGCTTGGTGGGTGAGATAATGGTAATGGTATGTGCCGTGAGTGCTGTGGTGACTGTGTTAGCTGTAGCAGACTAGTGTTTTGGAGGTTTCTTGTATTTCATTACATTTTTTGAGAGAACCTCCATGTATATGGATTTATGTGTTTCATGCATATTATGTGTATGAGTAGTGGTATGTGTAGGAGTTGTGGTACTACGTGAATATGTAGTGGTGGGTGAATTGACAACCTTCTCCATGTTATTTGTTTGAGTGAGAGAGAGCATGGGTTTTAGATTCTTGGTGCAAATACATCTCTCACACTCTGTACTAGACTATGTTATTAGTAAAGGATTGTTTGTGCACATGAGGCAATTGCTACACTACCTCAAGAGATCCAAGTCAAAAAGGCTGGCAAGAAAAACAAGGGTAGTTCAACTATCCATAATGCTAAGTTGAAGACTGTTGTCACTAGGGGTGACTTTTCAGAAATGATTATGGAAGAGCTCAGTGACTAGCTATTTTTGTTTGGGTTTTAAGGGAAAATTTTTGAATTTAACTGTCCTGCTTTGGCACACAATTGCAAGGCAGTGCATGGTGCTGCATGATGCACAAACAAGCAGAAACCTGCTCAGATGTAGGGCCTAAATACCAGAAGCTAAAACCTGAAAAAAATCCCTATTAAAATTCAAAAGAGCCAATGAAGGTGCTTATTCCAAGCCCTAGAAAATCCTCACTTTACCAGTCAGCTGCCAATCAAACACAATTCTCTCACAAAAGTGCAGATAGGCCCCTTCCAATCCAGTATGGCCTGGAAAATTTGTTCAAAACAAACAAAGCATTACAGTTCCAGAAGCAGTAAGCTTGGATCCAGACTATGCTACAGCTAATAGTTACCCTAGTTTCAGTGGGAAACACTAGAGAATATTTAACACAACAGAAAAAATAGTGAGACACTAAAAATAAAAAATTTAAAACAGCAAAAAATCAGCCAGGAGGCTCTGAAGAATGATTTTAAACAGTTAACAGATCAGTTAAATACTGTTTGGTGGGAAAATTAGATCAAGCAGAGCAGATAGCTTTAAAACTGTAAAAAAAAATACAACTAAATACTTAAACAGTGGAAACAAGAATAAAGCTTGCTAAACAGCAATAAAATGTAATTTTACAGGCACAGTGTAGCATGCAATTGCAGTATAAAGTGTAGTTTAGTACACAGTAAATAAATACCGTATAAAAGTAGGTGGCAGTCAATAAAAGGTGCAGTAAATTGTTATAAATAAGTAAAACAAAACAGGTAACTTATAGGTTTTTGAAAGCCCAGAAGCCTCTAGTCAACTGACATCTCTGAGTTGTGGCTGGTAGCCCACCTCAGTTCAGCTCAGTACAAATAAGCAGAAATCTGCTCAGATACAGCGTAAATACCAGAAGTTAGGACCAATGAGGATGTATATTCCAAGTCCTAGACTGGCTCTAAAGAATGATTTATACAGTTAATGGATCAATTAATTAAGTACTGCTTGGTGGGAAAACCAGAGCATTCAGAGCAGATACCTTTAAAACAGTGACAAAATACCAGTAAATACTCAACAATCAGTAGAAACAACACAAAAGCTTGCTAATCAGTGAAAACAGCAATACAATTGGATTTTTACAGGCACAGTTTGGCAGGCAATTGCAGTGTAACAGTGTAGTTTAGTACACAGTAAATAAATACAGTATAAAAGTAGACAACAGTCAATAAAAAGTGCAGTAAATAGTATAATAAGCAAAAAACAGGCAACTTATGTTTTTTTTTGAAGCTCAGAAGCCTCTAGTCTCTGGTATCTTAGCTCAGAGTTGTGGCTGGTGGTAGCCCACCGCAGTTCAGCTCGGTACAAACAAGCAAAAACCTACTCAGATGCAAGGCCTAAATTCCAGAAGATACAACTTGAAAAAAAAAACTCTAACAAAATTCAAAAGAACCAATGAGGATGCTTAGTCCAAGCCCTAGACTGGCCTCCCTTTACCAGTCAGGTGCCAGTCAAACACAATTCTCTCACAAAACTTCAGAGAGGCCCCTTCCAGTCCAAGATGGCCTAAGGTGAATTAGGGAACATGGGTATAACATGGTTAGGCTTGTAAAGGCCCTAGGGCCTTTAGCCTAGTAACATCCTATGAACCTAAGAACCTTTTGGTGTATGCTTTGTTAATATGTACATGTTCACTAGTCTATAACAGTTAACATCAGATAATATCTATTCAATTCTGAGCAGATATCTCCTAGTTCCCATTAATAATAGAGCAACATCTTTATTAGTTTTCATAAAACACCTAGTAAGATCTGCCATACTTTTATTCAAAGTGTCTCTTTCAAAAGGTTTCAGATTAAAATTACATTTCTTTGCAGGCTGATTTAAAATATGACACAGCTCCCTTTCACATACTGCCTCAAATGTGGCAGCAGTCACAGCTGGTGTTAGAATTTTGGAGGTCTGTAACAAGTGTCATGTTGGAGGCCCGTGGACACTTCCACTCTAAGTATCATCTTCTCAGAGCCACTTCTGCTAAACAAACTTGAAATTCTTGCTGGAGAGTTTTAGGAGTAGCATGTACAGAAGTAACTGCAACTACATGTTAACTCATCTCACAGGGAGTCAGTCACAGTGACTGGCATATAGTTGCAATGATGATACATTATAACAATCCTATGTATATGGCTGGTTTTAGGTGAAATGGTGCTGTAGCTAAACGGCTCCATGGCACCCTCACTGCTGACTTTTTCAGCCCAGCACACATCCACTAGTGCCACCCCCACACCCTGTTTTCTCCCCATCATTGGCTCCTCACATCATGCACATTACTTTTTCTTTTCTCACATTTTGCCTTACTCTTCAGCTTTTTTCAAGAGCACATGGATTTATAAGTACTCTGAAGTGCATTTTGCATTTCTACAACCTTTCCATCTGTGAAGGATTGAACAAAAATTATAATTAATAAAAGAAATTCAGTGCTGCTGCTGCTCAATTTTACTTTTTCATGCATTCTTTCACCATCATTTACCTGACCAAGACAACACAGTAATGAAAGTGTAAGAAATAAACAGTTTAAGCTGGGAGTCTGGAGCCTGCCAGGCCCCCAGAAGCCATAAAGTTATAGATGCTCTGAGGTGCATTTTACCGCATTTTCCAAAAAAAAATGTTTCAGTGGTAGCCTGAATAAAAATCATGAGCAGAACAATAATTTCGGTCTTATTATTTTTCTTTCAAGGAAAGCATATATTGTGCCCAAAAATAATATTCAAAGCTGACAAAATAGTAGCTCATAACAAACTAGCAAGACAAATGCTTGAGAGGATATATAAATCCTATGTGTGAATTCTGTCTGACTTCCTAACAACACTCCCACAAAAAAAGAAGCAGTCACCATCTGTACATCCTTCTGGCTTTAGGCTGGGATGGCAATGGGGGTTCAAATGACCACAGGCATGAATTCAGTTGACTTCCATTATAAGTAAACATAGAGTGCCTCCTCACTACTCGCCCCTATCTTCCAAAAGGTAGCCACCTGTATACTACCCTGATGTGTGATTGTGAGAAAAGTGAAAGAAACTAATAGTCACAGCAAAATATTCCAACTTGTTGCTCCTAGACAGTACACTGCCCCTACACAAACTATATTAACCTTTCTTGCACACATTTGAGGTCTGTAAGACAAGTAAAACAAACAATAACCTCACATTCCCAGCCACAAAACAAAATATACTGACCTTCTGTCCACAACTCTGAGATTTGATTGTGAAAAAAATTAAAGAAATAATGACCATACCATCTCGAGCATCCCTCCCACACACAAACACACACACACACACACACACACACACACACACACACACACACACACACACACACACACACATACATACACACACACACACACATAAACAAACTACAACAACAACCTTCTTTACACATCTCTGAAAAGGGCTGATTTTATAATTAGTGTGGTTGAGGACAAAGGCCACCTCTAAGTCCATGTCAAACATATAGTCTGGATGAAAATGGACTAAAGGTTTGAATATTCTGTGATATATTTTCTATTTTAAAAAGCTTGTTAATTGCATTTTTATACTGCTACCTAGAAGAGTTATGTATGTGGCTAGCAATTATCTGTATGCACAGATAAAAATCAGTAACAGTTTTTGACACACACACACACACACACACACACACACACACACACACACACACACACACACACACACACACACACACACACACACACACACACACACACACACACACACACACACACACACCCTTAGGGAAACTTGCAAGATGTACTGGAGGAAACCAGAGCACATTGACAGACACACACACATAGAAAAAAGGGCATGAAGACTCACATAGGTCATGTTTATTCACCTTGTTGAGGAATAATGCATACCTAGTGCTGTCCTTGATTTCACAATATGTCCCTGATTGTGCCTAATATTTTGCCCTTTCCTTCATAAAAAAAATAATTGTTGGTAAATCATTCAAGATTATAGACAGACAATATTGTCA
Source organism: Protopterus annectens (assembly GCF_019279795.1). Classification (NCBI taxonomy): domain Eukaryota; kingdom Metazoa; phylum Chordata; order Ceratodontiformes; family Protopteridae; genus Protopterus; species Protopterus annectens. Next base: position 788,381,198 of record NC_056735.1, read on the forward strand.
GACATCAGGGTTTCATACTTCATATTATCCACAAAAAATGCTTTCTGATGCAAAATGGGTTATTCTATTAACTTTTAAAGTGAATTGGGCAATATTCAAAATGTGCTGCTGTCTTTAAGTCCTTATTTTGGCATTGTGTTTGGTTTTGCAAAGAATTCTTGAGCAAGGAAGTTGAGAGGCATACTACCTGTGTGTCTTACTGCTATTTATTTATTGCTTGAAAGAGAAAACCATCTCTGAAATTGGGAAGTATCTGCTCTTCTTAAATCCCAGGTAGTCACTGAGATCAGGCACTATGACTTACTGATCCCTAGTGCTTACCTCGCTCATGTTCATTTACTGATTATTGACTTTATCCAGTCATTGTCATATTATGACCCTGTTTAAGACAAAATACATAATCAGAGAATGGAATTATTTTTCTCCTGATTTGCTTCCAACCAACAGCATCTTTTACATGGCCCCCACATAGTCAGGGATGATTGGCTCCCCTTTCTCCTTCAGCCATGGGTATGATGTTAACATTAGTGGAGAGAAGCCCACAAGCAGGAGTTAATTAAATCAAGGGCCCAACATCAGTGGTAAAACATTTAATTAAATGATGAAGTCTGCTATTTGACAAAACACTGCTACTACAACCAGATATATCTTTGGATTTTAAAGGAGAAGTAGTGGTCAAGCCTTAGGATTGTTTATCCTAACAGCTATTGTTATCACCTTAGGTTTATGAACTAGACAAGTCTGATCAACATGTAACAAAATACTAAAATAAGATAACATGCTGTGGTTGCCCCCCCCCCAGGACTAGAGGGGCCCCCAGAAATCATTGGATTCTTTGATGCCTGAAACTGACAATGGAAGTGGTAGAGATCAGGACAGAATTAAAATTATTCAGTTTAAATTGGACCGCATTACTATTGTTTTCTGTTCTCAGCTTCTCCTTTTGCAACAAGAGCCTTCAAGTTCAACCAAATGGTGCAAACTAAACTGACAACCAAAGTACAGTTTGACATAAGTAGCAGAATATCTCTCTCTCTCTCTCTCTCTCTCTCTTTTTATATATATATATATATATATATATGTGTGTGTGTGTGTGTGTGTGTGTGTGTGTACATGTATATACACACACACACACACACACACACACACACACACACACACACACACACACACGCACACACACACACACATAAACACACATTATATATATGCATACTTATTTAAAAATAAAATTAAATGAATTAATTAAAATATGGAAAACATCTTCCATCATTTCTGGGTAAACAAAATAAATTCATTCACTATTGTCTAAAATTAAAAAATACAGAGCAAAAATATAACTTTGTCAGTCTGAATCAACTGCAATAAATTCATTCATTTATTCATATTAGAACAAAAATGGTGAAAATAAAATAATAAAATAAAATAAAAACACTGAGTACAAGTGGCCAAATGTAGAATTACAGCTATGTTATCTGGTGCCCTCAAAAGTACCCTGAACTAGTGTGTCATAAACTCAATGCTCAGAAACAAACAACAACAAAAACTCTTCCAAAAGAATGTTCAGGCTTCCCCCTGTTACTAGAGCCTCAGCAGTAACTGTGAATGTAGAATCAGTGTTCATTTCAATCACATCATTGCTGGTACAACAACCACAACACCAGCACTTGCCAGTTATGCTTGTAACATCTTGTTCCCAGGGAAGCCGCTAACTTTTGCCTTCCCTAGTTATGGCTCACGCCAAATGGAGAATAATAGCACTAGCAAAAGGAGAAAATCAAGTTAAAAATAACTAAAAGTAACAACTTCAAAACTGACAAATCTTAGAATAACTCTCACTATTCTACAAAAAGCATCAAAAACTTAACTGACACAAAAAATTATTTCATGAAAACCTGCAACAACTAACTAAAGCCCTATTTAGCAAAATGTTGTGAATTAATACAGCCATTGAAGTCAACAGGAAACACTAGTCATTTTTTTGTTAAGTCAAACAACCAAACAAAAAAATTGGAATAGTTTTGTTTGGTTCTAGACTGACCCCCACACCTGGCCCAAAATCATTTCCTATAAATGTTCTACTGACTTGTTCATTCTTCCCAGTGTAAAGTCCCAATAATGCATCCATTCCCTTCACCTGGAGTGGTTCCATAATCCATGGTGGATTTAGGGATTTTTTTTTAAGTTCTAACTGTCCATGTATACTTAGTTAACATTCTTTTGATAGTCATGCAAAGGACTTTATATATAATTGTAACATTCCCAAGTGACATAAGCCTGCAGACATTCACACCCCAAGAAATAAGGTGCCCTCATAAGTTTCTTCAATCTCCACTGGAGAATTCATACTAGAAGTGCATTCCAGGGCAAATACCCATCTCTCCCCCTCAAGAGTGGTGAGCAGACAGAGCTCTTTCACTCATCAGTTATCCCTGTCACCTTCTCCTATGCTAAAGCTGCAAACTGAACCCCAGTTATAGGAGTCATAGTCAGGGTTTAATCTTTCATATAATGAAGTTGAATTCTTGAAATACCTTGTACTGCAAGATAAGATAACTTGTTCCCTAACTCCATAGTAAAAGATATTTATACCAGGCTATTCTAAACACTCACAAATACTTGCATGTGTGTATGTACATACGAGTGCCATTTGAAAGTGTAAGAACTGTACTTACAGTTATCAGAAGAGTGGGACTATACTTGCACAAAGGGGAATATTTATCAGCTCCACAGTGGAAGACAGGTAGAAAGTACAGGAAATGTACCGTCAGCTTGCACAACCCAACACACTCTACTAAAGCAATCTGTAGTATTAATTAATAATGCATGAGGAAACTAATACCAGTGATCAGGCAATTATAAAATGTCTTAATTATCAGAGTTATAACTGGTAGAATGTAGTGGAGACTATCAATAAATCAACTGTGATTATGGCACTTCTTTTAGATGACTTGTAAATCAAATAAACATTCACTCAAATGGAATATATATATATATATATATATATATATATATATATATATGGGTCTACTTCTATTCGCTGACAGCCCATTTCACTGAAACCCATTTCGTTGACAGCTCATTTCATTGACAAAAGTATTCAAGGCAAAAACCTGGGTTTTGCCCCCCTCCCCACTGTTGTGCAACTGTGGAGTTGTTATATATAGTTAGGGTGTGTGGGGCAGCCCCCACATTGGGGGCGCAGCCCCCACCTAGAATGTTTGTCAATGAAATGAGCTGTCAATGATGGGTTTCAAATGGGCTGTCAGCTAATAGAAGTAGACTCATATATATATATATATATATATATATATATATATATATATATATATATATATATATACGGGTTCACTTTATAATATCAAAATTCTGAAATACCGAATTTCAAAATATCGAGATCATAAAGCCGAAACACCACAATCCCGAATGCCCATAACCGTGAAATTCAAAATCCCAACACTTACATAAAAACACTCACATACACACAATTGCCCCCCACGCAAACAAAACTAACCTACACTAGAAACCCCCCACACACCCCTACTTATATATTCTAACTCCGAGACCACACAATCACACACACATAGGCAACTCACACCCACACATTTCACAGCCCCTTGCACACACACATCACAACCAAAACACACACTAACATACACTACAGCACATAACCTACACACTCATACAAACTTACCTGCACTTACATCCATTCATACACTGCAACACCAGAAGCTCTGAACTTCGGGATTTCAAATTTCGTGCTTCTGGTGTTTCGTGATTCCGAGCATTCGGGATTAGAATCTCAAAAAACTGAAATTCGGTATTTCAGTTTTTTGAGATTCTAAAGGGAACCCATATATACATATACATACATATATGTATATGGATATATGTCAGATTATTAAAGTTCCATAACTTCGAAATTCATATGGCCAAGACCATATGACAGTAGTTTCGGAACTTTGAACATAAAAAAAAAAAATAATAAAAAACAAAACAATTCTATTATTAATGTTTCTGCAAGGGGGCAAGCACATATGGACCTCCTCACAGCCCCTGCTAATTAAATATACCAACTCCAAGATTGCACTACATTGTTGGAAATGGTAAATTTACCATTCAGCACTGTACAGAGATCTCCATTCAAAATGTTTGAAGTTTCAGAACTTCAATTATATGGTCTTGCCGATATGATTTTTTGAAACTTCAATAATCTGATAGGGGCCTATATATATATATATATATAGATATATATATATATATATATATATATATATATATATATATATATATATATATGGATCACCTTCAGATGCCTGAAATCGCGTTCAGCCGACACACAAATCACCGACACCAAAAGACCGACAACAAAAATACCGACAACGCAAAACACGAAAACCATTACACCAACACACTACACGTAAACAACACAGTACACTACATAACATATCCACTATCCCTAACCCAAACCCTAACCCTAAGGTCCGACACTACCGCACTTACCCTACCTGCACCCTAACCCTAACTCACTTACCCACCCTAACCCCAAGGTCCGACACTACCTTACACTCACCCTACCTGCACCCTAACCCTAACTCACTTACCCACCCCTAACCCCAAGGTCCGACACTACCGCATACTCACCCTACCTGCACCCTACCCCTAACTCACTTAACCCACCCCTAAACCCACAGTCCCTCACTATCGCACACACCCTACCTGCACCCTAACCCTAACTCACTTAACCCACCCTAAACCACAGTCCCTCACTATCGCACACTTACCTGTCCACTCCTAACACTAAATCCTCACTCTATCGCACACTTACCAAGTCCGTGGTTCTCACCTTGTCGGTCATCTGCGTTGTCGGTGTTTCGAAACTTCAATAATCTGATGTCGGGCCTATATATATATATATATATATATATATATATATATATATATATATATATATATATATATATATATATATATATATAATTTCACTTCATATTGCCGAAATGCTGAAATATCGAATTTCAGCATTTCGACAGTATAAAGCCGAAACCCTCAAAACACCGACACCTCACATTCATGAAACCACAACATCAAACACAGAGCATACAGCACACAACACACAAACCATAGCACCCACACCACAAAACAATGAAATACAACACCACACAAACACACACCTACACTACACAAATGCAGGGGGGGCAAGCCCCCCTGCACCCCCTACTTATATATACTGACTCCAAGATCACACAAACAGTAAAAAAGAAAAATATATTGTAGACAGCCAAAACACACAATCATACCTCCACCTCCCTACCCTAACCCACTCGTACAAATTACAAAACCACTCACGCACACTCACTCACCTTAAACTGCAGACACCAACCCAGCCAAATACTTCCGTAGGATAATGTAAATGCATAAGTGCTAATTCGACATAGTCTTATTCACAATTATGCACTTTCGTTATTTTGAGGTTTTGGCTTCATGGACACGAATTGCTGAAATTCGATATTTCAACAATTCGTCTATATGAAGTGAAACCATATATATATATATATATATATATATATATATATATATATATATATATATATATATATATATATATATATATATATATATATATATATATATATATATATATAGGTTCATAGGTAGGGGTAGGTAGGTACTAGGCTATCGGCCCAAGGACCGATGTAAGCCTAGTCAGCAAGGTTCCATGGCTTATGCCACCCAAGAAAGTTATTTTCCTGTGCCACTGTCGAGCAGAGACACAGAAGTGATGCCCGGCGTGTATTTCCTATTTCCCATCCATTCATCAAGATTTTTATTGAAGAGTGCTAATGAAGAACTTTGCTTGACATAGATGGGTAGCTTGTTCCAGAGTATCAGAAGTCTATGGGACAGGAATCTATCCCTCCAGCGTGTCTTGTTTATTGTGGTGGCAAGGTTTAGGTCCCTAAAGCATGTAGCTCAGAGGGATTGGGATTTCTTTAGGTGTAGCATGTCCAACAGCTCTGGGTTTGATATAGCTTTATATGTTAGGCAGAGATCACCTCGGAATAGGCGATATGCTACGGAGTAAAGCTAGAGTTTTTTGAGGTGGTCAGTGTAGGGCATTTGTTTGAGGCCAGTAATGCTCTTTGTAAGGTACTTCTGTGGCCTTTCCAGCTGCTGCAGATGCCTTGTGAGGTACATTCCAAAAGGGGAGTTGTACTCTATAATGGGTCTAATAAGTGCTGAGTAGAGGGGAACAATGACCTCTTTTTTCCTGGATGAGAACCCTTTTATGAGGAGGTGTGCCACGTAGAAGGACTTCCTGACTTCTGTGGCGATCTGACTATCAAAGGAGAGACTACTGTCCACCTGGGTCCCAAGGTCTCTTATCATGCATTTGGTGTTAAGTAGATTGCTGCCTATGTGGCAGTTTATGGGTACAGAGATTTTACCAAAGGGGATGACACTGCACTTTTTGGCATTGAGCTTGAGGCCATGGCTCTAACACCAGGCATCTGTCTCAGTGAGGCCCTTATGTAGGATGTCCACATCATTTGGGGAATTGACTATGGCTCCTAGTTTGCAGTCATCTGCGAACTTCATTAGCCAGAGGCCTTCTGTGTTAGCCTGTACTTCAGAGAAGTAGATACCAAACAGGAGAGGTCCCAGGATGGAACCCTGTGGTACTCCACTTGTCACTGCTTTGAGGTCAGATTTGGAGTCTGCAACTTTTACAGTGTGGGTTATGTCAGTGAGAGAGAGAGAGAGATTACAGATATATATACATATATATATATATATATATATATATATATATATATATATATATATATATATATATATATATATATATATATATATATATACACACACATATACACTTACACATACATGCACACACCTTCTTATAATTCAAGACAGTCACTGTCACTATAAGTTTGACTTTGTATAATTTCACACTATCATAACCTATGATTACTTTCCATAAGGAATTCATTTGCTAATTTCCTGGTTGACAAGAGCTGCTACAGTTAGCCCTGCCATAGGAGTTACTATAAACTATGGCTTCCCTGAATAACTTCGTTGTAAGATCCTTCTGTAACACTTTAGGAGGCAAATGAAAGAATGGCACCCATTGAGTGTGCAGATTTCTGACATGAAGAGGTTTCTTTTAGGCAGCTTTCTCTAGCTCTGATTCTCCTCCAAAGTGGAGTCCTTGAAATAACCACAGTATGCAGTGGCATTACTTGGATTACATATGGAACTGCAATTTCCTGATAGCACAGAAGATTAAGGTTTGTGCAGGTTGGTAATGAGCTGCTTCCTGTAGTCTAGATTTTGATAAACTGACCCCCATTTGTCTTCTGGGTGACTAAGAGCAATTCATGCAACCAGACAATGCTCACAGGCTGACCTTAAAATGTCCACTTGCATTGATGCTCTATTCTGGTCAACAAAAGCAGTTACATAAGTAAATATCCATATGCCTTCTTGGGTGATTATTTCATAAGACAAATGAATAAAACATTCATTAATTTTCAGTGTCTCATCTTTATTTCAGGGTGATATAGAGCTGGAGCATATACCACCACATGGTGGGCAGAAGCCATAGAATCTAAACCTGAATGTGTATGGTGTTTTTGTCACCATACAAAAAAAAGATTGACATTTATTTTTTAATTAATTGTGATGTTAATAATATTGAGTTGAACTTTCTGTTTTAAAACATAATTCAATTAATCAATTTTTCTTTATTAGACCATATAAAACTCATCAGTACCTTTGACATAACTTTAGTATGATAGCAGTTTATTTTTTTATGCAAGACTTCTTAGTGCTTTTAGAAGTTTGTTAGATACTACACAATAAATCTGAGTAAGAATGCTTCTTTGTGTGTAAATTAAAGTTTTAAACTGACTGCATAACTTAAATGTTAAGACAAAAGACTGAACAGTTTCATCACTGGTATTTATGAGTTCTTGTCAAAACAACATACTGAAAAATAAGTAGAGGAAAACACAGAGAAATTACATTTCATCTATATATTTGTCAGCAATGTTACAAGGTTTAGCTTCCCTAGAGCTGGTTGGGGTGAAAACCCATGAGCTTAATTTGGCTGCAACAAAAAACCTCAAGAATCAGGAATGCTGACTGCTGATTCCAATTAGAAATAATACTGGCAATGATTTACTTCTTTAGGTAGATTTTTCCATTCTTTAAGTTAGTGTAGCAATGGAGTTAGTATACACAAGTTCAGGGGTATGCGGGGCTTGCCTGCCTTCTGCAAAAAAATGCTTAAAGTCATTTTTTCCTTCTGTTTTCTTTGCATTATTTTTGGAAGTTTGGGGTTGTGCCTTTCGATATTTCATAGTAGAACTATCAGATTCTTGTGCTTGAAATTATTCAGTATTTTGACATCAGCCATTCCTACTCAACCTCCATTACAGCTACTTATGAATACAACATTATTAATTTTACAGCTGGACTGAATGCTTGTAAATTTGACCTTCCATCTTTATATACTGTTAAACAAGACATTTGGCAGGGAAAATCATTGTTCAGTATTGAATGGTATTTAGTACTGTGGAAGCAATCTGTAGTCTGAAGCACTGTAAACATAATTTAATGTTATTTTACAAGTTAGTCATTACCTTTATGTTACTGATTTAATATAGTTGATTAAACAATGACACAAGCAGACAGAAATTTATAAATGCATTTTTATTACTAAAAGATACCATAAACTGGGTTTAACAAGCATAAATGCATTGAGCTATGAGGAAGTATATCACATAGATTAAAAGTTCTGAGTTTGAACTGATAAACGGTTTAAGATTTAATGTAGTATTTCCTAAATCCTGAATACAGACCAATGTGAAATCATTTGGATTTAAATTAGAAATCATTTAGTTTAACACTGTGAATCTTGACTTTGCCCAATAATCTTTTCTGAAGCAACAGAAAAACTAAATATGTTTCTCCAGAGAAACTGCAGTGGTATTGACAATGATTCTACATCGAGTTTGTTTCAGCCATTTTAGGCTTAGGATAGGGCCATTCTTGTCTGTGGTTTATGTCCTAAGTCAGAGGACATGTTGAACATATTTGTATTACAGATAACAGACTTTTGTTTTTCCATACTGTAGCTTCAGTATTATGTGGCATAAGTTGCTTTTCTTCACTCATGTCAACAATGTGAGGACAAAGCAGCTCTAGGACAGACAGGCCAGGGTATATCTTCCTATGGCTCCAAGACTGCACTTTCAAATATATTGATAGCTGTGCCTGTGCAAAATGGTAATCACTGCATAGTTTTGTAGGACACTATAAGAAGGGTGATGTCAAAGAGTAGGCAGCCATTCATTGCCAGCATATTATATGGAAGGCTTAGCCATCAAGGGAGTGCCATGTTCACATGGTTCTATGAGTTGAAAAAGACGGATTGCAACATGTTAAATTTCAGAGTAACAGAGGTACCATAATAATTTATGTTGACGATCCATGCCCATGCAGTACAAGAATCATAAACACTATTTTCCATACCCTGGCAAGTGTATAAGCACAGATGGGGACTTTGCATACATATGTAGATATAGTAATCCTGCATTTCCATGCTGCAGGCTATGGAATATGTAGGGAGGTGGCAGGAGCATGGCATTACATGTGCAATGGAAGATGTCAACATGCAACTGCAATATACATCATAGCGTTTTCAGGGGAATTAACTCAGATGTCCTACACTTCTTGATATGCTATATACATAACATACATTTATTGCAAATGTTACATTCCTGTATGTGAACAACAGGAGCATGCATACTGTGCTGCTCCATCAGTATGTTAGTTGTAGTCATAAATATGATGGTGAGTGTGATGTCCATCTTATTCCTACCTGTTGGGCTTTCCTCCACACTAATGTGTGTGGGCAGTCACATCTGATTTCTCATCTGTTTGGTAAAAATCATAGCAGATGATCCCTCCCTGGGCTGCTAGGGACTTATCAGTGGACAACCACACAGGGTGACTAGCCACAATCCATGTCCACTTTGCAAATCAGTCTGTTGGTGTAACCTATGATCCTGCTCACATATCTACCATTCCTGCAGTGCAAGTTTTACTTACACAAAAAAACAACAAAATAACATTCAGACTGACAGCATCAGTATGATATACAAAATCTGTACAAATGTATGATGGAATTCCCAGTTGGACACACAGTATTCATACCACACAGGTTCAGCTATCCATTGAAGAAACATTGCAGGGATCAGTCCCTTCCATATTCTTCTTAACTACCTCTCTAACCCAGTCTTCCATCTCATTACCAATCTTTTATCCGGAGATATCCATTCCAACCCAGGTCCCTTCTCTTCTGCTCACAAACCTTTAATATTTACTTCTCTAAACTCACAAAGTATAGTCAATAAAGTCCCTACCCTCCATGCATGGCTCAAGCATAACAACCCGGACATCCTATCCATTTCAGAAACATGGCTAAAACCATCTATAAAAGACTCTGAAATAACTCCACCCAGCTATTCTATCATTAGAAAAGACAGGACCCAGAAAAAAGGTGGTGGAGTAGCTCTCTTATATTCTTCTTCCTTGCTAATTACTCCTTACAACAAACCTATTCCTAAATTTAATAATGCCGAACTACTTCTCACTCTCCTACAGGTTAACAAGCACAAACACATATGTCTAGCATCCCTCTATATCCCCCCATGGGATAATATTTCCACACTTGAAAATATCCTCTCATGGCTCTCTAATAACATCAGCAACGAAACCATAATCCTAGGTGATGTTAATATCAACTGGGCCTCCATCCAGTCTCCAACCAACCCTCTCAATATCAACCTATATAACTTTTCACAGCTAATCAACTCTATAACACACCCATCAAAAAAACCCTCTTCTGGCACCATTCTTGACTGGATTCTAGTGTCACATCCCCACTATTATTCTGATAGTGGTATTCTTCCTGACCCTCTTAGTGATCATATGCCTATCCTCACCCACCGACTCCCATGCATTTCCTACCACACCCATAACTACATCACCACCCGCAATGACAAAAACTTTAACCCATCAACCTTCTTACAATCTTTAAAAGCAATTAACTGGAACAATCTAAGGATACTACCATTAGATGATGCAGTTGCCCACTTTAACCGAACATTCTTAGATATACTTGACTCCCAAGCCCCTCTGAGAGCTAAAAGAATAAAAACTAATTCTGCCCCCTGGCTAACCAAAACCACACTATCAACCATGCGCCTTAGAAACAAAGCATGGGGACTCTATCTGAGAAATAAGACCCAAGAACTCCACATTGCTTATAAAAACCTACGTAACAAAGTAAAAAAGCTTATAATCTGATAGAAAACAACACTTCTATACACTCCAAAACAATAATAAAACTAATCCTCAAAGATTCTGGAAGGGGATCTCTGCCCTCCTTAACCCCAGCAAACCACACACCCCAAACCCCGACCCAAATACCTCTGACACAGATTTAGCCACACAGTTCAACTCCTTTTTCATCGAATCTATTAGCAAACTCACCACCTCCTTCTCATGCTCCACCTCTACATCTAATTCACCCCCACCCTCTACCACAAACATCCCTTCCCTCATTACCTCTTCCCCCACATTCTCATCTACCTACTTTCCCTCCTCCACCTCATCCACTTCTCTAACCCCCACATCACCCTCATCATCCTCACACTCTCTCCCCTCTCTACTCTTTTCTCTTTAAAACCTATACCAACTTCCACTATAAAGAAACTCCTTCAGAAACTAAAGCCATGTACTAACGCACCTGATAACATTCCCTCCTACTTCCTAAGTATAGCTGCAGAAGCAATCGCCTATCCTATTAGCATCCTAATCAACCGCTCCATCAATGAATGCACAGTGCCCGAACTCTGGAAGAAAGCTTTCATCATCCCCCTGCATAAAGGAGGCAGCAATTGTAATGTCAACAACTTCCGTCCTATTGCTATCCTGTCCCCCATTTCCAAACTTCTAGAAAAATGTATCCAAATCCAACTCTTACCACATCTCTTAGATAATAACCTTCTAACACCTACACAACATGGTTTTAGGCCAAACCATAGCACTATGACAGCCCTCCTGTCCTTCCTTGAAACTGTTAATAGAGCTCGCGACTCAGGCCACACTGTCTCTACCTTACTACTTGACCTCTCTAAGGCCTTCGATACTATATCACACAGTCTGCTCTTAACCAAACTTTCAGAACTTAACCTCTCTCCCTCCACCATAAATTGGTTCTCCAGCTATTTATCTAATAGACACCAAGCCGTTAAATGGAAAAAGGCCACTTCCTCTTTCCTTAATACCCCCACTGGAGTTCCCCAAGGATCAATTCTTGGTCCCCTTCTGTTTAATATATTTATAAATGATTTCCACAAATCCATTCCACTCGCTAACATCATCCAATATGCAGACGATTCTACCATTATCTGCTCTGCCACCTCTTCCTCCCTGCTTCAAAAACTTACTCAAGAAGCTTTCTCAATCACAGAACATTGGATGAAAATAAATCACTTAGCCCTCAATGCCTCCAAAACAAAGCTAATGGTATTTACCCCTTCTAAATCCACTTATTTCGACACAAACACCTTCTCTATCACAAGCCAAGATAACACACCCTTGGAACTGGTGTCTGAAACCAAGTTACTTGGTGTACAAATTGACAGTCGGTTCAATTTCAATTCCCATCTACAACTGAATATTAAAAAAACCCATCAAAAACTAGGTATGCTCTACCGGCAGAATCAGTTCCTTACAAGCTCCTCCAAAATCACTCTCACTTCCTCCTTTCTTATCCCCTCCCTCCTCTATGGAGCTCCATTGTTAACTAATCTGCAGACCTCTCAAAAAAACAGCTTGCTTCCTGCTATAATAAAATCGCCAAATTCGCTAATAGCCACAGATCATCCACCCATCACTGTTCCTCTCTCCTAAAACTAAACTGGCTTGAACTACCCAATCACCTCACTTATATACAACTGACTTTAGCTCATAAGCTCATTCTCAGCCCCTCTCTTTGTCCCTCCCTGTCTTCAGTCTTTAAAATGCACCTACCCAACAGAATCTTAAGATCTAACAACCAAAACCTACTAGAAGTTCATAAACCATCCCATCCCCCAGGCAAACACCTACTATCCTTTAACCTAGCCCGCCTTTGGAACGCACTCCCACCATCCATACGCACCACCTCCAACCAGCACATGTTCAAAAAAATCTCTTCATACACATCTAAAATCCCAATGGGAATACTCTTGCTCTCACCCCTCTTAAACATAAGATTACCTCACTTTACCTAACAAATTATATGTGCCTACTGAAAAACCACTCCATATTGTAATATATCATGACTATCTAATCATGTTTACCTTCATTGTATTGTATTGTTTTTCAATGCTTGTAATTTTGACGATAATGTTTTATCTTTTTACTTTGTATAATTTTAGTAGTAATCTTATAAGTACCTAATTTGCCTGATTTTGGAGCTTTTCTCCCCAGGACTCCATTGAAAACGGGTTCTTTTTGGCCCAATGGACTATCCTGGTAAACCAACTGCAAATAAATAAATAAATAAATAAATAAATAAATAAATAAATAAATAAATGTCAGATATCATATAAATACCTTTCCCAGCCACAAGTGTTCCTACATGTCCTTTTCTGGTGCCTGTGCAGATATGCTGTACTCCACAAGTAGCAGTGTGGCCTTCGTCATGCATTTCCAAATTGTACCCTGTTCTAAACTCTATACTGCAGAGCATGAGCAATAACATATGGTCAGTAACATAGGTCTATACTGGTCTGCTTGGATATGCTTTTCGGGTCTATATCATATGAGCGAATCGCACACATTGCGAACGCTCATAATATCGAATGTACCAGACCTCAAAGTGCTTTCTCTGAGATTGCAGTACAGTGAAGAATGGGATATTTGCCCTTTCCCCACTGTAGTGCGATCTCAGAGTTGGAATATATATTTAGCGAAGGGTGTGGGGGGCTGTGCCCCCCACAATAGGAAGTTCAAGGTCCGGTACGTTCGATATTATGGCATTTGCAATTTGTGCAATTCGCTCATGTGATATAGACCCTGCTGTATCTTTATTGTATAAGGAGTGCAATAGCTCTCTTATCATTGTAGCAAGCAGCACTCACACCTTTCCTCTACCTGAGTATCCACATGGTGTGTTGCATTAAACAGATGGCATCACACACAGCACATAAGCTGCTGTCACCCCAAGTTTCACCTCTGCCACAGCATTCAGACATAAGTATGCAGTTGGACTCACCACAAATTTTGACTACCTTGTAGGCTAAAATCCAAGCACCACTTCTGTCTTATCTGTCATCCAATGTCTTTTGCATGGCTCTGTTTTCATTATGCATTACCCATCCATTAACTAAGTACATATGTAGGGTATTATATATATGCATTTCTGGCTTTCAGCTAATACCGCAAGTTCCTTTGCGGTATGTAATGTCTTTTTCTGTGCTACACTAAAGATGAGCTGTCCAAAGCTTGTTGTTTTGCAGTTGTATGCTGCAGTATATTTATATTATCTGCATTTATCATGGAAAAATCTCTGTTTTATTTTCTAAGATATATATATATATATATATATATATATATATATATATATATATATAGGGAGAGAGAAAGAGAGACACAGAGAGAGAGAGAGAGACAGAGACATAAATTGATATATCCCTTATACTCTATTGATAGTGCACCTGTTTTCTAATACATTTTAGAAATATGTATATAAATATATAAAGTATATCTGTGGCAGGGCTAACCACCCTGTGGTATGAATATTGGCTGTAGGTGAAGGTCATTGCTGTCTACTAAACTACACAGGCATTTTGAATTAAACAGCTAAACAGCTTTCCTTACTCAGTGAATATGTTAGGACATCAACCTCTCCCCCACTGCTTTACTGGCTTTAAAGCCAACACAGCACATCTTTTTTTTACATATTACTTTTGACTAATTTATAATACATGGAGAAGATAAATCTCATGCAATACAAATATTATAACTACATATTATGTGTTATTGACATGGATGCTAAGTGGCACCCATGTCTTGAACACATAATACACAGAGTTATGATTGGGACTCTGATTATAACCATGTTGTTATGTGCTCAAGATCCATGTGGATAACACATATTAATGGGTTATGATTGGTGAGACCCAGTCAAAACTCGTTATAATGCAAGGACTTTATCTACTGCACGTACTAATAGATAGAGAAAAAAAAAGCTGAACTGCTTTACTGGTCTTGAAAGCTGATAAATCACTTAGCAAATGCTGTCGCATAGACAGCACATAAACATAATTGCAGAGAAAAGTCAGGGACAGTTTTTAAATACTACCCTAATTAAAATAAATTGCTTGCAGACTGATATCTGTGAATGTTTGATGATATATGAGGAAAGATATTCAAGGACTGTTGAGAGTCAAGGAATAATATTGTCTTGATACCGAGTCGTAACAGCGTTTAGGGCAGTTGTGAAATAAATGTGCTGCTATGGTCGGATCTCACCCTATGGAAGCAAGTAACATGTTTATCTTTTTTCTGATTTTGGAGCATAATCATGGCACTCCGTGCATTACAAGTAAGTTACGTTTGGCAACCTGGTCATAATCATAATCATAATCATCTATACGATATATATATATATATATGTGTGTGTGTGTGTGTGTGTGTGTGTGTGTGTGTGTGTGTGCTTATATATATATATATATACACATACATACATACATACATACATACATATATATTTATACGTTTACAGTCAAAATGTTGAACATATGGTCGGTGAACACGGGAATGTCGATCGACAGATGGCCGATTCCTGTTTTGCTGAACGTTAAATTATCGATAGTTCATATCAGCAAATGCCACTGTGCATTCATTGATATGAACTTGATGTAATGAATAGAGAACCTGGTATAATGCGAATTGGGACATTCATTACTTTCTTCACTGTAATGCAATCTCACAGTTGGAATATATAGTTAGCAGGGCATGTGGGATATGCAGAGGGGCTTGCCCCATGTAAAAATATCATTTGAAGTGTAGGAGTGACACTCACTAGAGCTCCTATATGGAAATCACGTTCAATATTCGGCGAAAATGTGTAATCTGGTGAATTTGTTTATCAGATTAAATATTTTCACCTAATTAATATGCAGGGATTCAACCTTGCCATTTGATTTCCAAACAATATTTTTAATTTTGATAGTAAACTATATATATATATATATATATATATATATATATATATATATGTAAACAAAGAGTAATACAGTTAGATGAGGGGTTATTTATTAACAGTCACTATATACAAGGAAGCATGCATATCTTTACCTAGGTCAGTAATATGTTATGCAATTCCTTATGCATTAGTCAGGATAGTGCTTATTCCAAGAAAATTTTGTTAGCATGTATCTTAGAAAAAAGAGTTGTTTCAGAGAGTTCATAAATGTTTCAATGGTATTATTGACATTTACTTAATTTCTATGCTGGTTCCAAAGGGCAGGGCCTTTTCTGGAAAAGGCTTCTTCACTTAGTGAAGTGGGTTTTTCTTTTGAGCAGCAGCAAAGAGGAAGACTCTGGAGGTTTAAGAACACCAGCCCAGTTGTGGCAAAAAGTAAAGACCCAGTGTCAATGCAAGACACTGGCATTGAATAGTCTCTTTACATGGAATGGGTGTATGCCAAAATTCCACACAGTATAACTACAGTCTTCAAAACTGCAGTATTCCAAGTGAAAAATTGAAGCAGATATGTCTCCTGACCTTTCCTTGTGGAATACTTCCTTCATGTGTGGTGTTTGTGGTTGTTGCTTTTTCATCAACTGCTTGTTTAAATCTTGGTCTGGTGAGTGAGATTATATAATCCTGACTGTTTCTAAGTCAGTAGCATTGATCTCTTAATATTCTTCTGGTAGTCTACACACATCTGCACATTACGTCACAGTGGCAGTCATTGTAGTCACTTGCTTTCACAATGATGTTCAGTCTCTTTCTGCACTATCGAGTGGCATTCAGTATGCTACAGAACTGTTTTGTAATTGCAGTGACTCTAGTCGGCTACCTTGCTTTAAATGTGTGGGTTTGCGTACTGCTTGTGAAAACCCTGTGTTTGGGTTGAGAGACATGTGAAAATGTGCTGCTTGTGAAAATACCATCATTTCATTGAGAGACACTGGGATGTGTACTGCTTCCATAAACAGTGCCCAAATCACATGGGTAAAAGCTCCCAGATAACCTCAGCATGCAATATAGAGTTTGTGACTATAATGCAATTATACTGTAGAATAAAAATACATTATAGGAGGGTCATTGGGTATTTAATATTTTTACCTGTAATTGAGGTAATCCAGTTTAATCACTTGAGATGCATCATGCAGCCTTGTGACCAAATATCCCTACTATGGGCAATATATGACCTCTGTAATGGTGATGATTCAAGCAGTCAGGGTGATAAACGTTATTTTGTGTCAAAAGTGCATGATTTTGGTGTGATATTTGATGACAGACTAAGACTTAAAGACCAGATTTCAGCTGTGGTCAAATCTTTATTGTTTCTAGGTTTGGAATATCTGCCTTATCAAACAACTCATCTTTCCCAGTGACTTTCCAACTTTGCTTCATCCTTTGGTTTCCTCATCTTTAGATTATTACAATGTTGACTTACCTAACTCGAGAGCTGGCTCAACTACAGCTGGGGAAAAACTCTGCAACTTGGTTACTTACTGAGACAACAATGTACCAACTTATTAGTCCAGTTCTGCAGAATTTGCTCTGGCTTCCTATAAGGCAGCAGAGCATCTACAAGATCCTTGTTTTGGTTTATTTGGAGCTTCATAATCTCGGCCCATATTATTTAGCAGATCTGTTTTATAGGTACATTCTAGGATGTATACTCCATTCCACTCACAACACCAATTTATAGGTCATCTTACAACCTTGAATCCTCTGGTTGTCATTCATCTAGTTATCAAGGTCCATTATTATGGAACTTGCTTCCTGGTTGCTAGTAGGACTTATCCACTCTAGACGGATTTAAGAGAGGGTTAAAAATGCATCAGTTTGACTTGACTTACAGTTAGTCATTGCTTTATTTTTTGTTTACTCTTACATATTACGTTTGTTCTTTGTTAATCAATGTGACATGTTTCATATTTCTTGTTATTTAATGATTTGTACTGTGTCTGAACTCGGGTACTTAAATAAACTTGAACTTGGTCTATTAACAATAACATACTTAAAAGGATTATAATATTGAAAGATTTTCACCACAAATTCTTGCAATGAGCACAAAACTCTTCACATGATATTGTATTGATATACTTTTGTTCTTTTGGAACAGTTTCTGTCTTTTAAAATCCACCATTTTGTTGCTTCAGTATTGCTGGTTACGGATGCTTGTCACTGATAGAAAATGGAATGTGATTTAGTCATGAATCCCATTCTTGTACGTGAATGGCAGGAATTTTCTTAACAGCCACCATACTTCTCAAACTCTTGCAGCAAAAAATCTGGACAGAGCCTACAATAATGGGCAGACAAAGGCCAAAAAATAGGGACATATTTTAAATATTGCTCTTATAAACTTAGAATGCTGCTAGAATAATGTAATTTTATGTTAACATGCATTATCTGAAGGCTGTGAAAACTGATACCCAAATGTATGTCATTATTTAGTGATTTCAATCCTCAGTTATTTGCCAGAAAACCACAAATTTTATGAGGAACAAACCAAAAAAATAAGTAAAAAATCTGGACATTCTGAGAAAATCTGGATAGCTGAGAGCTATGATAGCCACATCTAATCCTTCCATTTAACTACAGATACCTGTAAGTACTGACCATCCTACTATATGCTTTGCTGTTGCTAACTCCCTAACTTTCTGCTTGACCTAAATGTATATTCTCACTTATGTGTGTATTTAGATGCCCTTCACTCAAGTACCCTTGCGTTTGCTTGGCACTTTTTCATTTGTTATAAACTGCATTATTGCATTAGACTAACAATGATTAAAAATCACACAATGGCAAGCAATGACAGTTGTTGCCATATTATTTTACAGAGAAGCAGTCTTAGCAGATATCTACTCACATAAAAACAGTACTAATTTCAAAAAGTGTATCTGATTTTAACTATTTGTCTCGTATTTTTTTCTATTACTTGACCAAATAGGCTGAGTGCAGTGATGAAAGTTAACAAATATCCAGGAATGGAGTTTCTATCCCTTTATTAAGTGTCTTATAGACTTATGAGAGGAAACCTCTGTCTGTTCCTGAACTGCTATGCCTTTACTACCCAGATTTCTGCACCATACAGTAGTACTGGTCATACCACAGTTTTGTGCACCTTACTTTTCTGTTTCCTTACCATTCTGCTGTCATACACTACCCCTGACACTTTGTACCAGCTGGCTGCAGCCCCACTGATTCAACTTCCCTTCTCCTCAACTTCCTCTCCCAGATACTTGAAACTCTTAACCTGTTGCACTACTTTTCCTTCTATTTCAATTTTCTGCTTCTGATTTCTCCCATTTGCTGTCATTGCAACTGTTTTATCGGTACTCAGCTTCATCCCACGTGCCTTCAATTTTGCATTCCATTCCTCTATCCTTTGTTGAAGTTCTTGCTGAGTCTGCCTGTAATGCCACATTGTGTGCATACAGCAACTTTGTTGATCTGTCCCCTCCAACCTTTTTGCTAAGGTAGTCCATCACCAGCATGAACAGCAGTGGACTCAGTGCTGAACCCTGATCCATACCCACTCCCACTGGGAACCCCTCTGTAAGACCTAACATGGTTCGTACATGGGTCACTGGGTACTTGTGCATAGCTTGCACTAATTTTGCCGCTGTTTCTGGGATTTTGATCCACCACAACACTACCCAAATCAACTTTCATGGGACCTTGTCATATTCTTTCTCTGAGACTAGGAATGCCCAATTGGACTCTTTCCTCATTTCTAGCTTCTTCTCAAGTATCTGTCTCACTGCAGACACTGGGTCAGTTGTGCTGATTTGAACCAAAGCTGTTCATTTCCCATCTTACTTTCTACTACTCTGCATATTCATTTATCAATCACTTTCTCCAGAAAGTTCATGCAGTGTGATAGGAGTTTGATACTTCTATACAGCCCACAGTTGTAAATGTCCCCTTTGTTCTTGAACAGTGGCTGCAGTCATCTGGGATATGTCTTTTTCTCCATACTGCCATGAGCAACCTCAGGACCCATTTCTCCTCTATCTCACCCAATATCTTGATCATATCTGAGCCTGCTACTTTCCCTGACATCATTTTCCTTAGTGCTGTTCTTACTTCTTCTAGGGTGGGCTCCTCCTCTTCTCTCATCATAGGCTGTGTCTGAGGCAGTACAGCTTCTGTGGGGTTTTCTTCATTCAGAAGCTGCTGGAAGTACTCTTTGCATCTGTCTTTGATGTCCTGTGAACTGTTGAGCAGGTTGTTGCTGGCATCCCTTATGAAGGGTGTCTGACTATCTTCTTTATCTTTCTGTCTTTGCCTTGCAACCTGATATAGTTTTTTTTTTGAGCCATTCACTGAGTCACTTCCCAGAAGTTGGCAGAGCGTCTTGTTCTTTGCTATTATAGGTTCATAGGTAGGTACTAGGCTATCTGCCCAAAGGCATTCATAAGCCTAGCCAGAATGTGTTGGCTTTCACCACCCCCTTAGATTAGGTCCCTGTGCCTCTATCCAGCAAAGCCACTGAAGTGATCCCCAGGGTAAGCGTTCTGTTTCCCATCCACTCGTCAAGGTTTCTCTTGAAGAGTGCTAGTGAGGAGCTCTGCCTAATGTAGATAGGAATCTTGTTCCAAAGCATGGGAAGTCTCTGGGACAGGAATCTATCCCTCCAGCACATCCTATTTATTGTTGTGGTGAGGTTTAAATCCCTAGAGTGTGTGGCTCGAGGGGATATGGTTTTCTTTAGGTGGAGCATGTCCATCAATTCTGGGTTGGACATGGCCTTGTATGTCAGGCAGAGATCACCTCTAAGCAGGCAGTATGCAACCGAGTACAGCTGGAGTTTCTTCAGTCGAGGTGCATAGGGCATTTGTTTGAGGCCAGTGATCCTCTTGGTGAGGTACTTCTGTGGTCTTTCCAGCTGTTGCAGGTGTCCTGTAAGGTACATCCCAAATGGGGCATTGTACTCTATGATGGGTCTGATGAGTGATGAGTAAAGGGCACAATGACCTCTTTTGATCTGGATGCAAACCCTTTTGTGATTAGGTGGGCCACATAGAAGGATTTTCTAACCACTTTGGCAATGTGATTATCAAAGGAGAGATAACTATCTACTTGGGTCCCCAAATCCCTTATTACGTTTTCTGTATTTAGGAGACTACCACCTATGTGGTAGTTTGTGGGTACTTTGTTATTTCCAAAAGGAATAACTATGCACTTTTTGGCATTTAGCTTGAGGCCATGATTTTGACACCAGGTATCTGTCTCAGTGAGACCCTTTTGGAGGATGTCTGTGTCAGCTGGTGAGTCAATTACAGCCCCTAGTTTGCAGTCATCTGCGAACTTGGTCAGCCATAGTCATCCTTTGTTTGTCTGTACCTCTGAGAAGTATATGCCGAACAGGAGTGGTCCTAGTACTGAGCCCTGGGGAACACCACTTGTAACCGGTTTAAGGTCAGACCTAGCTCCCACAACTCTCACCATGTGGGTTCTGTGTGTGAGCCAATTGGCAACACATCTTGTGACATAGGTTCATAGGTTCATAGGTTGGTACTAGGCTATTGGCCCTAGGGCCTATACAAGCCTAGCCATAACAATTCCCTGGCTATTTCTTCCCACACTGGGGTTTATGTTCAGGCTGGTGAGTTTGTCTATAATACCAGAATGGGGAATGGTGTCAATGGCCTTTGTGAGGTCTAGGTAGGCTGTGTGTGCCACCTTTCCCTCGTCTATAGCCTTGGTAACTGTCTCAAAGAAGTCCACCAGGTTTAGGAGGCATGATCTGCCATTAACAAAGCCGAACTGGGTAGGGTCCAGTGTTTGGAGGTTTCCAATGTCTCTGTTAATGAGTTCCATGATGATGCACTCTATAGCCTTGCAGACCAAGCTAGTCAGGCTTATAGGGCAATAATTCTGTTGTGGCTCCACCTTTGTGGAGCAGAATAACCGTTGCTGTGCAGCACTCTATGGGTACATAGCCTGTAGAAAGGCTGAGTTTGAACAGTGTGTTTAGGTGAGGGGTTAGTTCGCCTTTGAGCTTGTGTAGGATGCAGCCTGAGACACCGTCCGGTCCCATTGATGCTGTGTTTTTGGCTATGGAGAGGACTATTTATCCTGAGTGTCTGTGATTTCAGGGGCTCTACATTCTTTTGGTATGATTATGGGCCCTTTTGGAGGTGACAGGTGGGTGAAGTTTGCACTGAACCCGTCTGCCAGGATGTTGGCAATATCAATTGGTTCAGTGTATTTTGTGCCATTCTGCATTAATTCTGAGCAGATCTGAGCATTACCACTTAGATTCTTGACATAACTAAAGAATGCCTTGTGGTTATCTTTGGAGTCCTTGGCAAGTTTTCTTTTAAAGCTAGCCTTGGACAATTTTATGAGAGATCGTAGTTTCTTGCTGAAACTGATAAGGGATATCTTCCCTTCTTGGAATTTTACTCTTTTCTGTACTAGTTTCCTCCTTCTATTATATAGCTTGTTTAGGGCAGGGGTCCACCAGACTGGTTTCCTTTTCTTGGAGGAGTGTCTTGGTTTTGCTTGGGATAGCATGATCCATGCATTCTTGTAGGTGCTCGTAGAATGCATTAGTAAAGGATTTAGCAGCTTGGACAGCATTATCCTTTAGCATGGGGGCTTTGAACCTTTCCACCTCCATCTTAAGTAATGTGAAGTTTGCTTTTGAAAAGTTTTTCACAGTGGTTTCCTTGTCCGGGGGGGTGGGGGTGGAATGTGGATATCCAAAGTGATTTGTTTATGGTCAGATCTAACCAGTGAGGGTTTGACCTCTGGTATGGAACATCGGTCGCCCATGTTGGCGATGACCAGGTCCAAAATGTTGTCACCTCTGGTGGGAGTGTTGATCAGTTGTTCCATGGCATTTGAGTTTATAAATTCTAAGAAATGTTGGTCAAGGGAGTTACTACTTGAGTAGTTCTCCCAGTTAATGTTTTGGTAGTTGAAATCACCCAATATTAGGGTGTTTGGTAGAACCTTTATGTTACCCAGTGTTTTCAGAAATGTGGAATGGGGGTCCTGGGACATTGTGGGTGATCTGTAGCAACCTACAATTTGAATTTCAGTTTTGCCCATTAGTTGCACGTGGATAATCTCTGAAACGTTGTGCTGTGCCACTAACCTGGAGGTGTGGGTATTCTTGATGAATATGGATACTCCCCCACCTTTTGTATTTTGGTCCAGGTTCTTTGGCTGAAATGTATGGTATGAGTTGTAGCCTGGTAGTGCTGGGGTGCTCTCTGGAGCCTTAAACCAGGTTTCTGTTACTGCACATATATCAGTTTTCTCCATACTGAGCAGTGCCTTGAGTGCGTGCATTTTGTGGTTTAGACTTCTGGCATTGAGTAGCATTACCCTCAGATTTTTGTTACTTGTGCTATTTACGGTGATGGGTTTGCCTTTTGAGCCTTGCCTAAAAAAGACACTATGGGGGTGGCAAGAGCCTTGGCCAGTATTCGAAAGCCTAAGGATGACAGGTGCAAGCTGTCTCTAGTGAAGCAGTGTGGCTTGTCGAGCATGTCATCCCAGGCAGGCAGACACTGGATCCCCTTTGAATGACACCAGAAACTTAGCCAATTGTTGAAATTGATATTTTTTTTTCTTTATACCATGGTATCATTCTTGGTGAGGGCAGGATACTACTCAGGTTCAGCGTCATACCAGTCTGGGCTACGTTATCAGAGAGCTCTTCCATGTCTCTTTTCA
Source organism: Protopterus annectens (assembly GCF_019279795.1). Lineage (NCBI taxonomy): Eukaryota > Metazoa > Chordata > Ceratodontiformes > Protopteridae > Protopterus > Protopterus annectens. Next base: position 788,405,205 of record NC_056735.1, read on the forward strand.
TGTAGTCCAATTGCAATCCTTTCTTAGCCTGTCTGTTAGCCAATCAGTAGTCTTTCCTAGCCTGGTCTGTATTTTCTACCTCCCCCTTTTTCCCTCACTCCTTCTTTTTTTGATGGCTTTCTGCATTTCTGTAGTCCACCCCCAGCTTTCCTTAAGTAACTTATTTCCATACCTGGCTCAGCCGAATCACCATTCTGTAGCCCTTATACATGCTATCTTGAAGTGCTGCCATTCTTCTTCAACTCCAACTGTTCCTCTTCTTCTTGAGGTGCTAAGAGCCCTGAGTTATTCCGTGATCTGTTCTGCTTTCTCTCCAGTCAACTTCCAAGTCTTCAGCCTAGTCTCTGTTGACCTTAAAGCCTTCTCTGACCACTGCTTGCAGCCAGTTGTGACAACCAGTGGAGTATCCTGCAGGATGACTGTTTAACCAGGGATGACTTTGTAATCACTGATTCTACCCCAGTGCCCTTTCCTTAGTAGGGAAAAGTCTACCTGAGTTACATATTGACCACTTTTGTATGTCTGAAATATGTGATGGCTACCATCAAACCATTTTCCAGACAGAAGTCTAGAATTTCCTCTTCTTCATTATTCCTGTTGGCCCACACATGTGAACCCATGAAGTCCTCATATCCTGTTCTGTCTGTCTGATATGTGCATTCATGTCACCCATTATCAACACCAATTCGTGTTGTCCTGTTTTATCTAGTAGTTTCCTGCAATTGCTGTCTGAATGCACTCTTTTCCTCCATATAACAACCCTGCTGTGGGGCATAGGCATTGATTATGAATGCTGCCATATCATTAGGCTGGAGTCTGATTGCCATGAGTCTTTCATAATTCTGATGACATCAATCACTGTCTTCTGAAGCCTCTCCCTCATCACAATTTCCACACCAAATTTAGCCTGTCCTCCTCCTGAGGAGTAGACTTTGGATTCCAAGCCAAGTGGCTTTGCTGCATTGCCCTTCCAACTTGTCGCCTGGATACACAGGATGTCCAATCTCCTCCTCATCATCATGTCATCTACTTGCCAGCTGCATCCTGTCAGTGAACATGCATTGAGTGTGGCAGTTCTTAGTTCATGTTTGGCAGGTTGATTGGTTTTACTTCCAGCTTTTGATACACAGAGTTATCCCTGGTAATCCAAGCTGGACAACTGTACACAAGCCGGCCAGTAGCTTATTGACCCAGGGCTGCTGCACTTTATGGCACACACACACACACTAGCCAATGAGGGCACACACACCCCTTCCACCATTAGCATGGATCTATGGCATAGGTTGGAGTAGGCCTGGTTCTCAATCCACATATCACCAGGAAATACCCATGCCCATTTTAGTGACATCGGTCAACACAACAGGATAATCTGGAGGAATAGTTTACACACTTGAGTGGCTAGCCCTGCCATGGCAAATATGTCAGTAATGGCACAGATGTCTATATTCTCCAGGGTGAGGAGAGCTTGTATGGTGTGGAGTTTCTTGTTTAGGCTCCTAGCATTGAACAGTAACACCTTTAGGTTTCTTTGGATTTTATTTTTTATGTCAGTAGGTTTGGCAATTGAGCATTGCCTAAAAAAGGCTCTAAGGGGTGGATAAAGTTTTAGCCAATATTCAAAAGGCTACGGGAGGCAGGTGCAGACTATCGTTTGCAAAGCAGCATGATCTGTTAACCATGTCTTCCCATGATGACAAATATTGAATTCCCCTGGAAAGACACCAGAACCTTAATCAGTTATTGAAGTCAATCATGTTTTGGTCATACTGTGGAAACATCCTTGGTGAAGGTAAAATGCTGCTCAATGCAAAGCAAATACCTGTCTGACAGTCATATTCAGAGAGATCAACAATGTCTCTCTTCATATAGTCCAGAGAAGTACATCTCAGGTCATTAATGCCTGTATGGGTTATGATCGAATTATATTGGTACCAGTGGTGTAATGGTGTGAGTGCTTGCATAAATTGGCAGATCCTTTTAAGTGCCTTGGCATAGGTTGGTCTATGCGTGTGATGGCTATAGT
>NC_056735.1:788412227-788517227 GCF_019279795.1 Protopterus annectens
TACATATTTACAATTAACCACTGCACACAAACTTACATTCAAGCATCAACATGCCCTGCCCTCTCTTCTCTACTTACTCTCTGCCATCCAAATAGACCTCCTGAATCTGAAAATCAACTTCTGAACATAGAAAACCCTAACCTTTCAGCAGATCAGATGCTCTACACCCTTTACTATTGCTAAAGTAGGGAACACCCTCCCACCATCAATCAAGACTACCAGCAATGCATCTTTCTTTAAAAAAAAATCCCTGAGATAACACCTTTCCTCTCTATGGGAATGCTCATGTGGCAAATCTGAACTTCCCAAAACCTGACACTACCCTACAGCTTCATTAACTACAACTCTGATATAATTCTTTCTCTTTCAGTTTACTTACTTAACTGCAGTACTGTACTATCTACTATCCCCGGGATTCATGAAGCTTGGTGCAAGGCCGGCGTTAGGCTTGCACCGACCGTGCAGCGTGCAGATGGTGCAGTAACGCCATATGCATATTAATGAAGGCGTGCTGCCGCCACATCCACGTACATAGGAAACAAGTGCGAGTGCATGGGGCGTGTCGAAGTGCCACATGGAGGCGTGGAAATGTCAGCTGTTGACGTGCAACCCAAAATGCTGAATATTACAGTCTGCCTGCAATAGTAATCACACCTGTCAGTGTCCATGGATACAGAAACATATGCAAAGCATGCAAGACAGTTCTTGCGAACACAAAATTAAGAAGCAAACACAAATGCATGTTAGCGAATATCGAGTCTCCATCCCTCGAACAAATGCCATTTAAAACCGTGTGCCCGTATTCTAATGCAGTGTTGATAGTTATACCAAGTGGAAGTGAAACGCATCATGTTAGCGCGCCACCAATAGCTAAGTCTAGCCCAATGGTCAGGGTTACCAACTGTCTCACATTGTGCGGGACAATACACAGCTGGGCAGTTGTGTCCATACCAAAACCATTATAAATGAAAAATATCCTGCGACCATATGACATAATTATGTCCCACATTGCATGTAATAGTCACATATAATAGTTATTTCCGTATGTAACATACCACATGTTATAAGAAATAGAATAAAAAAATAAACGAAACAGAAGGAGCATATAAACTGCTACAACAATAAGCTAACATGTAGGCATAAAACAAAAGTATTATCCATTGTACGTGGGTATATGTTGTCCTCTAGAATCTGATTTGTGTCCAGAATATATCCCATCCTGGCCATATGAAAAGGTGGCAACCCTACCCTGGTCAGAGCATTCGGCCAAAATACGCCCATCTGCGGTCTAAGCCGTTCTTGTCAGGATGTGTCAAAGTTGAACGGGTATTACCTTGGTGTACCTACCATGTCATGAAAGATAAGTATTTGCGTGTATATGTGCGTGATGTACAGCATGTGGAAGGTGAAAAATGCTAGGGTAGTCCTAACAACCATACAGGTACCTGAGATATGTAGTGTATGCAATGTGTTCCCTTGACCGAAGGGATGGATGGAGTGTGTGGAATATGTGTGTGGGGGGGTGGGTAATGTTATAATCCACAAAGGCGAGACTGTGTTGGATGCACAACAGGTGAACTGGAGGTGTATGAGGGAGCAGTGGGTGAATCAGAAAGAAACACAAAGAACAAGCATACACATCCGCAATACAACCTGACAGGCCATACTGTAGAACACAATCACACAAACATATGAATATTAAAATGTGCGATACACATGTACAGAAACGTCACCGGCACATACCCACAGAATGGTCTGGATGGAACTGAGCCATCCAACTGCAACACACCTGGATGCATAATTGAATACCCATCATCCCCTCTACAGCACACAACCCGCCTCCATTCCTGAACGTCCACCAAATCCAGCCATACTCGGGCTACTAGCTTGGCGCAGCCATATCTACACATAGTGACCACTACTCATATGTAGTAGGCAATGTCACCCTAGGCAGTGTCAGGATTGCAAACTATGTATCCCCTGCATGTAAAACCCTATCACATTTTCGTAAGTCCAAAAAAAATCGAAGGTCGTTTGCTTGTTCAATTTTTGGATATCCCTTATGGGATAAGTATCCTGTGTAAACATCAGACTTGCTATCACGACATGATGTCCAGTCCTGTAGACATCTGGACACAAGTTGTATGTGCAGTAGTGGTTCACAAGACTGCTCAGCCTCCTGCCGGTCATGCAGAACCTACTACCCGGGATCAAACACCTGCCTGTGATGCACGTCTCCCCACATGAATTATCGAGAAAATATACTGTACACAGTCGCATAGTGGCACTTGGAAATAGGGTAATTAAGGCGCTGACGTAAGCAGGGAACCTCCTGTCCCACTTTGTGAGGGACAGTCCCTGTCTAGGTAGGTGTGTCCTGACCAAGAATGATACAATGGCAAATGTCCTGTGATTGTAGGAAATAACTATGTACCATATTTCATGTAACAGTTGCCTAAAACAGTTATTTCTGGATGTAAAATACATAAATCATGCAAGAAACAGAATAAGCAGCTAAAGTGCTACAGGAATAGGCTCTCATCTAGGAAAATCATTACTGTTCTAAACCCTGTACTGACCATGGGTATATGTTGGCCTAAACAATCTGGTGTGTCCAGAATATATCCCATCCTGGAAATATGAAAATGTGGCAACCCTACCAATGGTCAGAGCATTCGCACGATAACTGGCCAGCCTCTTAATCACTCATAAAACCAGTGACCTTGGGAGAAAAGGTGTTGAATGACACTTGAATGAATAATGACAATAATTAAGAGTAATAAACGCTTTTAACTTCAGAAAATAAGTATTAATACATATGCTCTGAATCTGTCAACACGTTTCAAGTTAATAGTACTAATATTGTAGAAGTGTCCATGATTGTCCGTGACTTGTCATTGCCTTGTCCCAGTCACTGTTGAAATTAGTCCCTGAATGTTTGAGAGGTCCGTACACATATGTACACCAACCGTCACATTTGTTGACAGTACTATTGAATACCTGTAGTGAAGTCATAAGTGATGGCCAAAATAATATCCTTTGGATATAGGGAGATAAAGGCAGCGGGGATGTGTGGTGTACATTCAACTGTATGGGAAATGTAAATAGGTATGCAGGTGTATGTACTGACAGATATATATATATATATATATATATATATATATATATATATATATGTGTGTGAATGAATGAGCATGGTCAAAATAAAGCATTCATAATGAATGTGAAGGGAAACACCCCCCCCACCCTGTATTATGTAGTGGAACCACCCCCCACCTTATCTTATGTAGTGCCAACATAATAATCTAATCAGAGGTGCCCAAACCCCTGCGTCTGTAAACACAGGTAGAATGTTAAAATTGGGACCAACTCTGTCCATGTGCTACGTCTGACATTTGAACAGGTACAGGGAAGTTCCGGTCACCAGTCGGGCAAGCCTAAACCCAGATCACCACATGAACACACTGACAATCAAACACATGTATGTGCCAGGACTATAAGCTTTGGAGTTCTGAATAACCTTGGAGTGAGTAAACATGCAGCACGGGTCCAGAGCAGTAGGGAATAGGGAATGTCATATGTGTAGTACTGTGGTTTTCCCAGCAAGAGAATGGATGCCTGCTGTGTAAGTGAAGCGGTGAGGTGTATGTTAGGGTAGCTATTAAAAATGGGTATACATATAAATGAAGCAGAACACCAATAGTGTAGTGGTTAGAGCAGCCGCCTAACGTAAAGGCATTCCTGGTTCAAGTACAACTATAACACAGATCATTTTATTGTGTAATGAATGTAAAAGTGAATATGTGTTTCGCATGGGGCCATTAACTGGATTCCTTCAATCAAAGTGGTACTGCATAATGAATAAGGCACACGTAAGCACAAAGAAGTGGCAGTAAACATATGTAACTCACAATAAGCATATGCAAGTGCGCCTGCGCGGGTGTAAGCAGCTCCCAGCATAGCAAATGTATGTTGTTATGTACAGATGTAACTTATATATATATATATATATATATATATATATATATATATATATATACACACACGCACGCATATATATGCATGTGTGTGTATAGATATATATCCACAGACATAAAATAAAAACAAAATAAATATATATATATATATATATATATATATATATATATATATATATATATATTTACTGTAAGAATGAATGCCGAAAGAATAAAGCATACACAAGGGTTGTGAAGGGAATCTAGAGCAACTAAGGTATTATATAGTGCTTGCAGCGTATGTCAGATAAAGCTGCCCAAGAGTGAGCAGAGCACCTCTATTCACACCAGAGGCAGGGTTATACCATTGGCCATAATATCGTCAAACTGCTACGTCAACATTACACACAGACGGAATGTAGTTCATGTTGCGACCACCTACACTTGTAACCCGCAAATGACCGTAATCCATAACACCAGGAAAGGAACGTATGTGCAAATATAAATGGCGGGAGACCCTGTGAATACATGAGGCGGAACAAAATGTGTGTAGGGCCCCAAACGCTCTGGAGAGGGCAATGTGTAAAGGTGTGCCATGGCTGCGATATCAGGTGGATATTGGCTGTTACGCGTGTAAACTCAACACGGGTGGGGTGGAGAAACTATGGCTATGCGATTATGGATACAGGAGTGCTAGGGTTGGTTGTGCCGGTTCCAATGGAGTGGCCCATGTAGGTCAGCTAGTATGTAATAGGTATATATGCATACGCACATGCAGACATCAATATGTTGAAGTACATTCTCTGTAACACATGCACTCCATTTATTGAAATAAATAATATGAATGTGCACAGAAACAAATACAGTAGCAGGAATAATAGGCTGTGCAGATGAGGAACAGGCCAAATGACACTGTATCACATCACAGTTATCATTGGTACTCTGTACATGAACAAATTGTGACATCTGTCCGCTGTATAACATGCTAAATACCGATTACAAGTTAACCGGAGTGAAGTGTCGGTGTCATAATAACTAAGGCAATAGTACGCTGTTGAAGCAGAGATAAAACCCAATACGCATGTGTAAGTGTATATGTCCTGGAAATGTACTGGTCAACAGACACACAGATGTCTATATATATATATATATATATATATATATATATATATATATATATATATATATATATACATATATATATATATATATATATATATATATATATATATATATATATATATAATATATATTGATATATACACATATACATACAAAAAAAAAAATATATATATATATATATATATATATATATATATATATATATATATATATATATATATCATTGTAGATATACACATGTAGATAACTAGGTTATGTTACAGCAATTACGGGTAACATATGTTCAGACTGGGCATATGTTACTGGGAGGTCCAATAAACAAACGTTTACCTCCCACACCACCCAGCTAGGCCAGTCAGACATACAGACATGCAATAAAGGTAAATACACCGCTGCTTTCCAAACCACCAGCAGGAAAGTACTAGTGGGAGATATCTTCAAGGTCTAGACTTTAAACATGGATAACGCGGTCCCTTGCGGGACACCAAAAATTCGCCATACAGGCGAACCTGTGGTAATCGACATGAGCAGGATGTAGCTGTACACAGAACAGTAGGTTGTGCAAGTGTAATAACACATGGGTTGACAAAATGTATGACATGTGTCCCGAGATGGGGAGAGTGGGCAGTGTGTAGGGGTGTGTTCATACCCCAGCTGAGCTCAAAGTAAGTATTTGTCATGAGTGCTCTAGAGGGGTGTCAGGTAGGTGAATCATGGGTATGCAATAATGGGCCTAAGTGTGCAGGTGTTGGTTGGCAGAGATGTATTAGGCCCGCCCAGTGGAAGTAATTAATATTTCTATGTGGGCACTGCAGACACTCATACCTCCCAAACCTGAAGAGCATTTCTACTGGATAGTCTGTAAACCATTGGGGGAACACATAGGGAATATATCAGTGCCCTGTACCCGATTATCATGGACATCCATGATTACGAATCAGAATCTAACACAGTCCTAACTAAACCCTTCCAGAATTAGTGATATTAGGTGGACAGGTGGCGGAATACACGTAATGACTAATGATAACATGTATGAGTCATAAACAGCATGTACCTCGACAAATGTGAATGAACACATATGCCTTGTGACTGTCAATGTGTCAGGTTAATAGAACCAATCATCTAAATGTGTCCCTGAGGGTGTTATGCAGTGTCCCTGATACAGTGTTCATTCTCCCCCATTCGTATGTGAGGTCTGCTAGTGATGGAAAGCGCATATTCCGCCGACCACCTTAGATAGATTATAGCATAATAGTTTGGGGTTACCACCTGTTCGCCTTTGTGAGGGACACTCCACTCTGGGCAGTTGTGTCCTGCAAAATGAATGTTATGGCACATGGCCTGTGATGTCGGGAAAAGAGTTCATATATTGTCTGTAGTGGTTGCATAAAATGATTTTGTTGTATCTGAAACACCTAGATGTTATAGGAAACAGTATTAGCAACTATAATGCTACAAGAATAACCTTAACTTACGCAAACTGGTGAAGTAGTCAATTTTCTACTGGCTGTGGGTATGTGTTGCCTTGCCAAATCTGACATCTCTACATATAGGTCCTATAGGGCTGCCACCTTTCCAAATGGCCAAAGTGGGACCTGCTCCGTAGAAATGTCAGACGTATCGGGTCAGAACATACCTACAGCCATGCATAGTACAGAAATATACATATTAGCCCAAATCAAAGCTTAGTCTAGCAGCAGTCAAGTTGCTTATGCTACTTCACATAACATATCGAAGTGTCATTTATACAATAACCATTACATGCAACTATTAGACAAACGTAGAATATAATATTGTCCTCTAATCAGGACATTTGCTATGGCTAGATTATTCTCGCATGACACATATGCCTAATGAGGGACTGTCCCATGCAAAGTGGGAAAGGTGTTACTCCTAAAGTCTCACTTTGGCCAATTTAAAAGGTGGAAAACCTACAATAGGTATGTGGTAGCATGACCCGGCAGAAAGATGTGTTTCCCAAAACACATTTACTTGTCTGCATTGCAGAGTATCGGTTCCCATGTATCAGCCAGATGAGAGCAGATTGTATGAGGAACACGCATATAATATGATTATGTCACTGGACAGGCCACTAATTCTGGGAATGCCTGCCATCACATAATGGTCAGCCATACTCAATACTGTAATCATGTAGTCCGATGTAATGGACATCACAAGGGATCGTGCCCACCCAGTGTGAGTGACAAATGCAAGCACCAATGTCGGTGCACGTGCAAGTGAGGGAGCGAGCGGGTGTAAGTGTGTTTGTCGACCAGTATGCGAGTATTGCACTGTTAAAGAAATGTGGAGTCTAAACAAGTATAAGGAGCTGTAACCAGAGGTCAGCAGTGCTTAACACCATGCAAACCCACGCACAACTGCTCCAAACTGCTGCAATGTGCCTTACCCACTCCGTATCTAAAGGCCTTGTTCTGGCCGCAAACAAAGAACCGTCCTTTGCAAGTGTTGGTAGCAACACCCTGCACACACAGCTGATCTGAATTACCAATACACCATGGCATACATGCAGACAATAGACAGTACCACACACATACCATACAGCACAGTCATCTAACAGTATAGCAATGTACTGGCAGATATGTCCGGACCACTGGTGTTTGCAGACCTGGCCATCTTGTGTTTAAGTGTGTGAGCATGCCCAGTATGACCATTATGCATGCTGTCAACTGACATAACCATCATACCTTCATGTGTTTGAGCATGCCCAGTATGGTCAACTGTATCCTTTACTCCTGATTTATCCCTCTTCTGACCTACCTGCATATTGATTCTTCCTTCTTCTCTTTTTCTCTTCCTATTTCTTCCTTCTTTATGCTGTAACACTACATCCTGTCATTTTTTCCCAAATTCATACTTTCAGTTCACTTCAATGCTATTCTCTTTCCTAATACTAGTACCCTGGCTTAACTTGTACTATTCTAACTTGTAATTAGTGAATTTGTTACTGACTCTCCATATGTCACAATTTTTTTCTCAGTCCTCTTCATTCCTTGACAGTCTCTCCCTAGCAATTAATTCATTGTAATACTGCCTCTCCATTGTTATCTCTTTTTCAACTACCTCTGAATTCTTCTAAACTACATAATAACTGTTCCTAATATGCTTACTTGTTTTTTACATTTGGTTTATTTGCTGTTTGCTTTTTGCATTTGTGTCTGATTGTTTAAATTTATTGATTGTTTGAATTTTTTGATTGTTTTTCACTGTTAGCTACGAGTATGTTAATGGAGCTTTTCTCCTCGGGCCTCTGCTGAAAATGGACATGCATCCAGCCAGACTAGCCCGGTTAACAAATGTAAAATAAAAATAAAAATAAAATAAATGTGTCACATGTCCAGGTAGTCAGTACTGTGGCGCCGACCCCTGCATTGTACACTGACAGGTGGCATGCTGTTTCTGCAGGGTAGCCAATGGTCATGTGGCATTGACTGTTGGTACATTTCTGCACAGCGTGGGGGGACATCCAACTGTAACCACATTCCTACACAGCACCGGGGGTGGCGCACATGACTTTCACATGTGTACGTTGGAAGTGGGGCACAGCTGACAGTTGCACACTTTTGCTACTACTGTACTGGTATGCCAGGTACTCCATTTCAGTGTGTGGACCTACCTAATGTGCTGGCTAGAGGCATACCAGTGTACTTCAGATCCTAGCTTTAATTACCAGCATAGTGGTTTCAGACGTCCTAGCCTTAACAACCTACATCCAACTGCCTGGCCTGCTGTAGTCTGTGTGTGTGTGTCTGTGGGGGGTTGGGGTCATCCATTGGGCATATCCAGAGGCCATTGTATAACATATGTCTGTATTGGTCTACACCTGTCCAGCTGTTTGAGACTTGTGTGGGCTGTATGGACACACATGATGTTCAGCCTATAACCTGCAGTGGGTTAGGACACTCTGTGTACTACTGGCTACTATTGTGACCCTGGTATGTGCTACAGATGTCATGGTGCCACTATGGATGCATACTGTCTGCTGCCCTAACATTTGGCCACCAAATTCCCTTGCATGCTCACATCCATACCATAGCTACAGGTAAAAACACATTCTAATACAACTGCCAATTGGTAGGTTGATTCACTTACCTCGAAGGTGTGCCAAACCTGAGGATGGTGCTGGAGGGCTGCCTATGTCAGATGCACACAGTTCACTTCCTATACATGGCTGAGCACAGGTAGTGTCATGTTTGGCATCCCTTTTACTGTCTGTGCGAGTCAGAGAGGGTGAAATTCCCTGGGTACCTACTGTGTCAGTGCATATGCCATGCATTGCCTCTTTGCCAAGGGCAGGTCATACTGTGCACACCTCCTTTCACCTACCGGGTCCAGCTCAGGTAGTTCCTCCTCCGAGTCACACTGTGCCTGTACTGGCCTTGGCATTGGTGGGGGGCTGTGTGGCCCTGCCCCCTGCTGTTCCTGCTGCAACTGTTTCTGCAGGATCATATTGTGTAGCATAGCACATACCATAACAATTTGGGTACATGTAGCTGGTGAATACTGCAAGGCTCCACCGGATGTGTCCAGACACTGGAACTGTGACCTGAGCATCCCAAACACATGCTCAATTATATGTCTTGCCTGTGCGAGTGCCTCATTATGGTGTAGTTGTTCAGGTGTGTGTGCATTGCTGATGGGTGTCATCAGCCACGACTCCAGTGATTACCCAGAATCCCCCACTAGGTGACTGTAGGGGATGTCCATACTGGCAAGGATGTGGTACAGTTGCGTCAGATGCCATATATCGGAATCATCATAGCTTCCAGGGCATCCAGCACACACATTCAGTATAATGTCATGGCCATTGCATACGACCTAGCTGTTGATGGAAGGTATGCCCCTGCGGTTAATGTAGGCCCTGCCCCGCTCACTGGGTGGTGCTTCGATGTGTACATGCATGCAGGCTATAGCACCCAGTACCCCAGGGTAGTCTGCCATTTGGTGGAAGAGATGCATATTGCTGGTCAACAGCTCACGTGTGTTGAGGACATGTACATGCTCACTGGCATGTGGTGACATGGCATCTAGGAACTGGTGCCATTCTCTGGATGCAGATGCCTGTGAGATCCCCATGATATCCCCAGTTGTGCTTTAGGAGGTACCTGTGGCTAGTATACCTAGGCCTACACATACCTTGGTATCCACTGGGATGGGTTTCCCTCGGCCTGTTTGATGTGTCAGGTGTGGCCGGCACAGCTCAACAAGCTGCTGTAGGAGGTCTCTATCCACCCGATACCGCTCCACTATCTCCAGCTCATGTAGCCCCTGGTAGGTCACCCTGGGTCTGTAAAGTATTCTCTGTCTCATCACTAAGGGTTGTTCGGCAGCATTCACATCCTCACCACCCTCAGCCTCCTGCACATGTTGGTCTATGTTGCCTGCTGCAGCCCTTCTCATTTGGTTGTATTGTGTCGAGAAATGTCCCCACATGTATACACTCGTGGTGTAGAGTGTGGAAGAAACCTGTGTGTATGGTGCTTGGTCACTTTACCGTAGTGTTCTGGGCTGGGCTGGTCATGTAATCTGCTGATTGTGCTAATTATCACCTGTTTGCGCAGCTTGTTCAACTTGACTACTCCACTACTGCTGTTGTCCCTCCCCAATTTCACTAGGCAGGTATAGACACACCCCTAGCTTAGGCGTGCTAAGGCAGGAGCAATCCCAAGGCACAGGGCTCCAATGTACGTACAATATGCCTTACACCCCCCCATGCTTTCACCTATATTCGAGTCCTGCACCCAGCTGTCTATACACATACACTTTTGGGATCTGCATCACACCTTGGGGATAAACGGGATTCACTATTTCCAACCTCATTTGCATAGAATTGTCTTCTAATGCATAGTTATATGACCCATACTGATCCTCCAAAATAATAACCACTGCTTACTGTCACTCAGATCCGCACACAACTGGTTAAAGGTGCCTTACTATCACAGTATTCAATGTCCCTTGTTCTTCCCAGCAACAAAATAACCGGTCTCTACATGACTAGAACCCGGGACCCAACACACCACAGACAATGTGCTTTACCACTAAGCCATGGCAGAGACACATACATCGGAGGTGATCACGTACAGATCATCCAGCACAGACATTCAATAGTATAGGACATGTATTCCATCATGTAGATTTATGTGTGCTAATGTCCACATGTATATATATATATGTATATATATATATATATATATATATATATATATATATATATATATATATATATATATATATATATATATATATATATATATACATATACAGACACACACACACACACACACACACACACATATATATATATATATATATATATATATCTATATATATATATATATATATATATATATATATACACACACATATGTAGATATAGAATTTCTATCACAACTGCGGACCACATGACACCAAAGCATTAGACAAGAATAAAAAGGAAACCACATGTGCCACCTGCATTATGTAGTGGTGTTACTATCAAGGCAAGTGTGTTTCATTGCATCACACAGGTCAGACTGTATTAAGGGTAAGAGTAGGGCTGCTGAAATTTACTCACCAGACCTATTGGCGAATGTGTGTGTATGTCTTGCCAACCCAGACTCTTGGGCGATTATAACATTTGTAGACACTATATAGGAAAACAACAAAACACACTCAACACATCCTGGAGCTAGCCACTCACAGATACCAACAAATAGGATATGACTGCCAAACACACACACCTGTCATGCCTTGGAATAGAACACCTACCTGTCTATTCTATCACGCTAAAGCATTATGCAGTTACAGAACAATTATTGCAGCACTCCCAGAGGCATACGTCTAGGTGGGTGACATCATCAGCAATGGAAAAGACGTTGATAGGGATTGTATGGAGAGTGAGCAATCTAAAAGTATTACTCTGTCCCCAGGCAGGTGGAAACACACAATTGGCAGAGCTGGGATTAGAACATAAACCAAACTACTTATCACACTACAGCATTACTCAGTTACAGAACACGCTACCAAAATTATTCGATCTCAGCACTCCCAGAGGCATACTTCTAGGTGGGTGACATCATCAGCAATGGAAAAGACACCGACAGGGATTGTATGGAGAGTGAGCAGTCTAAAAGCATTACTCTGTCCCCAGGCAGATGGAAACACACACACACATTTGGTAGGGCTGGGATTAGAACATAGCCTTAGCTTCCTTATCACACTGCAGCATTACACAGTTACAGAACACGCTACCAAGATTACTGGATCACCGCACTCCCAGAGGCATACTTCTAGGTGGGTGACATCATCAGCAATGGAAAAGACGCCGATAGGGACTGTATGGAGAGTGAGCAGTTTAAAAGCATTACTTTGCCCACAGGCAGCTGGAAACACACACACACACACACACTTGGCAGGGCTGGGATTAGAACATATACTTAACTACCTTATCACACTACAGCATTACGCAGTTACAGAACATGCTACCAAGATTACTAAATCACAGCACTCCCAGAGGCTTACTTCTAGGTGGGTGACATCATCAGCAATGGAAAAGACGCAGATAGGGATTGTATGGAGAGTGAGCAGTCTAAAAGCATTACTCTGTCACCAGGCAGCTGGAAATGCACACTTGACAGGGCTGGGATTAGAACATAGACCTAATTAACTTATTACACTACCACATTACGCAGTTACAGAATGCGCTACCGAGATTAGTGGATCACAACACTCTCAGAGGCATACTTCTAGGTGGGTGACATCATCAACAATGGAACAGACGCCGATAGGGATTGTATGGAGTGTGAGCAGTCTAAAAGCATATTACTGTCCCAAGGCAGACGGAGACAAACACACTCCAGTGGTGTGAGCAGGACAACTGCCTATCTATGGACCACTATTACAACACTACATAGATACGAGATGTGCCACAGACACTACACCTTTCAAGACAGTCAATATGACCTTCTAGGAATGCGGACATCGACATGGATGCTGGCAGTTACGGTGTACATACCTGTGAACCAGTGTGTTCAATGTAGGAATCCATCCTAAAGTGGGGTATGGCCATCTGTTGCCTGGATAACCACTATCGCTATACAGGATTACAATGGTCATGCCCATACACATAGAGACACATAACTGACACAAGGTGTCACTGGGCATGCTCACACACTTAGTAGCACACGTCCGTTTGGAATGCACTATGTGTCCATCTACACAACGGTGTACTGGGCATGCTCACATGCTTAGTAGCGAAGGGCTGTCTTGTATGCACTCTGATTCTAAACACAAAAGGGCACAGTGTGTCGATAGTCATCATTGTTAGCATGAACACTGCACTACATATATCTGACACTGGTCTTCTACACAATGTCAGCTGCTGTCCATCATCTTAGCTGTACCAATCTAAACCTGGCACACTAATACCACCCATGGTGATGTCCTGCCAGGAGTGGCTACTTCACCCATATAGTACAATTCATAGACGAATGTCCTGAGAACAGGTAAACACCCTGACACCTAGAGGACAACTGCATTGTATGTGTATGCTAAACAGTGCTAGATGTGTAGCGTTCGTAATCACAGCTGCCAATCTAGATCCAACAATGGGGAATACTGACATCTGTGCAGTGAGGAATACCTGGCATAAGGCTCAGTTGTGCACAATAGCACTACCACCGTATACCTCATATACAGACATGTGGGCCATAACACCATTACGGACCGCTCCAGATGGTATTGTCCCTGCATACATGAAGGCCGCTCACATGTACTGACCAGTACACTCACAAAAGCCATCACAGATTTGTCAGGTGAAGATCACAGTGTCAAAAGCCGCATTCTAGGATGTAGCCCTCAGACATCACCATGTCCTTGGACCAGCAGCACACATCCATACATTAGTACAATGTCATGTTACTCATGACCAGTGGACTGTACCTAGCTCTAGAGGAACTGTGCAGACTACCCATGTACTGACAGGGTTCCATCATGTGTTATGCAGTGCAATGATACCATTGTTCATAACCAGGTCGGTTGTACACATAAAAGGGGCCCTGGGTCATATACAGCTGTAACAGATAACTGTTGCTGTACACCAGTAAACACACTCATGTTTGGATATGACATACATGTACCTGCTGTGGATATGTGCATGCCCCACACACACACACAACACATATGTACATAGCATAGCTTTTGCTGTCCTTCATGCAGACAAGTGGCTACAGCAATTACATGCATGCACATGGAAGGTAGATCCATGGCTGTTGAATGCTAGCAGTACATGAGGTGTGATAGCAATGTTGACTGAGTTAACATTCCCTCTGTACTGGTTACCCATGACAACTATCATATCATACAACAGTCCATGTGTCATGTATGTCATCACACATGTCCACCAATTTCAATGCATACAAACATGGCTAAATGACAGGAATTTAGGACCTACACACATGTACATGTAGTGGTGTGCATTCAGCTACCATGCATGTGCAGTAGCTGATGTTTGCAGTTCATCTGTGTCTTACTACAACATGCAGTTGCAATGCAGCCCCATCACTGACACCTGTATATGGTGAAATACTGACAGTATGGTAAGATGTACATCATGTATGGATGGATGTGTGTACATAAAGTGGTGGGCCAACTTTGCAGATGGATGTTTGCTGAAGACAGCTCACAGATGTGTCACAAGCCATCCTACCATAACATGTGCAAACACTAAGCTATGTTTCTGTTAATTGAAGGTGAAGGCATACAACCTACACAGTGGTCAGGGTGTCACTGACTGTAAATCACTTGACACCTGTAACACTTAAGCCCTCCTGTGTGCATTTAGCAGCACAATTGTCAAAGGTAGCATCGGTACACATTGTAATGCTGGCAATACTGCTGCATGTCTGTCATATGTATCATAAGATAGCAGGTGTTTGATTCACAGTACTGCCATGTGTGTTTGCTTGTGTGTCCATATATGCCACGTATGGTAGGGAATACATCCCAATTGTTACACACCCCTGTACACTGTTGTAGAGATCTGTACATACTGCAGTGTAGAAAGCAAGACATAGGCAGGGGTGGTGTGAGTATCACATACATGTTAGCTATCTGTATGTGCATGACGCAGGTGAATTCAATTGTGGACTCGACAGTATGTGTGTGTATATGTATGTATGTATGTATGGCTGTCTGGTCCATGGAGTGAGGGTGTATGCTACCATAGTGACTGGATAGGTCCCCTAATCCCTCCAGGTGATGCAATCTACTACCCTGTTGATGCCGTTGGTCTTAGGCATTACTGACTACATGTACATGTTCATTCTCTGTGACGCGTCATGTGGGTGCACAGTACTGTAATGGTGATTACCACATAGGCAGGGGTCCTCACCTCAACATTATCAAGTGTGTGTGTGTGTTACAGTGTCGTTGACCCCGTGAGTGTGGGCGTGTTACTGTGTCTGAATACATGTGTGCGAATACCTGTGTGTCTGTGTGTGTGTGTGTGTGTGTGTGTGTGTGTGTGTGTGTGTGTGTGTGTGTGTGTCTGTAGTTGTGTGTTCTCATCCTGTAATATGAATGTGTATTACTGCCACACAGTGAGGCCTCATGCAATCAACTGGCCTCTACCCTTGACATCAGCTAGACCGCTGTGTAAACCCCCCGCACCATGTAACTGTACCTGTGATGTCACCCGGTATGGATGTCACGTCTCTAGCCACTGTAGCTTAGTACACAGCTCACATGCTCCTGGATCAGTAGTTGTGTAGACATCTTTGGAATGTCAGCCTTTCTAACAGTGAGGTTGAGGCTACGTATAGCATGCTGGTATTGCCATACATGCCTGTGAGTAGTCCACATTTACACATGGGAAACTGCAAACACTGGTACTTAATGGCACATGCAATTAGATCTTAAGGAGGGAAGCAGGGCATCATTACCAACATGCTGTTACTGTTATTACCAAGACACATACTGTGAACATAAAACAATGCATTCTAAACCTGTACTACATGGTATGTCTGTTGCGTGTCAACAGTACACAACAATTGTAATATACACTTATCTCCCTATTCTGTTCACCCTGTGCATCAGACCATATGAACATGCCCCTGCACTGATGGTGTGGATGACACGGATGCGGCACAGGCATCATCATATGCACAGGGTGATAATGTTTGCCAGGGGCCTAGGCTTCACCAGTGGATGACATCATGTGTGTGGGTTAGGGCCTGTGATCTAATTGGCCATGTGTGGTTGTTATGCATGTGAGTGTTGCGGTGCCCTACAGATGTTTCTGGTGTGTGTGTGTATGTGTGCACACAGTTCTGCCATGTGTCCGGCCTACACAGGGGTATTATTGACAGCTCCAGATTGTACAGACCAGGGTTTACAGCTCATTGTGTCTGGCCATGGCCTTATGATCTGTGCCTGCCAGGGGTTGCACAGGCACTGCCAGGTAGAGGTACAGATTGGGTACTGTCTGATGACACATGTCCACTGGAACCCTATCCCCATTGGGACCATCCAGGGCCATGTCCACATGGTCTGCTGTGTCCTGGTGTGGACAGTGCAGCACCAGCTGCACTGCTGCTGCTACCGGCACTATGGGAGCGGGCATGTGAGGTAGCTCATTCATGTAGACCTGCACCAGGTGGTGTAGCTGGCCTATGGCCATATGCCTTATACCTCACTCCTACCAGATGTTCCAGCACAGACAGCTCACGCTCGCGGATTGTCATGCCACGGTCAAGGATTCCAACCATGTCACCCAATCATCTGTCCAAAACTTCAGCAATCTGCTTTTGAGCATTTGCCAATGCCTGGATGTTGTCATTTAAAGAATGGATAGCAGCCCTCTGAAGCCTCTGCCCTTCTCTGTTCTGCCGTTCAGCACGTGCCTGTGCCACCATTACAGTCTGAAATATGCGTCTACTGCTGTGCTCTGTCCTGCAGATGCATGTTGGCCAGAGGTCCTCCTATGAGCAGCACTGGCCACATGCCTGTGTGGCACATCTGCAGTCATTTGACTGACACCATGGTGTGAATACACACCTTCTGTAGCCACCACACGTTCCTGTTCCAAGCTAACACATGCTAACTGTCCTTCCTCTATGGCCACTGGTGATGGGCATGCGGGGAAGAGGGGGATATAGGTGGAATGGCAACCAATGGCAAAGATTCAGCCCCTGACAACCCTGCCTGTACCTCAAACATATGTTCATCATCATTGCTAAAGTCTGTGGGGACACTAACATCAGATGGACCGCAGGACGGTAACGCACCTACATCACCTGTGAAGGCAAACAAAGACTCTACATTACAATAGAGACACACACATAGATGCACACACAGTTGCATGCACAGATGCACACACAGACGCACACACACAAACACACACACACACAGATGCACAGACACACACACACAGACGCATACACACAGACACACACACACACACACACACACACACACACACACACACACACACACATACAGACACACAGACACACACACCATGCATGTGATTTGACAGAAGGCATGCAACATGCATGTGATACAGCAGACTGCATGCAGCTCAGACATTAATAGTGGTAGTTATCATACATACCTGGGTTGCACACAGCAAGCATGTGTCATAGCAGAAGCCATGCATTTCACACAATTATGGTAGTAAGCATGCATCCTTGTGTTACACCATGAGGACCAGCACAGGTTAACAGTACACATGGCTGATGTGAGGCATATGACCTTGACATTAACATGTAGTATGACATGTAATCTGCTGACGTGTGCATTGACATGCATACATGTTTGATACAATGGTGTCCTGACACATGTACAGCGGTGTAATGGTGTCACATTGCAGTATTTTCTGTACGCCCTACAGATAGAATGCACTTTTAGCAGATGTGCATGACCATTGAAGGGTATTATGAGGCGTCTATATTGCTATACAGTGTGAAGTACAGACACAGTGCCATTGCATGGAATCATGAGGCGTGTCTATTGCTATACAGTGTGGATTACACACACAGTGCATAGCCATGACTGTGTGCATAAAAAACATAAATATTGTGGATTGTGGCCCACATCACTGAGGTGTATACACACTAAACCATGATGTGTCATGTGTGACAGGTCACCAAAGGACATACGGATGACACCCCTGCACAACTGCTAACATTTCTTAGCTGCCTGGCAACCATGTCCACACATGGCAGACTTGTCAATACATCATGTCCCACATGACATTTATGTACCACACACATGAGGTGCACGGCTGACAGTGATGTCCAACAGCAGCAAGGGAAATGTACTGCATCTGTGGCTTGATATGGTGTCTGTGTATGTATGTGGATGCTGTACAGGTACTACTGTCATGCTGTGACACAGTCATGATGTTCAACACATCTTATGTAATCAAATTAAGTGACACCTCCACAAGCTGTGCACAGGCTTGTAGGATGTCCAGTGTTCCACATCTGCTATATAACCATTCAACAAAGGCTATAGTTGGACCATGTGTAGCCAATGTACAACAGGGTGTACACACATAGACATCACATCTACTGTGTGTTGCTACATGTCTCCGTCCATCCTCCATGGCCATGTGTGAACATGTGTTGGCCAAATGTTTGTGATGGCCGTCTATCTCACATGCCTGTGTTGTCTCATATGAAATACACCCATATATGTCAGATACTCCACTGTCCACAGGGTTATGCAGACAAAGGATTGTATGTTTGGTATATGGGGTATGTTTTATGGGATAGTGAGACACTGTTGCAGCTGGACCACTACATGTCATGGACATGTCAGATGGCACATCACAATGTGTGCACTCATTGCATGGGCATATTCCACAATGGTGAATCCTGTGGGCTGCTCATACTCCAGCTCACTGTGTAGTACTGTTTGCATACCCCACATGTGTTGTTCTGATGTATAGTATATATTCCTACATTGAACAACACCTCAACCATTGTATGCACAGCTGTCCACATATCTAGCTATGACAGTTTCTGTGGTTTCATGTCAGTGTTTCATTTAGTTTGTATGTATTGCACATGGGTAGCCAGTGTGATTGATTAAAGATGCGACCTGTATATCATGACTGGACCATACATTATGTGTACATGTGTTAACTGGCCATATGGCAAATAGATCTTTGCATTAACATGCCTGATACTGATAACTGTCTCACCTGCAATGGCCTGCTGTCTCTGCGGCATGCCAGAGGTACCTATATAGGGGTCACACAGCAGTTTGATCATTATCCATGACTGTATGACAGCTACAGGGTGCAATGTGCATGTTAACACATTCGCCAGTACAATAGGATATACTATGGAGTATGCACATGTGTGCATACACAGGGTAGCATACTATAGTATGCGGCATGTGTGTAAACATACCTTGCATATGATGTTACATTACATATTGTACAGTGACACATGCAACTAAATGGGATATAATAGTTATATGTGCAGTAGTAACTTACCAGGCAACTCCAGGCTCGATGGTTGGGAGACACCCACCTCCACGATGGCAGCTAGAGTTTTTGGATGCTGTTCTGATGCCATCCCCAGGTTGGCCAGTATCTCCTCGGTACGTGTGAATGGGGGCTGTGTTGATGGCCCACCACCTGTTGTACCTTGTTCCCTGGTGATTGCATTTGCACGCTGTTTCGCATGTCTGATCAGGTCCGTGCAGTCTCTGTGCAACAGCTGGTAGGTGCGGTTATCGCCACCCACATCATTAACCCTTCTGTGAAGTTCCTGCCACAGGTCATCAATCTGCTGGGCATGCTGTGGTACATGGCTGAACAATACCTCATAGTTATCTTGAAGGTAAGGTATGAGGGCCTCATCCTCCAGGCGGCTATAAGCTGGCAGTCTTGATCAAGGCATATCTGGAAGACATAATAATGGGGACAGGTCACAGTATCTCAGAGATGCACAGAGATACAGCTGCACATACATGTATATTACATTTAGTACATATGAACAGTTGTCTTTGCAAATCTTCATGACACTGACACCACTGACAAGTTTGTGTCACACACATGTAACACCCAATGGGGATTGGATATTATCACCATATATGTGTGTCACCTCATTACATTGCTCATACTCCATGTGAATGCTGTCTTGATGTGGGCCTGTCTGTTTGCCTGTACTGGTGTTCTTACCTATCAGCACATGCCTGGATGTGTCCACATTAATGCTGTTGACCGTGATGTTGTGTATATGTCACATATCAACACATACACTGCCTTAACGGACATGACCTGTGACAATGCAGACATGTGCATGGAAACCTTTACATGCATATGATTTGCCATATACATTTACATGGCACTGTACAGCAGTTCAACATCCTGCCACTTATCGCCTGTGTTGCACATGCGATACACATGGGACAATGGCTAGTCAGATGGTATTTGCAGGGATGGTTATCAACTATAGCATGTACGGCCAAGGTCATGTAGTACTGTGTATGCCCTGGGCCATGTATGAGCATAGGATGTAAGGTTTTCTAGCTGTATCCAACAGCCATGTTCCTGACGCCAGGTGAATCAGTGCCACATAACTGATCCAGACAGTTAATGATACATCTACCATGCGGTCATCACACCATGTCTGACAGAGATGAAATGTGCAGCTTTGCTGGACAGGGTTGCATAGTATGGCAGGAGTATGTAATGTGTATGGCACAGGGATCTGTCCAGCATGTGACGATCCTTGTACTAGGAAGGTGGCTGTCCATGACATATGTATTTCAGATCAGGATATGTACATGTAGCATGTCCAACATCACAGTGTTGGACATGTCTTTATGCAGGGTAGGCAGCATGCTGCATAGTGAAGATGAGGATTGTGTAGGCTGGTGTCACCCATCCAAGCATGGGCAATACCCCTTAAAGGTGATAACTGATCCAATATTGGTCACTTGAGTGATGAGTATGGCTATACAATGATCTCCATGCTCATGGATGGCACCCTGTCATGACTAGGGTTGCCTCTTATGACTACCTAATAGGCCTGCTGACATCACTAGCTCAGGGAGGTAAACTGCACAGCACCATCCCTTACACACAGTGTCCATTATGTTGACCGCTGCCTAGGTGGTAGTTCATGGGTACAGGGTTATTAACCTAGTGGTGACAATGCAATATGCAAGATACAACATTTGCGGAGCCTCTCAATACTACTTTGTGTAGGCAACAGAGGACTCCGAAGCAGAAACTCAGGCAGCCCCCATCACCAAACACAACACCAATTACTTATAGCCCACAGACTCATGTGTGCCCATCAACTACAGCCAATAGGGTGATATAACATACCCAACACACTAGTCATAGGTGACTCTATAGGCAGTCACACTGATGTCCCACTCAGCAGGCTACACAAGGTGATAGTTACTTTCAGCTGGCTGTTGGGTAACAGGATCCGCAACATAACCTATGCACTCAGGTCACTTCTCAACAGGTACAAAATGACTGTCATTCTCCATGTCAGTGTGAATGCCCTGAGATGTAACTTCCTGGACTACATGTACAGAGACATGCAATACCTCTCTGATCTTGTAGCCCAGGCAGGTATCGCCCTAGCCCTGAGAAGCATTCTGCATTCATCCAGACTGATAACGCAGTACAATGACTGAATTATTCACTTCAACAGTTGGCCATGCTTCTGGTGTCTTTCCAAGGGTATCCAGTATCTGTCTGCTTTGAATGACATGGTCGACAGAACACGATGCTTGGCACAGATAACCTGCACCTGTTGGCCCTGGGATTATGGATAACATCTAAGGCTCTTGCTGCTCCTATAGTGCCTGTTTTAGACATGGTTCAAATAACATATTCACCACCATAACAGGAACAGGCAAGTACAACCTGAGGGTCATGTTACTCAATGCTTGACATCTTCATCTCAAACGCACTCACCCGAGGCACTCCTTGTAATGGACCACTTCGATATCTCTGCAGTGACTGGGACCTGCTTCTAGGCTCCTGAGAGCACCCCTGCACTAACAGGCTATTACTCAGACCACACCTTTCAGTCATGTAACCAGGACTGGAACACCCACGGCGGAGGTGTGTCCATATTTCACAAGGATGTACACACCTCCAGGCTGGTTGCTTAGCACAATGCATCAGAGGTAATCCAAGTGCAACTAACTGTGGCCTTAACTGCTATACAAATTGTAGCTTGCTATGGATTCCACACCATACCCCACAGTTAACGACCCTCACTTCTTGATGTACTGGAAAGTAGGGTTCAAACAGGAACTACTGTTGTGAGTCTGACACTACCCCACACTTAACTGGGACACCTACTCATGCACCGACACATTAGGCCAATGCTTTCTGGGATTCATAACCTCCAATCGGCTGGATCAACCTATCCACACCACCACCAGGGCCAACAATATCCTAGACCTGGACATTACAAACATGTGTGACTGGTGTTCCACACCTGGGGTTATCCCCTTGTTGGTCAGATCTGAACGTATGCTAATCACCCTTGTTATCCACATCCCAGCACCACACCCTTCATGGAAAACACAGTACAATATTTCTACAAAGCCAACTTCAGGCTTCTTATGACAGCAGTAGTAAACGTCATGACACATGTGCAGATGGACAATATAGTTACAAACGCTAAATCATACACAACTGCACTTCATTAGCACTTACATGACTGCATGGATCATGCTATCCCATACAGAGCCATGACGGTACCCACCAGATAACGGACGCTGCTCTGGGGGGTCCATTGCCATGGACATAATGTACAACAGAAGGAGGAGACTGTTGCAAAGTAGAGTACAATCCCATGGGTGGGGTAGCTCCCTGGTCAGCCTCAGTAGAAATCTGAGATCCCTTATCACATCCTCCAAAGCTAGCTACGTAAACATTACTGCAACTCATTCCAAGGACTACCACAAAGTGTTCTGGAGATATGTCACGACTCTCGATGGCGATACCCACCTCTGCTCTGACATACAGCAGTTAGGCACGAACATTACAGAACCGACTGATATTGGCAACATCCTGGCAGATAGGTTCAGTGCTAACTTTACACCCCTCTCACACCCTAAAGGGCCCAAATCTATACAGGAACAATGCAGAGTCCCTGTGGTCACAACTATGCAGTTCCAAGCTACACTCTCTAAAGCCTGGAACACAGAATCCATGTGACCATATCCCAGGCTGCAATTTACACATACCTCAGAACGAAATGGCTCTCCACTTGGGCACCAAATTCACTAATAGCCTTGTATCAGGCATTGTGGCCCCTAAATGGCACACAGCAACAGTTATCACACTCCACAGAGGTGGACCAGAGGAACTATTGCCCTATACGCCTGACTAGACTGTTCTGCAAGGCTATGGAGCACATCATCATGGAACTCATTCACAAAGACATTGGTGGCCTCCACACCTTTGATACCACCCAGTTTGGATTTGTTAGGGCCAGACCATGACTTCTAAACCTGGTGGAGTCCTTTGAGACAGTTACCAAGATAGTAGATGAGGGTAAGGAGGTCCACACAGCCTACCTTGTCCTCTCAATGGCTTTCAACACCGTTCCCCATTCTGGTATTGTCAACATACACATCCACCTGCACATCAACCCCTACGTCACGAGATGTTATGCAAAGTGGCTCATGGACAGGACCCACACAGTGAGGGTAGCATACCCTAGTTCCTACTGTAAATCAGTTACAATTGGCGTACCGCAGTCCTTGGTCATAGGGCTCCTCATGTTCGGTATATGCTTCTCTGAGGTACAGGCTAGCACAGGACTTACCCTGAATAGGTTTGCAGATGACTGCAAACTAGGGGTCATGATTGATTCACCAGATGATACAGACACCCTCCATAAGGGTGTCACTGTGACGGATACCTGGTGTCGATAACATGGCCTCAAGCTGCATGCCACAAGGTACATAGACATCCCCTTTGGATTACACCAATCACCCACTGACTATCACATAGGTGGTAGTCCCCTACATACACAAGACATTATAAGGGATCTTAGAACACAAATAGATAGCACCCACTCCTTTGATAACCATATTGCCAAGGTGGTGTGGATATCTTTCTATGTGGCCACCCTAATCTGTAATGGGTTTGTAGCCGGAACAAAGGCAGCCATTGTACCTCTCTACTTCTGACTTATGAAACACATTAAAGGATACAACACCCCATTTGGGGTGTACCATACGAGACAACAGCAACGGCTTTAAATACCACAAAATTAACACACCAAGAGGATTACTGACCTCCGAAGGATGACGTATGCAGCCCAACTACAGAAACCCCAACTGTACTCATTTGCATACTGCATACTCAGAGGTGATCTCTGCTGAACATACAAGGCCCATGTCCAAAACAATATTGATAGATATGCTCCACATAAGCAACATAAGCACAAGCCACTGAGAGCAACATGCTCTGGGATATGTATTCAAATGCAACGATGACTAGGACGTGCTGGAGGGATACATTCCTGAACCGGACATTCACCATGCTTTGGAACATGATTCCTATGTACATTAGGCAGGGACGCTCACTAGCACTCTTCAAGAGATACCTCGATGGGTGGATGGGAGACAGACATGTACGGCAGGGATCACTGCAGTGGCTCTACTGTACACAGGTGCAGGAAATAAATGGCTCTGCTGTTCACAGGCACAGGACATTAACCTAGGGAGGTGCCGCAAGTGAAAACACTGTAGTTGGGCATACGAATGGACTTGGCCAGACAGCATAGTACCTAACTATGAACCTATGAAGCTATTACATGTCCTTTGTGCATGGATAATTGAGTAGCTCTTCCATTTCAATTAGCTATCATTCTGTTACACTGTCTGGTGACTACAAGCCATATGTATCCTGTTATTGTGTATTGTACATGCCAATAGACATACCTGATGTTTGCATAATATAACAGTAATGCTATGTAAAATTTTTGACATATCTACCTACAATACTGTACATTTTACATTTTTGCAACAATATCCCATAATGCAAAGCATAATTGCACAGCAGGACCACCTTAGACATGTTATTCTCAGTTATACGCCCATACATATGCCTACTGTTACAGTATATCAACATATACTATCCCCTGTTATGGCATGTACTTGTTGGACAAACCCTGCCACTGACAGCGGCTGGAGTGGAATTGTTGTGTTTAAAGCCCTTATGTAGCATCCCTTGTGGTGTATGTGGTGTTTACCTTGTGGCCCACAGCAGTACACACAATTTCTGCAAGCATTACTATGCTCAACAATACATCACTACATAATACATTTTCCCACTATATGCATTGCGTACACTTTCATTAATACAGAACAGGCACTACATACAGAGTGTTCTACATACCTTCTTAGTAGTCCAAGTTTACTAAAATATCAGTCGTACTCCTTTACTGTTTTAACGGTTTTCTTGTATGTGCATACGGTTTGAATGTATGGCAAGCCATCCTTTTATACGTACATACCAGTAACATGTGGTATCCTGCCACTAATTGGTGTTCCAGAGTAGATGATTACATGCACATCAGCTGTGCAGCTACTCCATTAGCCAATTACATGGCAACAGTGGGGTATAATTGAATACTCCACTTGGGCGTTGTCCTTTTGCCCTACTTTCGAGGAAGACAGCCTGGATGTGTTGTTTGTGATGAATTGCAACTGCTATATGGAGAGACACAGAGATATTTTAACTTCATGTCCCCCGTGGATTGTGTGTGATGGCTAGAGGATGTAGTTCTATATGTGAGTGTAGCTGTTATCTCAACCGTCTGACACGAGACTATTGCAAACAAAACCTGTAACATCGGCGTCTGTTCCATTGTACAACAGCAATGATTTCACATAGCTCGTTTACAGTGTGTCTCTCACAAGGTATGTTAAGGCTTCTGCAGATGTCATTGAGTGAGTGGATGTTTGTGATGTTATTACAGTCTGTATTGCAATTGTTTCGGGTGTGGGGGAGATGTAGGTGGGTGTACATAGCAGATAAAGGTTTGTGGGGACTGCATTTATACATATTCCATATGTGTTTGAGGGCTTCTTCCCTAATTGAAGACCTATCATTTAGTAGACTAATACTATGGTTATTGCAGGCTTATTCATTAAGCCATTGTTAATTGGTTCCTATATAGCATGCAGGTGATGTTGATCCTTCAATCCCTCCGGAAATACATCGATATGTAATGAAATGTTGCTACATGAAAGCTGTCTCGTGTATTTCTGTCACAGATATTTGCACTCATTGGAGTTGTATTGGTGACTGAACCTCTTTGGCTTGGGTTGCCCCTTTTCAAATGGCCATAGTGGGACATTTGCAGGACACACATCAGATTTTAGAGGCTGACACATACCCACGGTCAGTAGAAAGTATAGAACTTTACATATATGCCTATATAAAAGCTTATATTCTTGTAGCGGTTTACTTGCTTATCCTGTTAGATACAGATGACTATTTTATGCAACCATTATTTTCTCTATGGAACATGCAGAACATCTCGAGATTGTAGGACATTGGTATTTTTACTCAATTTGGTCAGGACACTACCGCACATAGAGGGACTGCCCCTCGCAAGGTGGAACAGGTGTTAACCCCATGTTTAGCTCATGTCCATAGCACATATTTGTAATAGTGTATTATAGCAATAACCCATGCCTGGGTGTGGGTAATGGTGAATTTACCCGCAGTTGGTGTGGTTTGTTCATGAGGACGAAGCCCGAGTAGCCAAACAAAGACAACTGTGGGTAAATCCAGCATTACCCACACCCAGGCATGGGTTGTTCCTATAATATAGTCTCCATATCCTTTGTTCATAACATTCAGTCGTGGCAGAATTTGTGATTTCTATGGTCCATGTTGTGCACATGTTTGAAGACTTCAACTGCTGTATACGGCATACGGATTCAGGAATGCACACACGTCCAACAACCACATTACCGTTTACAGACTCCCAAACCACACAATACACACTTGAACTCACAACAGTCAAACACCTGGAACTAACACAAACACAGAACACACACAAGCAGTCACAGACACACTGCTACCCATCACATCCAAACAAACCATCCAACACTACATATGGCCAGGTGGCCATGCCCCATATACACCCCATGTGGGAGGCTTCGCCCCCCACACCACACCCAGGAGCGGCCTTAGGTCTACTGGTGCCCTAGGCAAAGGGCACAATGGCACCCCCCACCACACCACCCAGTGCCCCCATCCTGGTCTACCTACACCAAACAAATACTGGTAAAATGCCCCCACTAAAGCGGCACCCTAGGGAGCTGCTTAGTTGGCCTATGCCCTAGGGTTGCCACCTTTTCAAATGGCCAAAGTGGGAAATTTTTGGGACATACATCAGATTTTACAGGCTGACACATACCCACTGTCAGTACAAAGGATAGAACTTAACTTTTTATCCTAAATAAAAGCTTATTATTGTAGTAGTTTAGTTGCTTATTATGTTTCTTGTAACATTTAGGTATTTTAGATACAGAAATAACTATTTTATGCAACTATTACATAAAATATGGGTCATAATTATGTCCTACAATCTCAGGACATGTGCCCTTTTTAATATTTTTTTGTCAGGACACAACTGCCCAAAGAGGGACTGTCCCTCTCAAAGTGGGACAGGTGGTAACCCTATGCCTAAGGCCGGCTATGACCACACCTACTGTAATAATCTACCTCCGAGTTAGCACGACAGACACACGAAGCAAACACACACACACACACACACACACACACACACACACACACACACACACACACACACACACACACACACACACACACACACACACACACACACACACACACACACACACACACACACACACACACACACACACATTACACTTCCATGGAAACATACACCACACTCAGAACACACACTTACACACACTACAGCAATCAGAAACACACTTAAACACAGTACCTACCTGGACCGCAGCACCAGCAGCAATAACTAAATGTCCCTTAACATCATGATAATAGTACTGACAGTTCTAGTGTTCCGGTACTGTGGTCTTTCGGTCTTTAAGCCTCGTGATTACGCGTGTCAGTATGTAAAGCATTTGGTAGCTGGTAGTATCCTATTCATTTGTACCTCCATGGTTGTGTACATGTTGTTAACCTATCTATATATTTGCAGATATATGTATATCCGTATATATCAACATATATCTCTCTATCACCCTTTCTATCTCTATATTTTATATAAATATATATATATATATATATATATATATATATATATATATATATATATATAGAGAGAGAGAGAGAGAGAGAGGGAGAGTGAACACACCTTTCGTTGGGTACATGGCGGTGTATACTATGTTGGTACATCTCAGGTAGCTTAGTGGTAGGTGATTGTGTACATGATTGCGTGTTCTACTCCTGGCAGTGGTCATTTTACCTCTCAGAGCAGGCACTATTAGTACAAGGGTGAATAACGCAGATTTCAGCTGTTCTGGCCATCTTTGACCATAATCTGCGCAATATTCAGCAAAGCTTAGACCTGTTTTGCACATATTCGTGTAGTCTTGTTAAAACGACACTTACCGTCACTTGCCGGCGCATAAACCCACTAACATGTGCTTAAACATGCTCTAATGACTTGCATCCAACATCCATTATTATTGCCATCGGAATTACGTAACAGCCCTTGCAGATCGTGGAACCGGGAACATGCACGACACAGTCAGTGGCTTTACCACTGGGGCATCTGGGATATGTACAAGTGTTATGGTGTTTTGTATGTGGACTGTACTACAGCTGTTCCTCCATACTGCAAACAAATGTGTAACTCAGTTAGTTTACATATGGATCATACCTATTAATGGTAATGGGAATCCATGTCACAGTGAGACACACACTGTAATGTGCTACACATTGCCACAACTATAACTGGAGAATGCTGGGGTGACAGATACCTGTCATGGGACTCCCCATGCTTTGGAACTACATTCCTGATTACATTATATGGAGCCCCTCATTAACACACCAGGCAATCCTTGCAGAGTGGGTGGGGAACAGTGGTTACACCCAGGGATCCTGCAATTGGCTCTGCTCCACAGAGAGACATTTAGTTAATCGATGGGGTGGCGACAGCAGACACATTTTGCCTAGGCTGATGAATAGCCTCTGACAATCAGGCATGTACCTACCGATGTACCTAGGAACCTATACATACAGTATCAACACATGCTGTTAGCTTCGTTTACTGTTCAGGTGTTGACTTACCTTGTTCCAATAGCTGTTGTGTGTGCAATAGTTGAGGGCTACCTATGTAGGATTCACACAGTAGACCACCTATACATAACAATTTACAGGTGGTCGTGTGTGTGCCATCCATTTTACTGTGTGTGCAGGTGGAGAAGTGTGTCAGTCCATAGGGGCCTACACTGTCAGTGTATGTGCTATACGTTCCCTCTTTGCCAAGGCATGGGCATATTGGGCATGCCTCCGTCTGCCTACTGGGGCTGGCACAGGGTATTTGTGGTCTGAATCCCTCTGTGCCTGTGATGCCCTTGGCAATTGCGGTGGGCTGTGAGGGCCTTCGCCATTATGTCCCTGCTGCAGCTGTTTCCGCAAGATCATATTATGTAGCATGGCACATACTATGAAGATGTGGGCACACGTGCCTGGAGAGTACTGCAAGGCTCCACCAGATATGTCCAAGCAATGGAACCATGATTTCAGCATCCCAAACACATGCTCTATGATGATTCTGGTTTGTGCGTGTGCCTCATTATGGTGTTCTTGCATGGGTGTGTGTGCATTTCTGATGGGAGTCATCATCCACGGCTCCAGTGCATAGCCAGCATCCCCAACAAGGTGGCCATATGGGATGTCCCCCCTGACAAATACCTGATACAGCTGTGAGGCATGCCAGATGTGGGAGTCATGGTAGCTTCCAGGGCTGCCAGCACACACATCCGTGATAATGCCCTGGGCATTGCACATGACCTGGCAGTTGATGGAGTGGTATCCCTTGCGGTTTATGTAGCACCTACCATGCTCACCGGGTGGTGACTTGATATGTATGTGCGTGCAGTCTATTGCACCCACTACCTCTGGGTGGTCTGCCACATGGTGGAAGGGATGCATATTGCTGGCCAACTCCTCCTGAATTTGGGGGAAGTATATATACGCTCATTGGCATATGGTAACATGGCATCCAGGAACTGGTGGAGTACCCTGGATGCTGATGCCTGTGAGATCCCCATGATATCTCCAGTTGGCCTTTGAAAGGTACCTGTGGCTAGTATTCTCAAGCTTACACATACCTTCGTGTCCATTGGGATGGGTTCCCCTCTGTTGTTTCTGGATCTGAGGCGTGGCCGGCACAGCTCAACAATTTGCTGTATGATGTCCCTGTCCACCCTGTAATGCTCTACTATCTCCAGATCATGTAGCCTCTGGTAGATTACCCTTGGCCTGAACACTCTTCTCCTCATCCGTGGCCTGAGGTGGTTGTCAGCATCATCCTCCACACCACCTTCAGTCTCCAACACATGGTGATGAATCACAGCTATGGCAGCTCCCAACAAGTACATTGTAAAAGTTCCCCATCTGTTTACACCAATGGTGCAGTGTTTGGGAATGCATGAGTGTGTGTGAGGTGCCTTTAAGCTGTATACTATTGTGCTTTGAACACTGATGATGTCATGGGGTGTGTATGTACAATCAGAGCTGCAGGGTATCTTACTTATGTGTTTTACCACAGGTACTGCTATTGTGGTGCCTTTGGTGTTGAATTACATTTAGCTGCCGTGGATCACCTCTTGCCCTTGCCTTCACTTTTCTTAACGATTCCCCTGTCATTGTCGGGCATGCATCCAGCAGCCTGTTTTCTTGTTTTGTGTTGCGAAATGTGTTCTATAGCCGATCTACTGCAGGTCTGCTTTGCTCTGTGGTGATAGTTCCCTTTTCTTTGCAATCTGACACCTCCCCTATCCTGTTCTGCAGGTTGCAACTAGCAGCCTTGTTAGCTGCCGTCAATGGCCCACTGTGAGTTAATAGATGTTAATTACTCAGTTGTACTCCAATTACCCTACTGTGGCATTTCCTTATTGTCTTCCCATAACCTTCCTGTTTGAGCTGTGGTGCACGCCGCATGCGGCCGCTTACTGGGTTTCGAGCACGTTGTTATCCACGTACACATGCGCTTTCAGGCACCATGTGTGCTCTCAGCTAAGTAAAGCAATACCTACATCCACACCCCTATCCTGTGGCTTTGCTTAGCAATGGGCAACCCGCATTTGCAATGCTCCAATGTGCTTACAGCTACAGTGGCACAACTCACTGCTGATGTCATGTATACCTCCAGACCACTCCTCGGTGTTGTAGCGCTGCACCGTATGGTACATCCTTAGGCCGGTGGGACATTTGCAATTCAGTATTACTTGCCTCATTTGCATGGCACTGACTACTAATTCATAATTACTGCACTGAACACTGTCGCAGACCCTTAGCAACCCTTGCAGCTTGGTTGTGGTGTAGCATGCATACCATTGACTATTATGGTGAAATCATGATTTGTGTTACATTGCAATTTTATGACATCTGTATATATTTTCCTTGTGTTCCCATTTGTGCACACATGCCCTGCGGTTGTACTTTGCGTTAGTGTGGCCATGACATATGTGTTGTGCATGTTTTTTTTATGCCATTGGCTGTATATTTAGCCATTGGCATATGTTAACTTTGTAATACGCAAGTTTGGTCCACTTTCATGGCTCCGATGTTCTGTTTGGAAAAATGTAAACCTTTTTTTTTTGGTTTACATTTCTGTATGCTTACGCTACGCCTGCACCACTTCATGAATCACTATGTACCTTCATTTGCATGCTACACTATTGTGCATGGGGTGATTAGCATACATGAGCTGAGAGCTGCGCAGATCTGGCGTATGCTGGTAGTGCACGTGGAATTGGGTCATACCTGAATCGCTCGGCGGCCATATTTGGCATTATACCGCCTACGCTATGCCTGCACCTGGTGCAAGCTTTATGAATCCCGGGATATATTTGCTTACCTATATTTAAGCCAAGGACTTTACAAGGACCAATTATTGAGACTATGTTGCAAGAACCTATGGTACTTACTTGAATAAATTAATTATCCTAGCTTTATACCCTTTCTTGTTATATTCTAATTGCACAAACAACTTTATTGTTAATGTTGTAATCTAACAATGAACCAAGATTTTTACCTTGCTCATTCAGCTGTCTACTGCAACTCTTGCATCGTTATGTATTTACCATGTTGATCTATTGTAATGTATGTATTGTGTATTGTATAACTGATTGTGGAGCTTTTCTCCCCGAGTCTCCACTGAAAATGGGTGGACCATCTCGGTAAACAAACAAACAAACAAGCAAATAAATAAATAACATCTTTTTTAATGTAGTAATTTTAATTGTATTTTTTGCTTTATGAATTATTTCTGGCTTCCATTTTGTAGTTTACTTAAGTGATAGTGAAAGTGACATATATTGATGCTGATGGTGTTTTGGTTACTTGCAGAATGAAAGCACTCAATCTTTCTAATAAATCAAGTGACTTTGTTTTTCAGGTTGGCATTTGTAATTTTTTATGTTAAACACGAGACAAACACAGCAAATACATTTTTCTGCAGATTCCTATCATTGCATCTCTCACACAGATGATTAACCTCAAAAGTTTAAAACACATAAAAATGAAAATACCTGTACCCCACCACATACACCTGCTGTTAATTACATATACCAAGCCCAAGATCACACTACAATGGGGTAAGGCCTGAATCCTACTCAACACTGTACCACAATCATGAACAAGAAGTTATTGACATTTGTCAAAATTCTGAGACTTTGACTAAACATGACAGTAGCACATGCATTACACATTCTGAACAGTTGATGCAGTAAATGGCACCTATTTTTATACTCCAGAAGACATGCAGTTGGGGGTTAAACCAGCATCCATTTTTCTCCTCCAGAAGACATGCATTTGTGGGTAAACCCTCAAACCCATAGCTCTGCTATTATAAAAAGAAGGCTCAACATTTTTATGTATTGTATATCTCAGTTGAAATGCAACACAAGCATGACTAAGTTAATATAACTAATTAGCTAGAAATATACAGTTCATATCTTCCTGGTTGCAAATTAAAATAAAAGTCTATTTTAGTAACAGAACTTTAACTACAGCTAAGAAATTTGAGGAAGAGCCAGAATACATACTTAACAAAGCTATACACTTTCTGACAGAGACCCTGATTACCTACTGCTAAGGAATAATATTGACAGGTGGAAACCTACCACCAGTGGTATGTGGCAGGAACATATGTCTGAGAAAATACTACATCAGTGAGAAACAAAGACATTTTACCTCATAGATAAGCCAAGAAGAACAGGATTAATGTCAATGAGCAATAAAACTAAGCCAGCACTATGGTACAAATGAATGAAGCCCTAACTATTGTCCAGGTGACCTGAGTTTGATTGCTTGCTATGGTAACTGAGGTCTTGGCAAGGAGATATGTGTGTACACATCCATTAGGGTGAGCATTTATTAAAACATACTGCCCAGAGAGGGGGGTAGTCTGCATTTATTGTTGCTGAATTCAGGGTTGGGTAGGGAGTAAAGGTGAGTCATAATAATTCCCCTCAGCAGCAAAAGCAGTTGCCAACACTGCTCCTGAGGGCATGCATGAGTTCCATGTAGGCCACAGGTCACTCAGAGATTTCCAGGGCAGGAAGGAGGAGCAGACAGACTCAGTGATGGACAGATGCACTCAGATAACCAGAAAGAATGAATGAAGCAGTGAGTGGGTAGATGAGCAGGAAAACTGAACTGTTTAAGTCAGGTAATCCAGCTATCAATGTGCTTGGATCACCTGAACGGAGGGATTCTTAAACACCTAAAGCCTTCCAGGTGAGAAAAATTATTATGTGAAATAAATGTGAATAAAAAAAGAAGATAGATGCCTTCTTGGTCTGCACAATGTGCATAGCAGGAACCAGCTGGCCAACATCTGCATCCAGCAAAATCACAGTATCCCATAAAAAAGATCAGAGCTACTAAGAACACTGATTTATTTTTTAAATAAGTCTGCTATATTTGCTGTTTTATAATTCTGAAGTGAAACAATTAGTTGCAACTGCTTCTATAGTACAACAGAATTAAAAGTGATAGAATATCCAAATGCTGGCTATCACAACATATTTAGATTTATTCTTATGCATAGCTTTCAACTGTTCAGATTTTTGCAGAATTTCCAAATTTTTCCCTCATATAATTAGCCTGTTCCTCATACAATTTATGGTTTTCTGGCAAATCACTGAAGATTGAAGTCACTAAATAATGACAAACTTTTGAGTTTTGGACTTTGTTTCCTTCAGAAAATCTATACTAATACAAATCCTGTTATTCTAGCAACTTTTCAGGTTTATAAGAGCAAGATTTAAAATCTGTCCCTATGTTTGGGCCTCTGTCGCCCCCATTAGTTTAGGCTTTGTCCAGATTTCTTCCACTAAGAGGTTGAGAGGTATGTTCTTATGTATGAATAATATGTTTTTTGTCATGTAGCATTCTTAATAATCATCTACATAGTATCATGTGCCTTAATGCCTTACCTTTACATGTACCTAATACACTTCCTCATTCTTAGAGCTGTCTACCACTGGCCACCATGGTCACTGCTTACTCGCAATGTCACGAACTTCCCAGATCTCTCACTGACTGGTGGTTTCCCTCTGTGGAATACTACATCTTTATCATATTGAAAGACCCCCCCCCCCCAAATTAGTTAGTCTTTGCTCTGTCCTTGTGACAAAGTGAGATATCTGAGCTGCCCTTGACTTGTATAGTTAGACTACAAAATTTGAGATGGAGCTTAATGACTGGATGAAGAACAATAATGCAGAGTCACTTTCATCCTAGATGATTGACTCCAGCAACATCACTGCAGTGTCTTTTCACGCTTTTATCTAAGATGCAGAGACTTCAGATATGACTACAATTAAAGATGTAGAGAGATAAGGGGTCCGTTACTGCATATAAATCAATTATATTTTGCATTTATTTTATTTATTTGTTTACTTACTTTTGACAACTTATTAGTCATATTAGGCATATAGTTTGTTTCTGGGGAGAACATAGTCCATTTTTATACAAGGGTGTGAAATTTGGTTTGGACAGAAGAAAATTCCTGCTCTGTTTTTTCATAAATGCTATGGGATCTTTAACATTCATTAGACTTTAGTTTAATATCTATGATTTTAAAGCATGGAGATGTCCTTTCTGAATATGACATAAAAATATTGTCTCCACATAGCTGCACTTCAACAGACCACCTCACAGCCCACCCGTGGACCACTCACAATGTATGCTTTGCAATGTCTTGGAAATGAAGTCCAACTATCTGAAAATGTTCCTCTTGTCCTTCATCATGTCACATAATATAGTAATATGACCATTTAGTGCAAGTGGGCAGCTGTAGGTGTCCCTTAAGACAAAACATTGCCATGCACCTGTTTAACTCTGTTGTCGTAAACACTTGTTATATAACCCATGACATTAGTTTCATGCCTGAATATCTTGCCAGTGCATCAACAGGACATCCATTTAGGTCCATAGGTTCATAGGTATTTATTAGGCTAATGACCACAAGGGTCTTTTTAAGCCAAGCCATACATCCACAATTTCTGACAAGTTCTGGTACCCTTGATAAGTGTAATCAGAGGCTTTGAAGATGAAACATTTACTAGCAGCGGCCTGGGAGATGAACCATCCGCAAGCTGCCTGTGCCAATTAGTGACATAGGTCCCAAACCAGGACTGAATTTCCTGTTCCCCATCCAACTGTCCATGTTACAGTTGAATTGGGTTAGGGAGGAACCTTGCTTCACTTGGATGGGGAGCCTGTTCCAGAGAAAGGGTAGTCTCTGGGATATATACCTGTCTCTTCAGCAGATCATATTTATATCATGGGCAAGGTTTAAGTCTTTAGAATGGGTAATTCTGGTATTGTTTGTTTTGTAGATATGCAAGTGGTCCATCAGAGTGGAATCTGACAATGCCTTGTGTGCCAGGCATAGATCTCCCTTCAACAACCTGTAGGGAACAGAATACAGGGATAGAGCCTGTAGGCAACATAATACAGGGATAGAGCCTGTAGGCAACAGAATATAGGGATAGAGTCTTGGGGCAGTCTGCATAGAACACATTACTTATGTCCTGTATTATTTTAGAGAGGAACATCTGTGGTTGTTCCAATTTTTGCATATGCCTGATTAGGTACATACCAAAGGGGGCATTGTACTCAATGATAGATCTAATGAATGTTGAATACAGTGGAACAATGACTTCCTTGGACCTAGATGCCATACCTGTGTTTCTAAGTTGCACAGCATAGAATGATTTCCTTACTGCTGCAGACACATTATGGTCAAAGGCTCAATTACTGTCTATGTGTATGCCCAAGTTCATGACTACTGGGACAACTCTTAAGGATATGTTGTCAATATTATAGTTACCAGGAGTGGATGACTTCCCAAAGAATACTATTATGCATTTCTTGGCATTTACTTTTAGCCCATGGCTCTGACACCAATCGTTTGTCTGTGTCAGTCCTTTCTGGAAAACATTTGTGTTGGTGAGGGAATCGATGATAGCTCCTAATTTGCAATTGTCTGCAAATTTAGTCAGTCAGAGGCCACTGACATTGGTACTGACTTCAGAGAAGTAAATGCCAAAAAGAAGCAGTCCCAGCACCAATCCCTGATGGGCTCAGTTTGTGACTAGCCTTTTTATTGAGGTGGACTTCCCAATTCTAACTTCTTGGGCCATGACTGTGAGACAGCTGGCTATCCATTGGGTGACATAAGGGTTTATACCTAACATCCAGAGTTTGTCACAGTGCCTAAGTGCAGCATTGTGTCAACTGCCTTGGCCAGGCCCAAGTAAACTGTGTGAACCATTTTGCCCTCATCCATTGCTTTGTTGACTTTCTCAAAGAAGTCCACCAGGTTGAGTAGGTATGACCTGACCTTGATGAAATCAAATTGGGTTGAGTCCAGTGTCCTGAGGTTTCCTATGTTATTATTGATCATTTCCATGATAATTCTTTTCATGGCTTTACATATGAGACTAGTGAGACTTATGGATTTGTAGTTAACAGGGTCTGTAGGTGGCCCATCTTTGTGTAAATTGATGACTGTTGCTATTCTCTATTCATGAGGCATGAAGCTTGGAGGCTACAATTAAATAGCAATTCCAGATGGCCTGATAGGTCATGTTTCATGCTGTTTATATGGCATCCTGGGATATTGTCTGGGCCCAATGATGCAGTGTTCTTGGCCTTAGGAAGAACATTAAGGATCTGTTCTCTAGTAATAGCAGGGGGGAGTTATATTTGATGGCATTTCTTAAGGGACAGTTGAGGGGAGAGATGGGTAAAGGAGGTGAATTTGCCAGCCAGTAGGTTTGCTATATCTTCTAGCACAGTATAATTGTCTCCATTTACAATGAGCTCTGTACACAGTTGTGTATTTCCTTTGAGGTTGCAGACATACCTAAATAATACATTGTGGTTGTCCTTAGACTGGGAGGCCAAATATACCTCAAATTTTGCTTTGTTAGACTTTATTTGTCCTCTGAGTTGTTTGTTTAGTTTAATGAGAGCACTTTTATCTTGCTGGGAGCTGCACCTCCTAATTTTTGCCATGCTTTTCGTCCTTCTGTTATACAGCCTATAGGTGTTGTGATTCCACCAGGGTGTCTTGTTTTTTAAGTTAGTTCTATACTTCTTCCTGAAGCTGTGAACATGCTTATATAGTGTTTCTGTAGACAGTTCAGCATAGGCAACAGTGTTCACAGGGTTTAAGGGGGCTTGAAATTTTGCCAGGTTCTCACTTAATACCAGGAAGTTAACCTTAGAGTAGTTCCTGAATATTCTATGGTTAGCTGGGGTTCCAGATTTTATTTTTACATCACAGGAGACCATTTTGTGGTTTGACCATACCAGTGAAGACATTACAATACGTGTGCTGTACAATATGTATGCTGTACTCTCCCATATTAGTGAGAACCAGATACAGTATGGTTTCACCCCTTGTTGGTGTATTAATCTGGTCCAGGGAGTTTGTGTTTATAAAATCCAGGAATCTCTGTGCCTGTACATTTGGGGTTCTATATGATTCCCAATCAACAATGGGGTAATTAAAGTCACTCATGAATATGGTATTTGTTTTGGATGACAGGTTTTTCAATAAGTTTAAATACATGGTATGGGTTTCCTGGGTCATAGACTGGGACCTATAGCTTACAAGGAAGTGGTATTAGATTTTGCCTGTGATGATTTGAACATGGAAAAGCACAAGTACTTTTATATCATTATGATCTAAAAAGTTATGCTTTTTATGCATAAATTACATATTTTATGTTAAAGTGCTTTGACCTTTCATCATAATGATTTCGTACCTGTATCGAAAACCACAGTTACGATTTTCTACTAATGGATACTCATAGAAAGTACAGTATCTTCGACAATACCCAGTACCACCTGCACATCTCTTCGTTTGTTCTTCAATTCCATCTGGTTCACCTAAGAATAAACATGTGAACAATTTTAATGTAGTATGCGTGTGTGTGTGTGTGTGTGTGTGTGTGTGTGTGTGTGTGTGTGTGTGTGTGTGTGCAATGTGCGAGTGTATGCATATATCTATTTCTAAATATAAACTCTCTGCTAGTCATGAAGTAAAGAGACACTGAATAAAACAAAAAAACATGATATGCAAAAACAAGTCAGTATGATGATATTAAAGTAAAGGTTAAGCAATATAAACAAAAAGTGGAATGGACACTCCCAAAACAAACTTCAACTCACTTTACCAAATTGTAATGAAATAAAATCACAGGCTGAGGGCTTTCCTCTATTATTTTATTTCATTAAAATTCAGTAAAGTGCATTGAGGTTTGTGTTGGACTGTCTGTTCCACTTTTTGTCTTTTATTTTTATCAGTTAGTTTATTGAAGTTTGTTTTTTGGTTAACGGTTAAGTAATATTTCTTTACCTAGAAAAGGTCATAGTATCCAAAATACATATTCAGTAATTTACCTTGTGTAATCACTGGGCATAATGAGTAACATGGTTCATTTAGTCATTACATCAAGCCATCACACCCATAATCTGTAATTTAGCAATGTGTGATTCATTGCAATATGTAAACAAAGAATTTTTGATTCATTCACTGAAACAGTTGAAATATAAACATTCTATATTAATCTTAAAAAAAGAGCATCTGAGACTGAACATGAACGATTATTCTTTTTAATGAGATAATGTACTACTCACAACATTTATGATTCAACATTTAATGTCTGATCAGGTTGCCCAGGTCTCTCACAAGGAGTTTTATTTCATTTAGTTATTTATGTTTGTTAACTGTATTAGTACACTGATAGCAGTGGACCAGTTTAAAGTACAGCACCAACATATCTTTATATGATGAGTACCTCTTAACAAACATATGCTTTCTCCATTGCACATACACAATAAAGCTGATGCTATTGTTACCAGGTCATCTCATGCTGTTTCTTAGATTTCATTATTCTGATTACCAGTGCAAATACATTATTCAACAAAAGGTTTAACTGAGTCTTGATAAGTTACCACTACTAAAAAACCATGTGAAATACTAAAAATGACAAAAACTTTGAATCACTGATATCTCACAAATATAAACTGTGCTGGCAGTGATTGTCAATGGGAAACACTGAAGAAATGCACTCGATTAGTTGTAATCTTGCCCATTTCACACTCACCCAAGTTTTGGGAAGCCTTCCCATAGAGATTTCTTTTTACATGCTTAACGTTCAGTTGTTTTGTAGTTCACCTGCACAGACCTGAACAGTCATCTGTATCTGTATTTTCAAGACACTAACTGTATCTGTCATTTGCTGGCCCCCAGAGAAGCAAAACTGATTTTATTCTTGAATCCCTTTTGAAGCACGCAGCCTGGGCAATTGCATCATCTGCAAGATACAGTTTCACTTATGAACTGGCTGCATCTTTGTAATTATGTATATATCTGATAGTCAATTGTAACATATTTTTGTAAGGTAGGCATTCAAAAAAGGGGTCAGTTGGGTGTCTTCGGATATACAAATACTAAAATTTACACCTCCTTTTAAGCAGATATGAAACAATATTTTCATATCTTTTAACTTCCATTTTTAATTCTCCTCATACAGTTCCTTTAACACTGAAATATAATTTTAAAGACTCATTTTTAAACTGGAAAATCACATCAAATACAGTAAACATTTCATATTTGGTTTATAGGGAAGTACAAGTCAATCAGTCTGCAGACCATTTCAAGCCTAGCCAAAAGCCCTATTCAAAATTTCCCCTAGCCTCAAGGAGGGCAAGACAAGCTAGCATAGGATAGAACTTGAGGCTGCCTATTATCTACATTTAACTTGAAGGTGGCAAGGCTGCTACTCTGCTTGACATGTAGTGGGAGTTTATTCTAGAGATGAGGGATTCACTGGGATATGAATCCATACCACTAACATGTCTTATTTATCTGCTGATGAAGGTTAAGTTCCTTTAACCAAGTATTTTTTGTAACATTAGTTCTGTGAAAGAATAAAAGATCAAATAGGGTTGGATCTTTCATGGTACAAGAGGCTAGATATAAATCTCCACATAGGAGTCTTTAAGAGACTCAGTACAGAGAAAGGGTTACCAGTCTCTCCTGATAACTAATTTTTTTGAAGCCACTGATCTTTTTAGTTACGAATTTCTAAAGTTTCTTAAGTTGTGTGATATGTTTAGATAAATACATGCCAAAAGGTACATAGTATTCAATAATGGGTCTGATAAGATATGAGTAAAGGGGAATTAAGACTTCTTTGGATCTATTGGAGATACATTTGAAAATTAAATGGGCCAGATAAAAGGATTTACAAACTACTGACATGATGGTCAAATGACAGGAAATTTTCATCAAGAGTATTCAGTGGCTGATTGGAGGGGTCTATTTCCTATACAGTAAGTGAAACTGTTTTGTTTACCAATTGAACTATGCTACATGTTTTACATTTAATTTTAGATCATTGTCCTTGAACCAGTTTTTTAACATGTTCAAAGTCATGTTTGGGCAAGTGAGTCAGTTGAATATCAAATAACAAAACCCAATTTACAATCATCTGTAAAATTAGTTAACCATAGACCAGAAGTGCTAACCTGAAGGCCAGAGAAATAAATGCCAGATAGAAGACTGGTCAAATCTGAACCCAATGATTCAACACTGGTGACTCTTTTGGTTTCAGAAGTGGCATCTGGTACTGTAAACACATGGGTTCTGTCAGATAACCAGCATAGTTAACCTCTTTTTTAGTCCATCCCTCTATTGCTCTATAGTTTTTTTCTGAAGCTTAGTGAAGATTGTTTTTGTGGTAATCCCTTTATGAGATATCCTCAAAGTTTTTCCCAAAGTGTACTGAAATCATTATATGGCTCCATTACCCTGAATCCAAGAAGATAACTGTT
Source organism: Protopterus annectens (assembly GCF_019279795.1). Classification (NCBI taxonomy): domain Eukaryota; kingdom Metazoa; phylum Chordata; order Ceratodontiformes; family Protopteridae; genus Protopterus; species Protopterus annectens. Next base: position 788,453,910 of record NC_056735.1, read on the forward strand.
TTCTGTGAGAAATAAAAGCAAGTAACTAGTGAGGCTTGCAAATTGCTGGGAATTAACTGTAGGACATTTTCATTTCCAGTTGTGAGGAGAAACTGCTCTTGGGGAAACCAGGTACCTAACTGTACAGAGACTCCTTCTGGGTCCTCTAGCAGTGACATCTGCATGCAGTATAGGTGTCCTGGGCTCAATACCCAAATGAGGGGCAGCATTTCCCTTTACTCTTCAATTGACATTTTATTTTTTGGTTTGTAAAACAATGAATAGATCATGTCTGTGACTGTTACGAATATAGAAACACATGTAAATGCAACTGCTTTACCTTCTAGATTTCTGTACTCATCAATGACTCAAAGAACACTTCACTGATAAGTATTCCTTTGAAAGTCTTTTTATAGAAAAATGAATGTTCACATTAATTTATCTAAGTGTGTGTGTGTTGTATTATGTCATCTAACTGAACTTTTGGGAGATTTTTCCTTTTTTGTTTCCACTGTAGAATGACTGCAGCATTGGTTCATATAATTTAATGGGGGGGGGGTGAATCACTCCACATGGTGAATGGGAACTTGCCCCCCCCCCATTTTTATAGTGTTTTTCAGAAATGTATTTTCAGAAAAGCATAACTTGATTTATGTTCACTTGGTTGAATGTAAGTAAACATGACTAAATATAAGCAAACCAGTTCTTTGAGCAATGGACCACAAAATATATTCTGAGTTCTGTGCTTAACTGCACTGGCAATCATAATATTTTTAAGAAGGAACTAAACTTTTGTTTTGCACTTTTAATTAGCAGGTAAATATTTGTGATGCAGAGGGTCACAGTATGTATTAATGTCTATAAACTTTTTTTCCCTTAGCAATACGTTCCTCTAACTGTTCCTTGATGTGTTTTATGTACAAGTTGAAAGACTCTAGTTTGTAGTGATGAACCTTTTGTTAGTGCTGTTCTTAAAATTAATCTAATATCAGTTGTGTAATTAATCTAGTATCAGTTGTGTAATTAATCTAGTATCAATATTTAAGACTAGTTTGCTGTGATATATGTTTCTGTTAAAATCAATCTACCTTCAGTTGAAACCATGAGGTGATTCTAGCAGTTAACAAACTGTTTAATTGAGGATACATTATTATTTTTTATCACTGATATACATCGTTTTGCATAAAACTTTACTAGCTTAACAGATATACATAACACCCAATATCAGTATAAATGTTGGAATAGTGTGGTCTCAACCCACTAAACACTGAACCCCTCCCTTTAAAGAAAGTACATAGAAAACCAAAAATTATTCACAAGGAAAAAAAGAAAAAAAAAAGTCAAGTAGTTTTTAAAACCTGTTTAACAAACACTGGATAAACTGCGAGCAAACTAAGAACCAAAAAATAAAAAATAATAGAAACTGCAGAAGGTACCTCTATTTATGAACCAAAGATTAATAAATAAAACAGTAGTGTTAAGCGCTTTCATCCTGAGTGTGACTTCTTCAGAACTACCATAATATGAATTCAATCAGTTACTATTCAGTTCAAACGTCACATGACTCTACTGAAAAAATAATAATTCAATTAACCATTTAAATCATACCATTTCCTATAAGCTAAAACTATTAACTATCTAAAAATTTGAATTACCATTTAATTCCAAATTATCCTAGCTGGTTATCTAATATGTACTGCCTCTCTGCCCAGGACTGTAGTTTATTGACCTAGGCACCCTCCTGTTACTAAGGTCTGATATACAGGCCTCAATCTACTGCAATAGGCCAGTTTACCTCTTGCCATTCCCTTTCCCAGACTTGGGTAAATTTATCTGACACAAGAAGAAAGCTCAGGGTCCTCACCACTTCTGCACATATACAGCTGGGCAAAGTATGTATCTCCTAATACAATCATTAATGCCTTGTACATTCAGCTGAAGTACCCTACTTTCATGTATTTAGCATTAAGATTTTTGGGGCTGCGGTTGTTGTCGCTCGTCTCGTGTATCTGAATAAGATGATGAGGCTTGAATTTATATTTCTGAGGATTCAGCTTAAGATTCACTTCACAAGCTCTTTCCAGAACTTTCTTGAGGTTTCTATCATGTTCATCGTCACCATTGCCTCCTTTTGGATAGCCAGAAAAAAATTGTTCCATCACATGCTAAAGAATTTACTGGCAGAATTTATTCCAAATGGCATTCCCAGAAATCTGTACCTTCCAAATATTGTACCGAATGTAGTTAGCAATGAAGATTTTCTTTCTAGCAAAATTTGCCAAAATAAACTCTTTACATCTAAGACAGAATAAAACAATGGCATTTAGCATGAGGGCAGCAACTTCCTTGACTGTGTGCATAGGATGATGAGGTCGTTTTAGTGCTTTGTTCAAATCTTTTAGATCAATACATATTCTTATATCATCTGAGTTTTTATTATGAGCTACTGCCATGGAGGATACCCATTCAGTTGGTTCTTCTATTGGATAAGTTACTCCTATTCTGTCTAACTCAGCCTTGTCTCTGTTCTGCATAGTGACTGAAACTTTCCATGCTGGTCTAATAACTGGGCTGACCTCTGGGTCTAACTTCATGGAGTACACAACTAGCAGTTTGCCTAGTTTGTCTGCAAAATATCAGCATACTCAGAAAAAACAGTTTGGGTGAAATTTGAGCTTTTCTCATTCAAGCTTACGTGGTGAACTTCTTTGTTAAATGAAAGCAGTCCCATTTTCAAACGGTCTCTGAGGCCTAATAATGACTGCACGTGTCTCTTGACTACTTAAAACTGCAAGTCATGGCTGTTCCCGGAAGAGTAAAATGAAAACACTACTGAGCCTTCATTTTGAATTTTTTCAACACCATAAGCAACAAGCTTCACACACTTTGCCAAATCAAGTTGTTCTGCAGCTTTTACTCTAGTAAACATTTCTGTTGACATAACATTGCACTTTGAACTATTATCTACTTTAAGCTCTGCGGGTCTCCCATTAATCCAAACAGTACAAAAGATTTCATTCTTTGCCCATAAATCTACTGCATTGACTGTTTCACCAAGCACAGACACAACATCAACATGAAAAATAGGGATGCAACTTTCTAATTAATCAGCTTGCCTCTCTGAATGCTCTCTTTTTAATAAAAGAATGCACCTTATTTAATTTACAAAACCATTTGAAATGACTCACTGTGGTCTCTGGTCTTCTTAAGGGAATTTGCACTTGATGTAGAATTCTGCATCTAGAAATACTGTGTGTGTACTTGTCATCCTCTCAATGTACACCCCCCACTGGTGCTAGTGGTGGGTATTGTGGCTCCTTGATTACTGGGTCAGTGGTGAGATGTCACATATATTGGTTGGCAGTGGTAGGATATCCACATATTAGGATTCAGTGGTATGGATATTGAATTCCTATAGCCTGTAAACAGTGGTCATTAAATATGGTGTTTGTACTCTCAATCAGCCACAGAGTTTCATATCACAATAGTTTTATTTTTTTGTTAGCTTAGTCAGGGAGAGCAAGCAAGGATGTCACCAGAGGAGTATGGCAAGCTGACAAGGAGCCAGTTGGGTGAGATGTGCCAAGCCAAAGGACTGGGTCATGCAAACCTGACTAAACAGAAATGGTTGCCACCTTAGTCACAGTTGCATCACAAACTAGCGACCAGGAGGACAGTCAGACTGGCCTTGGGGATGTACAACTCTCAGAAAATGGACAGTTCAACCTTTCCACAGAAGACGTAAAAATCCATATGGAGTTAAAAAGACTTAAACTGGAGGGCAAAAGTTTGGAAATAGAATCAGCAGAGAGACTGAGATGCCTGGAGGCCAAAGCGAGTGAGAAGCTGAGACGTCTGGAGGAAGAGGAAAATGAGAAACTATTACGTCTGGAAGCTGAGGAATATGAGATGCAGCAGCAACATGAAAAGGAGATGCTGACTCATCATCAGGGTCATGGAGGTAATGGGAACATGGCCGGCCTTAGGCATAGGCCAACTAGGTGGCCGCCTAGGGCGCCGCTGTAGCAGGGGCGCTTTTCCAGTATTTATTTGGTGTAGGTAGACCAGGTTGGGGGCACCTGGATGGTGAGGGGGGGGGCGCTGTGGAGCCCTTTTGCCTAGGGCACCAGCTGACCTAAGGCCGCTGCTGGGAAAGGGAGTAAATGAACCCCAGAAGGAACAAAGGTCAGTAAATTTCTTCCACAATTTACAGAGGGTGATAATTTTGACAGTTGTGTTAATATGTTTGAAAGGGTATGTAAACAGTATAATGTTGACCAAGGGCTATGGGTACTCTTCCTGACTCCCTTACTCCATGGTAAAGCTGTAACTCCTATTTCTAAATTGTCTGATACTGATTGCTTGGGTCTATCTTAAAAGAATGAACATTTACTTGCCCGAATACCTAAACACTGACATGTCTTCATCAAACAGCGAAAACATTGATCATCCAGAAGCGCGAAATCTGAAACGTCAAATCGTCATGGTTGGCCCTTCTGCAGTATAGCTCTGTAAGGTAAGTGTGCGAGGGTTAGGGTACAGGTTAAGGTAAGTGCATAGATGGTAATATATGTTAGATTTAGTATAGGGTTAGCAATAGGGTTTTGTTAAGTGTATGTGTGTGGATTATTTAGTTTGTTTGGGTACAGTTTTTTAAGGTAAGTGTGCGATAGTTACGGACCTTAGGGTTAGGGTGCAGGATACTTTAAGTGCATACATGGTGATATATGCACTATTTAGTGTAGGGTTAGAAGTAGGGTTTAGTTTAGGATTAGAAGTAGGGTTTTGGTTATTGTATGTATGTGGTTTATTTAGTTTGTTTGTCTAGGTAGTATGTAGCGGGCGGTGGGGTGGGACAACTATGACAGTTTGAGTTTTTGAATTTCGCGGTTTAGGGCGTTCGGTTTATTTGTGGTTTGCAGAATATGTGTCGGCGTTTAGGTATTCGGGTAAGTAAACGTTCGTGCTTTTAATATAGACCCAATTGCTTAAATTGTAATACTGTTAAAAATTGTCTAGTAGAGTGTTTTAAGTTAACACCTAAAGCTTGTAGAAAAAGGTTTCCTGAGCATAGACACAAGGCAGATGAAAGTGTGTTTGAATATATTGCTGAACTAAACACTTATTTTCATAGGTGGGAGAGTGGGTGTCGGGTCATCACTACTGAACGACTGGCAGACACTTATGAGGGAACAAGCCATTAGTACTTTGCCCAAGGACATTAGAATTCTGGTTAGTGGATAGAGAATGCAACACAGCAGATGAGATGGGGAAACAGGGAGACCTATACCTATCAAGCAGGGTATCACTGCACTGTAAAGGGATACCCAGTGCTGTTCTTGGGTCTAAGGGAACCCATGGTTCGAAGTCTAAACCACCCCAAAAGAGTCTGTCAGTAGCAGGGAAAGCAACTAGTTCAGGTACATGGCCAGGACCAAGGGTTAAATGTTTTAAATGCAACCAGTAGGGCAATGTATCATACAGATGTCCACATAGGCAAGGTGGGGAACAAAAGATGGGAAAGCAAGTAAGTGGGAATGACAGAATGCCAGCAGTAAGTTGTCTGGAGACAACAAGGGTACCAAACTACCACAAGAGGTTATATATTATCTTAGTAAATGGGAAACAGGCCACTGCTAAGAGAGACACAGCCTCTGAACTAACCATTGTGAAGCCTGCAATAGTTAAAAACAAGCACTACTTGCTTGGGCAGTCTACTCCAGTCAGAGCTTTAGGAGGGTCCCCATTCCAAACACCTTTGGCTAGGGTTCATCTTGACTGGGAGGGTGGAAAAGGAAGCAAGCAAGTAGGTGTGTTTGAAGATATCCCTGCAGATGTCCTGACAGGGAATGATTTTGATAATGCAGCACCTTGTGTGCATGCAGTGGCATGCAGCAGGCTTGGAAACAGGTATGCGGGTCTGGTAGCCTGGGGGGACCCAGACAGACTGCAGACTTGAAGCCAGGAATGGTGGTTACTTCAGGGAGGGCGCTACCCTGTAACAGTGAGAATGAAGACGAGCCACAGCTGCTTGTGGGTACTGATGTTCCCTTGGAGAGAGTGACTGCAAGTGAAGAGGTGAGTAGTATTACCCAAGCTGACAGTGATGCACCGCTGCCAGAGAATACCAGACTTTCTGCGGAATGGTAGCTGGGAAGGTTTAAAAAGAGAGAGTTGAGTCACACTCATCTCTCAGACCCTAAATTATAAAGCCTGAGGGAGGTAACCAGGGAGGTACCTGATTTTCAAGGGAAGGGGGGAACTTGTATACTGTGGCAAAGTGTTACAGTATAGATAGTGGACCCCTAAGGGAGGGCTAGAGGGGTGAGAGAATACAGAAGTTGGTATTGCCCAGAGCCTACCATCTGGCACTTCTAGCCATAGCCCATGATATTCACTTTGCAGGTCATATGGGCATAACGCATACCAAGAGATGTATTATGCAGAACTTTTATTGGCCTGACATTTCCAGGGATGTAACAGGGTACTGCAGGACCTATGAGCAGTGCCAAAAGGCAGGCAAAGCAGGAGACAAGGTCAAGGCTCTTGTGATGCTTTTGCCTATGATTGAGGAACCATTTCAGAGGGTAGCTATGGATATTGCAGGGCCTCTGAGTACCCCAAGTTCTACAGGGAAAAAGTATATCCTAGTGGTAGTAGATTATGCTACCAGCTACCTTGAAGCAATGGTCCTGTCTTCCATTGAGGCAGAAAAGGTGGCAAATGCTTTGCTAGAGATTTTCAGAAGGGTGGCTTTCCCAAAATAAATACTGACTGACAGAGATATCAATTTCATGTCATACCTACTAGCATGTCTGCGGCAGTACTGTGGGCTACCTTCCACAGACTAATGGTCTGGTTGAGAGGTTAAACTCTGCACTAAAGATAATGCTACAGGCATTTGCAAACCAGTTTAAGAGGGAGTGGTACAAATATTTGCCACATCTGTTGTTTACTTGCAGAGAGGTGCCCCATGAATCCACAGGTTTTTGACCCTTTGAGTTACTGCATGGGCATAGGGTGAGTGGACCTCTAGATTTGATTTGTGATGAGTGGGAAAGTGAGTATGAATCCTAGAAGGAGTCTGTTGGGGCATATGTCCTAAACCTCAGAACAAGGCTAAGGAAACTCATGGGCTTGATCCAGGAAAACCTGGCAGAAACCCAACAGCAGAAAAATGTCTGATATGATAGACATGCTCAAGCTAGAGAGTATTCTGTAGGGCAGCAGGTCATGGTTCTAATTCCTGTCTGACACAACAAGCTGCAGCAGCTTAGGGAGGACCCTTCAAAGTGGTAAGGAAGGTATTGATGTTAAGTACATGGTGCAGCTGCTAGGCAGGAGGCAGGAGCACAAACTGTACCATGTTAACATGATGACACCTTACCATGGATAGGGAGGCCCTGGTGATAAATATGCAGGAGGAGTCTGAGGGGGATCTATGCTGACAAGGAGCCAACCAACAAAATCCCAAATTACTATGGTGGAGCCCAGGATTGCAGGCATATGATAGGACAGTGCAGGACTGTACTGGGGTCAGCAATGCCAAGACAGCTGGAATCTCAAGACAGGGAATGGGTAATGTATTCCCAGATAGACTCAATCCTCTCAAGCAATGTTTCTCAAGGGTCACTTCAAAAACTAGCTTGAGTCTTTGGGGGGGGGCTGCCACGAAAGGAGAAACCGCCAGCCCAGCTAGCTGAAACTTTGTAAACAATTCCATGTCATTTGTGATTATTAATATGATTTATATAGAAATGTAACAAAAGGAGATATTGCCAGACCAGTGATCTGGAATTTTGTAAATGATTAAGTGTCATTTGTGAATGTTAACTTGGTTCATGTAAGATGCTTGTGTTACAGATGTATTAAAACTATATGTCATATTGTACAGACGTGTGCTGAAGAGATATTTTGTAAAGTACTGAGCAGAAATGCATATTCACTACTGTAACTGTTTAGATGTATACATTTTAACAGGAGAACTGGAACACAGAAGATTAACTTGCAAAACTTCAGAAAAATAGTTGAAATTCAATTACTTTACGGAAGGGCCCTAAAAAAATTTTATATTTCAGTTTCCGTGCAACAGGAAACATAATGTCTAACCTAGAGAAGTATTTTTGTATTGTCTTTAAATGTGTAGGAATGCAAATTATTGTACGAATTCCACCATTTGCCAAAAGATCTGAAGTCTACATATTTTCACAGGTAGATGCTAAATGCTACCATCTGCATCATTGGGGTTTTCACCTGGGATAGATTTAAATGACAAGAAAAGATGTCATGTTGCAAGTTATCCCTGCAGCAATATATGAAATATAATTTTAAGGGGTCTCCTTCACATGGTCGACTTTTCACAAAGTCAACTTTCATATGGCTGAGACCATATGATCAACTTTTGAAAAGCTGACAATGTGGAACCGCTATCTCCGTACAGTGCGGAATGGTAAAATTTCCCTCTTCTGCACTGTAGTGCGATCTTGGAGTTGGTATATTTAAGGTAAGTGTTCGTTGTGTTTTTTTTTGTTTATTTTACATGGTCGGCTTTCCGAAAGTCGATCATATGGTCTCGACCATATGAAAGTCAACTTTGTGGACAGTCGATCATGTAAAGTAGATCCAATTTTAAGAGCTCTCTGAGAGATGCTGAGCATTTTGTATTTTGTCTTTGACTGGACAACATCAGCTGGAAGACCCACTCAACACATCAGTCTTGCTTGCTCTGTAAGTTAACTAGGGTGCAGCAATTTCTCTTATAGCTTAGATTTTTTTAAATTTATCTGAGACTGTCCTACAATGTTGTTTTAAATATTTCAGTGATTTTGAACTCTGATGTAACTGTGATTATTTACTGAGTATTTTCCTATTATTTTATTATTTATTATTAAATATATTTAAACATAAGCCTTTTTTATTATTTATTTTTATAACCATTTTTACTGATAGTAATATTACACAGTAAGATTGGGCACCCTTTGCTAAGGGCCTTAAAGTAACTGATAAGGACGTGGCTGGTGGCAGTGATAACTACCTTATAGTCTGGGCAGAAGGCAGCATAGTAAGTGAACATGTGTGTGTGTGTGTGTGTGTGTGTGTGTGTGTGTGTGTGTGTGTGTGTGTTGTGCGTATATAAATCAAACCTTAAAGTGTGTGTGGGTGTCAGCTACTTGGGCAGTGACACGAAACACTGGGTAGACTGAGAAGGTGCTAGAGGTCTTGGCTTGGCCACTCAGCTGAGATTTTGACACTATATCTGTGCCATTGGAGAGTCTTATTGGGGATCTAGAGAGAAAAGGGAGCAACCAGCCCCAGACTGACTGTGGTCTCTGTGTGGTCTTAAGGGAAATTGCACTTGATGCAGAATTCTGCATCTGGAAATACTGTGTGTGTACTTGTCTTCCTTCCAATGTGTGTCCCCCACTGGTGCTACTGGTGAGGATTGAGGATTCTTGATTACTGGGCCAGTGGTGGGGCATTACAGTAGTATTTGACTGTATACAAATGCCTAGTTTTTGATGTTCTTCTTTTCTTTATTGCATAAGATACAGTCTGGTCAAATTTATAGTTCAAGTTGGGCGTTTTCTGTATGGGAAGATGCTAAAAGATTGTTCACAATGGTTAAAAGTACTTTAATTCTGTTATGATTAAGAAGAAGTTGGGAGTTTGATATCAAGATTCAATAAAGAGGAGGGGTCTTGAGTGATTTTTTTTTTAAGTAAGAGCAGTGTAGGGTCTGACAAGATAAGGGTAAAGTCATGAGTGTATTGAATGACTGTGGCATCTTTAGACGCAGTGCAAAGTTAGTGGATATGTTGAAGAATATTAGTTCAAGGACAGACCCCTACAAAACACCTACAGAGACAGGGAGAAAGGAGGAATAGGTTTATTGCCATATAACTGCCTAAAATCTACCTGAGAGATTGCTTTGGAACCATGCTAGAGCAGAATGAAAGAGTTTTAATGAGGCAAGTTTGCTTTTGATGTGCAACAGTGTTGAATGCTTTAGACATCTCCAGAAAGACAGAGGAGACAAGGTGTCCTTTATTCCTATCACTGTTTTTCTAGTTTATAAAGCTAAAAAGAGCATTTGTGGTACTACGTGGTATGAAGCCACATTGGGTATTTGTGATAAAATAATTAGTAGTAAGATAGATTATGAGCTGAGAATGAATACACTTCTTCAGGATATTAGCCAGTGGGGAGAGTATTGCAATGGGATGATCATTTAAAAATAATGTGGTGAACCACCTTTATGTAGGAAAATGATATATGACTTTTTCCAAAGAGAAAGGATTTGGCATTCTGCAGTGGAGTGGTAGATTAGTAAGGATATGGGATATGAAAATGATTTTACTATGATGTTAAGTTATTCTGCAGTAAGTTACTTACAGTTAAAGTACTAAAGTACAGGGTTGTAGCTTTGAGATGTGTTTTCTTATGGTTGAATCTGGGATGGGATGAAAAGAAACGGAGATATAAATGTGTACAGGACCAGTGGTGCGAGAGAGAGAGAGAGAGAGAGAGAGAGAGAGAGAGAGAAAGACAGACAGAGAAACAGACTGGTAGGTTTGTGCTTTCAAGACAAATTGAATTAAGTGAGTATTAAGTTGGTCAGATATTGGGTCAAAGATACTGTTAGTATTAGGTGCTGGAGTGGTAGTCTGGCCTGGTTTAAGTAGATTGTTAAGAGATTTAAAGAGTTTGATGCTATTATGATGTATTTGTTGGAGCCTGAAAAAGTACTTTTTTCCTTGTTTTTTATCATGGCCTTGGTGAGATTTACAGTTGCCTAAATTTGTCAGGAGCCGATTGTGTTTTGATTTGTCTACAGCTGCAGTGCCCTCCCTCTTTGTATTATAAGTTGTTTTGTTTCTTTCTGTAGCCATGGGGCAGGGTTGCCTTTTATGCTTTTAGTTGTGATAAAGCCTTGCTGGTCTAATTTATTTAGAAAAGCTGAGCTGAGGAAACTGACTTCATCATTAAGTGGAAGAGATTTTAGAGCTTTCCAGTAACAAGGCTGTAGAGTTTGATTAAACATATTCTTACGGAATGATCTAAGATTGCAGACTCTACTGGAGTTAGTTCTTTTGTTGATGCTGTTATACTGTCTGGGTGTGAAAGTGGGAAAAGGTCACTTCCAGTATCAAATAAACTAATTGTTCAGTGTGGTTGTTTTTATCCAGTCTGGGATTAATTCTCTACCACATTTTTATCAATTCTGGTAGGTGTGTAATAATTTGGGAGAAGTTGTAGAGATTTATTGGGTTACACACTAGTGTGGAGTTATAGGTGAACTAGTCAGTATTAAGATCTCCTAGGATAATAATTTCTTGGGATATGTTAGTGTTAAACCAGCTTAAAATGTCTTCCATTACTGTGGTATTTTGCTTGGTGGAATATAAAAGGCTGCAATACACTTTTGTTTTTTTCTAAGCTCCGTTATTTGTAATTCTGCATTGTGAAAGTAGAGAATCTTTATTAAGTAAAGAGTTAAATGTAATGTATTTATTTATTTATTTATTTTACATTTGTTTACTGGGCTAGTCTAACTGGATACATGTCCATTTTCAGTAGAGGCCCGGGGAGATAAGCTCCAAGACAGAACAATGATAAAAACAAACATAACAAATAGGTAAGATTATAACACTAAACAAAAAAAAATCATCATTAAAATGCATATTACAGGTTCACACAGTAAAAATCGTCAGAGCTGAGTGCAGGGATTATACAGGATACTGGTACACTATGTGGTGTTCATGAGGTAGATAGAACTGAGATCAAAAGGAAGGAGTCACAGTTTATGAGCAGAAAGGGTAGGTAGTGCAAAGTATGAAAGGACACATATCTAGTCAGGGTTAGTGCAGGGGCATAACCAGTGTGTTCTGAGGAACACTTTCAATTTATTTTTGAAGAGTGATAGCGAGGGAAGTGAGGAAAGTTCATTAGGGAGGAATTCCAGGTGTTTCCAACAGTATTAGAGAAGAGGGAGTCACCAGCCTTGTTGTTTGGTTTAGAGGTAAGAACTAGTAGTTTGTGAGAAGATCTTAATGATTTCAGATTTTTGTAGGGGGTGATGAGTGTTGATTGAATAGGAGTTTTGGAAGGTTTGTAAAGAATGTTGTGAGCTATAGCTAGTTGGGGGAATTTAATCAAGTTTTGTAGTTCTAGCCATCCCAGCTGCTTTATATTAATGCAATGGTGGGTTCTAGATGGGTTGCTTGTTGCAAATCTGGCAATGTTATTGTAGGACATTTCCAATTTGCTAAGGTTATTTTTAGATAGCGTAGTAAAGATGGGTGATGCATAAAGAAGTATAGAGATTAGATGAGTGTGAGCTATAGTGGATTTAGCTGTAGGTAAAAGGTAGGTTTTAATCCTATAGAGAGAGCCAAGTTTTTTGTTGACAGTTTTTATAGTATTATTAATATGGACATCAAAGTTCAAATTATTGTCGATAGTGATGCCAAGTAGTTTGGTGGTTAGGTCTGGTGATATAATAGTTTTATTGGTAGAGATAACTGAGAAATCAAAAGGAGTGGACTTTTGGGTAGGAGAGAAGAGAAGGAGTTTTGTCTTTTTGGGGTTTAGTAGAAGGCACCTATGTGTAAACCATTGCTCAACTGTGTTAAATACTTTCTGGGTAGGAGAGTGAAGCTCGGAAGAGGAAGTGGCTGAACATATCAGTGTGGCGTCATCAGCATATTGTATGCATGTGGCTTGGGGGATGGCAAGATTAAGTTTTTATTGATAAATAAATATGGAGAAAAGTAGAGGTCCTAGGATGGACCCTTGAGGGACACCAAGGTTAACGGGCAGGAGGGTAGATAGAGACTTGTGCCATAGTATGGCCTGTTGTCTATTATTCAGGTAGGACTGGAATCACTTTATGGAAGATGTATCTAGTGACAGGGATTTAAGTATTTTGATGAGAATCTGGTGAGTTACCATGTCAAAAGCTTTAGACAGGTCAATAAATAGTGCTGAAGAGAGCCTGTTAAGGTTGCAGTTTTTATTGATACAATCAGTAAAGAAAAGGAGGGCAGTACTATGTGAAGGTCTGAATCCATGTTGACAGTTGGATAGCAAGTTATTTTGTGTTAGATGGTCATGTAATTGTCTATGAATGCATTTCTCCATGATCTTTGCCAAAGGAGAGAGAAGGGCAATAGGGTGGTAGTTGAGGAGTTCAGTAGAGTGTCCACCTTTATGGAGTGGGATAATATGGGAAATCTTCCATAGGCTAGGGATAAGACTTTCAGTAATAGTTCTATTGATCAGAATGGATATGGGATAAGCAATAGCTTTGGCTGCTTGTTGTAGGAATTCAGCAGGCAATTGGTCTGCTGAGGGAGAGCATGGTTTTAGTTTCTGTATTAGGGTTTGAATATATGTTGTTGGGACAGGTTGAATATGAAAAGGGGGAGATGAGTTTGATTTATGGGAAGGTAGAGTAAAGTTATTAGGTGATAGTTGACCAGCTAGTGTTTGGATAGCATTAGTAAAAAAGGTATTGAAAGCATTGGCTGTATGCATTGGATTTTTGTGGTCGGTATTTTGAGGGTTTGGAGTAGTAGATTGACCTTGATGGAGTAGTTGGTTAACACTAGTCCAAAATTTTTGTGGGTTGTTTTGCTTAGCTTGTTGAGATTGTAAGTAGTAGTTTCTTTTATCGGAAATTATGGCTTTCTTGGTATAATTTCTTAGCTGTCTAAAGGCTTGTTGATCTACAGGATTTTTAGTTTTCTCCATTTAGCCCATATTTTATTTCTAAGTTTTATTTTGTGTTTGGTTTCTTTTGACAGCCATGGTGCAGAGTTAGTTTTAATTCTAATTAATCTGGTTGGAGCATGGTGGTTAAGAATGGCAAGGAAGTTAGAGTTAAAGTAATCAACGGCTTCATCTAAAGAGAGGTGTTGTAAGGGAGACCAGTTTCTTAGTTCCATTTGGAATAGTTCAGGGTTGAAGTTCTTTTTAGATCTGATGTTTTTAACAGATATAGGAATGGGAGTATCGGTTTTATGCCTGATGATATAGGTAAGTAAGTGGTCACTTAAATCATCAGGGAGAGTTCCAGATTCATAAATGTGAGGATGATAGTTTATGAGAATCCAGTCTAATAAGATTTCTTTCTTGTTAGATTTATTTATCCTGGTGGGGGAGGTAATGGTTTGAGAATACCCATATAGGTTAATATGGGTTGTGGGGAGACTGCTACAGTGGCAGTTCCAATCAATGTTTGTGTCGCCTAGGTTTATGGTTTCTTGGGGCAGGTGTTGGAAAAGCCAACAAAGTATATTTTCCATGGTGGCAGTGTTGTTACCAGGTGGTATCTACATACAGATAATATAGATGGATTTGGCGTTGTTCAGATGAAGTTTGGAGATAAGAATTTCTGCATTGGAGTCTATGTGTAGTTTACAGTCATAATTGGTTAATTGTAAGCTAGATTTATATAGAATAGCAACTCCACCACCTTTCTTGGTTACTCTGTCTAGTCTCAGGATATTATATCCAGGTGGGATGATTTCATTGTCTTTGGTTACAGGTTTTAACCATGTTTCTGTTAAGCAGAGGATATCAAAGGAGTAGATTTCAGTTAGAGCTTGGAGTTGAGTTACTTTATTGTTCATGCTACATATGTTAAGATGAGCTATTAAGAGTGAGTTAGATAGTTTAGAGAGGGCATGAGTAGGTGAATGTTTGTGGTTGGGGAGAGAGATGGGAGTAGTTGTTGGGCCTGGGTTAGGGTGGATATCACCATCTTTTAGTTAGAGTAGTGAACTTAGATAGTTTGGGTTAGAGAAATTGCTGTGTAGAAGTAGGCTTTTCCTGGGATATAGATTGTTGTATTTTATGTGTAGTGTTCTATGATACTTAGGACTTATGTAGTTAGGTGAAGATGTTATATTAGCATGGATGAAAAGGAGAGGAGGGATTAGAGAGTTAGTTACCTTATTAGGGTAGCTTAGGTATGGACATAGTGTCTGTTCAAAGGAGGTGAGTACATGGGTGAAGATTAAAGGAGGTAGTAGTAAGAGTGTGAATAAGAGTAGGACATGAGATGGGGTGGGTGGTTTAAACATTGTTTGAATAAGTATGGATTATATGTTGGTAGAATGTAGAAGTAAAAAAAGGGTGAGGATGAGAAAAGGGAAAAGGGTGTGGTGTGATTAAAAGGGTAGAGGTGAGTGGTTAGATATGAAAGAAAATTAGGTAATTGGAGTGTGTTAGGAAAGTAAAGGTATGAAGAAGAGTGTATCTAAAGATAATGGTAAGAGCAAGAGATGTGGTTAGAGATTAATGGAAAGAGGAAGAGGTGTGGTTAGAGAGTAATGGGAAGAGGAAGAGGTGTGGTTAGAGATTAATGGAAAGAGGAAGGGGTGTGGTTAGAGAGTAATGGGAAGAGGAAGGGGTGTGGTATTTTTGAATAAAATGATAATGTACCTGTACTTTTTTTGTGTGCGTCTATCAAGTTTAAGAATATTGTAGCCAGGAGGAATTATCTGTTCATCAGTCATTTTTTTTTTTGACAAGGTTTCTGTATTGATGACAATATCAGGGGGGATGTTCAGTTTTATATGCATACTAGAGTGTCTTTTTTTGGAAAAAAAGACTGCTAGTGCTGTAATTTGATACTGGGAAGCAGAAGGTTTGGTGAACGTGGTTCATCTAGGATTAGGATGAATGTTTACACAGAAACAGGACATTCAAAATAAGGTAGTTGCTAGATGTCCAGAAGATTTTTTTTTAGTTTTTTGGGTTATAGATGGAATGGTTATGTTGGAATCTCAGGGAAAAGTTATTAATATTGTAAGTGTGAATGCATGTATAGGAAAACAGACTTTGAGGAGTAGACTGAAACAGTTCATGTGATATGTTATGATAGTATTGGATATTATGGTACTTTAGGGTAATTAGTTTTGTGGGAGGGTTATCTAGATTTAGTATAATAAGATTTGTTTGAGTTAGCAAATACAGTAGAGATAGGTTGAGAATTAAAAAATGTAGGTTGTAATCATGTTGATAGTGTGAGAAAGTTGTGGTATTGGTTATAATTAATTATGGAGATACAGGTTATAGTGATATGAAATGGTGAAATCCACCTAATGGCAGATTAGAGTAGGAAGTGTAGCAAGTACAATTATAAATGTAATCTATGTGGGTGTGGGTAGGAATTGGGGGAAGGTAGTTAGGGGAGCAGAGTAAGGACAAGGGTAGCAAATACAAACTATAGTTGCTGACAGCATAAAGTAATTAAAAAAAACTGTGCTGCAGTGTGCTAAGATGAAATAATGTTATAATCAAAAGAATCTAGCCATAAACTATTTGAAAAATGTAGGACTTACTGTAGGAGAGGCAGCAGCTGAAAATATGCCAGTTTTTAAGTTAATTGCAGAAAGAAGATAAAGGAGTGAGAAAAACTATTAGCTTCCAACAACTGAGAGTTCCAGTTCCTTAAATGTTCAGCAAAAATTTAGCATTTCTATTTGCGTCTGTTGGACTTAGTAACTGTGGGAAGATGTCCTAGTGGATATATAGTTTCAGGGAGTGATCAGCAACTCTCTTAGTGAGGAGTTTTGAAATGATGGGTTATTCTAGATGGAAACTTGAACTTATTATAGAGTGTAGCCTTTAGGAAATAGAGGGGCTATTTTAAATGTAAACTGGAAAGTAGTATATAGAGTGTAGTGTGCAGGGCATAGAGAAAAGTAAATCCAGATGTAATACTAAGTCGTATACAGCTATAAGAGCAGTATCAGTTACTATAGTGAGAGCACACCAAAACTGGTCTCTGACCTGCTAAAATAAGCACTTACAGTCAAATGAACATTTTGCAGGGAGAGCTTTGACCATATTTGCATCTCTGTCTTAAATTAGAGCAGATTCTGATTTTAGCTTAGTACAGGGCAAAAAATGGGTAGGCAGAAACAATTTTTTTGTTGTAGAAAAAGAAAAATAATTACAATGTACATCTAGCTTAATGCTACAGTAACATGGTAACATGCTAATTAGTAAACTATAGACTAGTGAAGCACTGTAAGCTAAGAGCAGTAGAAGTAAGCATAAAGCAATATTGAGTAATAATTGAAAATGGAAAATCATTAGCTAACCGTTACTTCAGAGTTTGCTAAAGGTATAGCATTGCACCATTTCCACAATTTAGCAGTTAGAAAAACTGCTGTTAAGATAAATATCAAATGGATTTGACAGTGAATAACATAATAATAGTAAATGAAGCTTTATTAGGTAGTATTTTAGTATGAACACAAATGGGATACCAATGAAGAAAACTATAATGTATTTGAGGGTTAAAACATAAATGACTAAAAGTAGTGCTAGTCTATATGTCAAAAAAAAAGCTACAAGAAACTCCCCATCTATCTGCCAGCTATGCAACTCTGCATATTTTGTTAAATGCAGTTATTAAAACTGTATTTCAGAAATATTCTGCATCTATAGATCATTAAAGACTTAATTGTTTAACTTAAATTTATGATGAAATTATTGTAGAAATTGAAACATTGTAAAATATCAGTCAATGATAGACATGCCTCAATACCATATCCTTCAACTTATTTGTTCAAGATAGTTCTTAATGAGCAGGAGCTTAGAGGTGGATCTCTTGTTCCTAATACATCACAAAGACAATCTCTGATAGTATAAAGGCATAAAGCCCTCCTACATCTTTGGTTGGTGGCTTGGTTGATGGACTGACTGAGTGGCAGTGAAAGGGAGTGATGGGTGATTCTGTGGGAATTCCCTGTGACAATCCATGGCAGAAACTGTGGCTGTCACACTGTGTGGGCATTGTCCAGTGAGGTGAAAGGGTAGTGGGCCTGGCTGATCTACCATGGAGGTAAGGTGATAGACTGCATGCTCCCACTGCATGCCTACCCCTTGGATGAATCCACAAGTGATACAGAGAGGAAGCAAAGTAGGGAGAATTGTAAAACCCCATGGCAGATGGTTATGGCCAAGACCTCCAGGATAATCTTACATTCTACAACTGGCCCCAGGTACTTTGGAGTAAGTCCAGGACAGAAACAGAGAAACAGGTAAACCTGGTATAGACATGGGACAATGGGTTGCAATGCTGTAGGCTGAAGCAGTGTGCATAAAGTTCTAAAAATGATAATGATGTAATAATTGAAATACCAACTAGGACAATTACATTACCTAGACTTTAGAGAAACATACTTCAAAATATCTAAAAAAGAATGACTAGAGCACAAATAATGATAATTAAATACATGTTATTTCATGTTAAAAAAAGCCATTTCCTTTTACTCACCTAAAAAAAAAATAAAAAGAGGTCTCAGAAAACTCCTTTAGAGGAAGAAAATATTAGGTCAGATTCATAAAATGTTGCTGCATCATGCTAAGCAAGTTTGCATGATGAGATGAGATGAGCAGGATGATTGTGATTCAGAAAACATAGCTACATGATGTGTCCAGCTTAAATAACATGGCCGAGCGTGGTATCCACTAATGACCACATGCTGAATTATTATTCATGCTAATAAAACTAAAAATGTTATGATCAGGAAGTGATGTTATGGTAGCCTTGGGATTGTACATGAATAGATGCTAGTGTTCAGGTAGTGTAAGCTATTGCCACAGCCATCATAAGCTTGTATGCCCATTATTTTGCATTGCTCAGTTGGTAATCTGAGGATGTTTTGGTTATATTCATACAAAAGTGCTAAAGCTTGTGTTAAATAAAAGGATTCTGTGGACGAGCTGCTGTTTCGGGTTTTCATTTGTTTTTGTATTTGTGTTCAGTTCCTAGTTTGTGGTGATATAGCTCTGTTGGTCTGGAAAACACTAAAATAAACATCTGTGTTTTTAAATGGATCTTCAAACCAATAACACTGTTGCAGTCTATCACATACACTGTTATGTGGGCCTCATACTAATATTCTTGCATTCAATGATCAGATATCAGAGTGGTGAATGTTATTTGAGTGCTATTCACAATTTTCTCTTCCCCCAAGAAAAAAAAATACTGTAATTAACCCAGCAGATAACTGAACAAACACATGTACAGTAGTCCACACATTTGCAGAAAAGTCACAAAACACTTTTTGTAGGTGTTTGGAACCATCTATGTAGCTACAAACTTTACTTCAGCATTAGTGTAAGGTGCCTGCATGCTGCAAAGGCAAATGCACCCTTCAGAGAGTAGTGCCTAATATAGCAGTACATGCATTAAAAATATTGCAGCAATTCTAGCCCTTACAGTCCACCATACACAAAAAGATAGGCTTGTACAAATAAGTATAGTGAAACATAACACATAACTCAAAGCAAACAGATAGTCGTTATGTAGCAAAATGTATCTTTCTCAAAGGATTTAATTTAATTGATTTATTCTGTAGTATGATGACAGCATGGGGCCATCATTATACTTTTATTGATCAGATTCCCTCCATCTGGCAGCAACGATAATGCTAATTAAGGTTCATGTAATTATAGTCTTTGAATACCTACATTTTCACAATGAACAACCTGATAAATGTCATGTAGAGTTGTACCTGATGGTGTGCACATGCTGGAGCACCTGTGGCAAGCTGCGTACGTACCCTAAAAGCTAAATCTATCAAGTTAAATGCAATTGATATCTCATTTAACCATTTTAAGCTGAAGTTGTTGTTGAGCATGTATTGTCATCAGCAAACAGAGAGAAAGAGGACTGCCATATTTCATACTTTAACGTTTTACTTAAAGCCATAACAAAACAGTACCTACATTACATTTCTTTTGGCATTCATCACACAGAAGTGATTCTCCCCATTGTCTGTCATTACATAGAGGATGGGAAACATGAGATTTGCTTTGAGTGCCAATTCAATGCCATTTTACCTGACATCTTTAAAGGAGAAATATTTCTGGCTGGAGAAGGTTAATGTAGTTCTCCTTATAGATAGCAGAGTTGGTGAGAGGAGGATGAGTCCAAACAGATGAAAGGAATTGGGAAATGCAAAATGAGAGACTGAAAGGGTAAGTATAGCTTATGTTGTGAAAAATACATATGTTTCAATAGTAATAGATAGTTAAAATACTGGCACATTTCATTTGTACAGCAAGACAACATCTGTCATTACAGCATTATTATAGCCATGCAGACATAGCCTATAGATATTGCATGCCCTCTTTCCTTAGGTGGAAAGTGACTAATTGTGCTAAGTCTATGTGTACTGAAATTGTTAAGATGGCTATGGGTTCAATCCCCATTACCACAAAGATAAAAGAATTGTTGTTTTCATTGGTTAATTTAACTGTCATAATAGTTAAAATAATATAATTGTAAATAAAATAGTTAAAATATTAAAAAGGATGTAGATCCTGTGATGAAAATATTATTGCTCATCACTGTATTTTATGAGTAGAAGAAATCAATTAAAAATTTCACTAAGTTGTATGTCTCTACCCCCATCCTCTCTGCCATATCTGTTATTTTTTATTTTAATTTTTCTCCATTTCCATTATAATATATGAACCTGGACTGACAACTGCAGCATGACCTGTAATCCCCCAACAGGTGGCAGCAACAGAACTGAAGGAAATCATTTTGAATGAGCTAACAACTCAGTTTCTAACTCTTGAGGTGACCATTGATGTGTAGCGCCAAGCAATTCTGACATAAGGCTTCATTAATAGTCATATTATCATACCTTCCCTGTGTCTTTGTAGTCATAACATGATGTGCACATTGTCAATACATTAGAGGGTGGATTTTGGGTCCTTTTGTACTACATGTTGTATACAATGTTCATTTTATACTAGTCCATAATGTTCTAGCATTTTCATGAAATGTGTGGTGGTCTACAGAATACCAAGCAGGTTGCTAAGTTGTAGCCATCTACAGACAATATGTACATTGCATTAAGACCTTACAATGCATATAAGTAACAAGGCTAAGCAATGTACATATATTTAACAGTTTGCAAATACTGTGTAAATTGTAAATACAGTGGGGGTGGGTTTTGATCCCCTGGTCTTTGTATTTTATTTAACAATGACCATTGTTTAGCCTTCCATAGTGTTATCACCCTTCCTAGAAATGTGTATCAATCTGATAATCCGTATATTGCTATATACCTTGTGAATATGGGAGGAAATGTGTTTTGGTCCCCTGATTGTTGTATGCTTTTAACAATGGTCGTTGTTTAGTCTTCCACAGTGTTGTCAATTTTCCTTGAAATGTGTGCTATACACCTCCTTCACAATAATGTATACTGTGACTTCAATAGGTAATGCAGTGTTCTAGAGAGTATTAATTAGATAGGCAGGCATGGGTCCAAATACACAATGATCTACCTAGTCACATACTAACAGAAATCACTAACATATGCTAATTAGATGCAATGGCATTATAAAATAAAATAAACATGACTTGTATATGTGGGAGCGTCCATAACTCCTTCAGTAGATAATCTCCCAGCAGACTACCTCAAGGTAACTGCCAATTCCATAGTCTATCCTGTGTCTCCTCTAATTAACAGAGAAAGGACTCATACTTTCCTTCTCTATGGAAAAAAATTCTTTATCATCCCCATTAATGAAGGAGGAATCTCATGTGATATAACTAATTTCAGACCTGTAGCCATATTATCCCCTTTGTCAAAAATTCTGGAGAAATGCATTCACAAGCAACTTCTTCAACATACTCTTCAGGAAAAGCTCCTGACCATGGTCGGCTGGTGCTATTGGACTGCAGCCCCCCCTCAGCTGGAAAAAGAAAATAAAAACTGGAAAATAAAAAATAACATGAAGACTCCCAGAACGGAAAATGCTCATGCATGCGAGCAGAGGTTAGACCTGTATAGGCTGGAAGGGGACCAGACTGCTGTAGGCTGGATATCCAGCCTTCTCTTATGGAACCGTTTTCATCCCAGGGATTACAAATGAGCTGGCTCTGGCTCACAGGGACATTTTGGATTACAAATGAGACTTACAAAGCAAGCAGGGAATCCTGAATGGAGCTGGCTGGGACTTATTCAACAGGTCAGGTAGGTGTGTTTGTTTGTATGTGTAATGCCCCAGATAAATATACCTGGCATCTAGAGAGACTCAAGTAACAGCAGTGGTTAGAGAATAATTCAGACTCAAATCCTGTACCTTGGATGCAGGTAGCAAATGCCTGAATTCCCTACCCATCATCACTTGTGAAAACTGCTGAAATTTTTGCCTCATACTTTGTTCTGTTTTGTTCCTCATAATATCTGTGTTTTTCTGAATTTAATTCACTAAATAATGACAGGAATTTGAATTTTAAACTTAATATTCTTCAGAAAGTACATGGTAACACAAAACATTTTAATCTAGTAATTTTCTAAGTTTATAAGATCAATATTTGAAATGTGTCCCTATTTTGGGGATGTATTCCCCCATTATTAGTTTTGTCCATTTTTTGTGCTAAGCGGTTGAGAGCTATGGTGAGAACTGGATTCACTAAATATGTTTGGGGGCTGTGTTTCCCCATTATTAGCTTTGCCCAGGTGTTTTCTGCTAAGAGGTTGAGAACTATGATGAGAACTGAATTCACTAAATGATAGCCATTTAAGTTTCAGTCTTCCCATGTTAAAGGAACAGTTGATCTGACATAGTGGTATGTTGCTCTGACTGTAGTGCATTGCGTCCTGGGTTCAAGACTTGGCATTGGGGCTATATTCCCCCATTATTGGCTTTATCCAGGTGTTTTGTGATAAGAGGTTGATAGCTATGGTGAGAACTGAATTCACTAAATGATAACCATTTAAGTTTCAGTCTTCCCATGTTTCAAGAAACAGTTGATTTGGCATAGTGGTATGTTGCTCTGACTGTAGTGCACAGGGTCTTGGGTTCAAGTCTTGGCATTGTGGCTGTATGACCCCATTATTGGCTTTGTCCAGTTTTTTTGTGCTAAGAGGTTGAGAGCTATGGTGAGAACTGAATTCACTGAATATGTTTGGAGGCTGTATTCCCCCATTATTGGCTTAGTCCAGGTGCTTTGTGCTAAGAGGATGAAAGCTATGTTGAGAAATGAATTCACTAAATGATAGCCATTTAAGTTTCAGTCTTCCCATGTTTCAAGAAACAGTTGATTTGGCATAGAAGTATGTTGCTGTGACTGTAGTGCATTGGGTCTTGGTTTCAAGACTTGTCAGTGAAATGCATGGTGGTAACACAGCATTTTGTTCTAGCAACATTCCAAGGTTATGCAACCAACGTTTAAAATGTCTCCCTGGTTTCTGGGCTTTGTTTTTTTCAAGATTTCTTGTGCAGCAAAATTGAGAGATACAGTTGAGTGTCAAGTGGATTTTACAAGGAGCTGAGAGCTTCAGGGGAAGAGAGGTTTAGTGATGCTTATGCTGCATCTGCTTGAATTGTTAATAGCACAACAGGTAGTGTACCTGCTTTTGATGAAGAAGGCTGGGGGTTCTACTCCCACAGTATGTAAATACATTGCTGATGCTGTACTGTGTTGTACTTTTAAAGGGGGTGGATGCTGCAGTCCTGAGAATGTCCTCTTTGGTGAAGATACCTACTAACTTTGAACCAGTTATCAGTTTGCCATCCATTCCCTATTGCAATATTACTAGCTTATCATTTTTAGTGTAACATAGGCAATTTATTCCTCAAGGGCAACAGGTACTTTATTTGTAGATGAAACAATGAACTATAATGTTGTTTGCTAGCAGCAACCTCTTCATTAGCTACAGATCTCTTTAATATGGAATTGTTTAGATGACTTTTACTTCTACAGAGATTGTGCATATTTACTGATACTGGTGGACAGTAGAAGTTTGTGTAGACTTTTATGACGGAAATGTTCTGAATTTAGCAGCTTTATCATTACTGGTGCATGCATTTTGTTTAATTGTTTACTGGAAAAATATTCAAAACAATAAATTTAAAATGCTAACAACTGTACTGTATAGGTTCATAGGTTGATACTAGGGTATCGGCCCTAGGGCCTATACAAGCCAAACCCTAACAATTCCCTGGCTATTTCTTCCCACACTATTTACTTCCCTGGACCCCTGTCTAGCAGGGAGACTGACGTGATCCCCGGGGTGAATTTCCTTTCTCCCATCCAATCATCAAGGTTCCTTTTGAAGAGGGACAAAGAGGTACACTGCTTAACATGTATGGGTAGTCTATTCCAGAGTCTGGGGAGTCTCTGGGTCAGGAACCTATCCCTCCAGCATGTTTTGTTTATTGTGATGACAAGATTTAGATCCCTGAAGTGTGTGGCTCTGAGGGACTGAGATTTCTTTAAGTGTGGCATGTCCAACAGCTCTGGGTTTGACATGGCCTTGTATGTTAAGCAAAGATCACCTCAGAGTAGACGATATGCGACAGAGTATAGCTGGAGTTTTTTAAGGTGGCCAGCATAGGGCATCTGCTTTAGGTCTGTGATTCTTTTAGTGAGGTATTTCTGCGGCCTTTCCAGTTGTTGCAGATGTCTTGAGAGGTATATACCAAATGGGGCATTGCATTCTATAATGGGTCTAATGAGGGATGAGTACAGTGGGACAATTACCTTCTTTTTTCGGGATGAAAAGCCCTTAGTGATGAGGTGTACCACATAGAAGGATTTCCTGACTGTTGTGGTGATGTGGTTATTGAAGGTGAGACCACTGTCCACCTGTATCCCTAAGTCTCTTATCACACTTGTTGTGTTTAGTGTACTGCCACTTATGTGATAATTCATGGGTACATGTTTTTTACCCAAAGGGGATAACTATACATTTCTTGGCATTGAGCTTGAGCCGATGGCTCTGGCACCAAACATATGCTTCTGTAAGGCCCTTTTGTAGAGTATCCACATCATATGGGGATTCAATAATGGCTCCCAGTTTGCAGTCATCTGTGAACTTTGTTAGCCAGAGTCCCTTAGTGTTGGCCTGTACTTCAGAGAAGTAGATGCCAAACAAGAGAGCTGTTGTTAGGCAGCAGGTCTTTTTTTGGATAACAAACATTTTTACAAGTGGGGATATCACAGAGATTGCTACTTTCAGCATGTTACTTGGTACTTTTATAAAGCTGAATATAAATTATAATTAGAAATGCAGTGCAAGGAGAAGTGGTTTGAGTTGAGTGCTGTTTTTTTATATTTGATTTTCACTGGCATTCCAGTAATGTATTTAAGAAGTAATTTATTTTTTCATGCCTCACAAACTTTTTGTTTCCAGCTAGATATTAAGTAAGCTGTCATGTAGCCAATGCATTGAAATATTTTTTTTTTCTTCTACACTTCATTTTGTCTTGATTCAACTCCCATAATGATGGTTTGGCACCCAGGGCAGAGTATTTTATTAAAGTCCAAGTTTTTGCGTGTTCTAGCATAGCTACACCACTTTCTAGTTGATCACAACCCTTCTCATTGGCCCCACCCATTGAGCTGTGTCCTGCAGCCCCCTCCCCTTTGATTTGAAGTCACCAGCCACCACTGCTTCTGACCCCCACATAGCATGGTTTTAGACCCACACACAGTGCTACCACAGCCTTACTAACTTTCACAGCTACTATTACCAAAATCAGAGATGAATGCAAACTTGTTTCCTCAGTATTCCTTGATCTCAGTAAAGCTTTTGATCTAGTCTCTCTCACCAAAAACTCCTCTAACTGTCTTATATTGGGCTTTCACAACCCACACTACTATGGTTTAACAACTACTTAACCAATACATATCAGTCTGTTAAAAAGCTGTCCACTTTTCCCCCCTCCTTCCTGTCAATACTGGTGAACCACAGAGCTTCATTCTTAACCCTCTGCTCTTTAATATATTCACTAGCAATGTGCATTAATCGTCTCAGCTTCCCTCATACAATATGCTGATGATTCTACCTAATACATCTTTAGAGAATTGTACAAGAGGCCTTTAATTCTGTTGAAAGTCGGCCACAGGATTACCACTTACTACCTACTAACCCACCCCCCCAAAAAAAAAAAAAAACTAAAATCCTTCTCTTTTTTCCCAAAATCCTATTTCCATTTAAAAAAAAAACTTTAAAATTTCTTCCTTAAATAATACCATGATTGAAGTCACCGCATATACAAAAGTACTTGCCATTACAATTCACAACAATCTTAAATTCAATTTATATATTCACATCAGCATCAAGAAAACTCATCAAAAACTAGACATCCTACATGGAGTAAAGAAATTCCTCATAGGCTCTGCCAAAGTAACCTTAAGTATCACTTACCTCTTACCCTCTTTCCTATATGGTGCCCCTATCATGACCAACCTACAAGTCTTACTTATTTCTAAACTTGAACAGTGCTATAACAAAGTTTCCAGATTCACTTGCAACAAACCTTACTGGACCCCCCCCCCACCACCACCACCACCATTTAGCACTAAAATCACTTAACTGGCTCAAGCTTCTTCACCACCTATCTTATACTCAGCTCACCCTAGCCCATAAAATTATCCATACCCCATCTGGCTGCCCAGCAATAAGACCACTACTCCAATAACATGTTTCCCAATTGTCCCCTTCAGTCAAATAATAAACAACTACTTAAGATCTGCAAAACACAAAGGAGTGCTAAGGCCAGTCTCTATTCCATTAGTGCAGGTAGAACTTGGAGTAAAATTCCTAAATCAGTCAGGTATATCACATACCTTCATGTTTTCAAACCATTATGAAAAGACTTCCTCTCTGCCTCCTGGGTTTGTCCCTGCTTCTTATCTGAGACATAGCTCTCTAACACTCTTCATCACCTTTCCTCCCTTTAAAGCGCTAAATCACTTAAACTGTTTATCCCCTTCTCATACCTCACTTTATTTACTTCTTAAACTACTATACCTACTTCTAATTAGCACAACCAATTACTATTCCATCAGTATTTTCTGTTAACACTCAGACTTGCTTATCTCCTCTAATACCTTACTCTATTGTACTTCTTAAATTACTCTTATCTATCTTAAATATCACCCTTTCTGTAAAGTCTCAGTACAAGGCTTGTAAATTTAATGTTTGTGACTGTCAATATTAGTACAAATTTTATTATACTGACAATTATGCTATGTATTCACTGAAACTGCATTACAAAATTTATTATTGTAAACATTGATTGCATTAAATATAATACCCTGGAGCTTTTCATCCAGGGTCTGTGTTGAAAAAAGGGCACCTATACTCAGTCAGACTTTCCTGGTAAACAAATGTCAGTAAATAAATACTTATGCAGTGATGTATACACTGTCGGTACAGTGGCTGATGGGTTTTAATCCACTCTCTTTTTGGTTCATATGTTGTTTTCTGATGTTCAGTTTTCAGTTTTCACCACTGTTCTAATGTTTCCCTGAAATGTGTGTATTCAAACCTCTGTAGTATATGGGTACATGGAATGAGTAAGGCCATTTGTAACAATATGGGTACAAGTTATTTTGAGCATAAAAAGGGAAACTGGCTAGGCTTAAAAATAACCACATTGAAGATATGAACCTGTCTGTTCTTCTGTGGGTCCACTTGCTAATGTCCTGGTCTATAGAATGTCCTTGAGAAAAAGACGGGGGTGTTAAACCCATTAAGTGCATTTTTGTTGTCCTGCTATCATGTGTTCTGATTTCCTAATATGTTTTCCAGTCACCTTTTTCGATGAGTACTTTCTTGGCATGCCTTGCTTATACTACCTTACTAATACACTGTTCTTGGAAATAAATTATTTAGAAAAGACAGAGTTTTGAACAAAGGTAGATGTGCTTTTGGTCCTTGTATCATGTGTTCCATTCTCCTGAAACGAGCTTTCCAATCACCCCCTCTATGAGTGCTTATATGACATGCCTTGTTATATTACAGCAGGATAGAGTGCACTGGTGCTATGAGTGTGCCTTTTCTGTGCTAGCACGTATTCAACTCTTTTGACAGTAAACACGCCTTTCATGAATGTGTACATTATGCAGGAGAGGTTGGCACTTTCTAGCAATATATTTCTAGATTATTTTGCATTAGTGAGTTAGGAAGCTAGAGATTGTCGGCTGCTACCCCAACCTGCTCATTCTGTATTTGCTCAACTTTTGTTATACCATCTGCCTTCTTTGCCTTTTTGTGTCAGCCTGTCCCATATTCCCACTTCCAAACTATATTATAGTAAAAAAAAAATAGGCACATCACACACATGCCAAGAATAAGCAAATAAGTCAAAGTAATCTTTTTGTGGTTATATGCTGCATGACAAAAGCTAAACCTCATTGTGCATACTAATCTGAAATAAAGTGCAGCTACTGCCAAGTTCTTTGATGTCTCAATGTACTTGTTCAATAATGTTTATTGCAGCAGTACATTCGTTGGGTGTTTCAAATCCCCTGAGGATTGCATGTGGTTTTAAAACAGTTTTGTTTGCAGTCTGCACATGTACTACATTTCCAAGATATATGTGCTTCATGTCTTCCTTTCACACTGGCAGCTGCAGTGGCTCCCTGTTCTAATGTACTGTTGTGAACCATTTAAGTGTGAAGGATATTGGCTTAATTCCCTCAACGGCCATTTTGTATTTGTCTTCCATCCATCTGCACATAAGCTACATTTTCCTGATATATGAGTTTCATAATGCCCTGAGCTTGTGGTGCTGTGTTGTTTCATTTGTTAATATACAGTTAAAGTATGTTCAAGTGTGGAAATTATGGGTTCAGTTCCCTCAAGGAACATTATTTTATTATTTAGTTATTTTTTTAATTTTATTATGCCACCAGTCTGCACATGTACTACATTTCCTAGGTAAATGTGTGTTATGACTCCTTGCATTGTGGCTAGTACAGAGACTATCCTTGCCAGTGAACTGTATATAAACTGGTATGTGGACTGAATTGCTAGATGGAATCTCCTCTGGGAGACATATATTCCTTTTATAATGGCATTCATTGTATAGCACAGGTACACTGCTTACACTCTGATATTGTCAGAACTAATGCAGAGAGCTATATCTTGTTATATGCAGTGTTGCAGCCATTAACATTGTCACCTCACAGCAAGAGGTCTTCTGGTTTGATTCTCAGCTGGGGTGCCTTCTGTATGTAGTCTGCATGTCCTCCCTGCATTTGTGTGGGTTTCTCCAGGTACTGCAGTTTCCTCCCACATTCCAAAGACATGCATCTGGAGGATTTCTCCCTGGGCCTCTGCTGAAAATAGGCTGTGTCCTAGTCAGACTTTCTTGGTCGACATATGTTAAATAAATAAATGTTAGTCTATTGTATCCCACTTTTCCTGTGTATATTTCACATTATTCAAAACTGGCACATTATCATAGCCCTTTCTTCACTCTACTTTTCCAATTATTATTTTGTTCCACAACCCCAGCATTTTTGTTGTCTATTTTTGTGGATTCTGTTACTTTTGTGTAAACTCTACCCACAGCCATCAGTGTTATTTTCCTATGCATTGCACATCTCTTTCTCTCTCTCTATCTCTATCTACAGACACACACACACACACACACACACACACACACACACACACACACACACACACACACACACACACACACACACACACACACACACACACACACACACACACATATATATTTACATATATATATATATATATATATATATATATATATATATATATATATATATATATAGAGAGAGAGACATTTGTTACTCTTGGTTACAGCACCATTATACAATTTTGAACATGCACCCACTGTTGGCATTGCTTGTACACCAGCATTGCTTACCACAGTGGTTTGTATTTCAGTATGGCTGTGGGGTGATTTTCCATCATGTAGCCACAGGTCTGTGCTGTGGGTGTGATGAGATGCTCCTCATTATGTACACTAGCCTGACTGCATGAATCTATGATTAGCATTGCTGATCATCATGTAAACAATGTCAACAGAGTTGGCTTGGTTATGATCATATACGCTCATTTATGAATCCAGGGATTGTATCTGCATATATCCCCTTCTAGAAAATTCTAGATGTCACTGATATTAGAGAAAGAGAGATATAATATGATAAAAATCTAATTAATTACCAGTAGGCCTACTTGATAGATGGTGAAGGAAATATAGAGATGGTAGAAACAAATACACAAAAAACACATACTGCATTAAAGGATTTGAATAAAGGCAGTGAATGATACCATAATTAATCATTTAACAGAAATATCTGTACTCAAAGACAACATTAATAATCTAATTGACAGCTATAATTGCAGAAATTCATATGTCAGCTAAAACAGTTAAATGGTACTGGAAGTTACAGTTCTGGAAAAAGCAGGTATTGACCTAACTTTTAACATCCACACCCCCACCCCTCTTTTTTTTTTTTTTGCTCTGATGCATTGGGGCACTAATGTAAACTATATACAGGTTATAACATAATGTTAAGGCCATTGGTAACAGCAACAAAGAGAATAGGTTGATTTAATTAGTTTCATTCAGCCTAGACTAGTTAGGAGGAATCTGATGGACATACAAGAGAGATTATGAAGAAATAGTAATAGACAGACTTTAACAGGAAGTGAGTTAGCATTCTCTAATACATGTAATAACAGGAATTGTTAAAATAAATTGTAAGCGCCTCTCCATGTGCACCATCAATCTTATAAACAACCAGCTTTCTTACAGATACCTTTGGCATCTCTACTTCATTTATACCTATCCAACCAGGGTTAAAAATTACAGGATGTTCCTAAAGTGCTTAACTAATTATTGAAACCCATAAGATAGGAACTCCTTGCATTTCTAAATGCTTTTATTACCTTTCTCTGTATTCACCTTTGCTACATCATAACAATATTGTTTATCACAAGATACTTTTGATTCACTGAAAAGTTGCCTCTCTGATAGCAAAAACTGCCACAGTCCAACAGAAAGAACATATTTACTTGCATGGCCTTTCTGTAAATGAACAGCAACATTTCTGAAAATGTCACCATATCCCCAACACCATGCTTTCAGTAATTAACATTTCCAAACCAGCAGATCCCAGAAACCTGACTGGATTTGTCTTTTTGACATGTCTAAAATATTTGACTTGTTCTACCCTACTCCTTTCTTTAAAAAAGGACATAATGAACAGCCGTATGGGATACATTTGTGCCTCTCAAATATGTCCTTTAAATCACAGAAACATACTCATTCATTATATTTTTATATGGAATGCCAATTGATAAAGGTGTGGTCCTAGTTTGTTTATCCTTTTCATTAATAACCTCATAATGGACAAGTAAATAGCCACAGTGTACAGCCCTTGTCAGATATTTTGTGATGATCAGCCACTTATAGTCAGACTGCACACAAGCTGTTTAGCCATAAGAGACAAAATAACAGCTTCAGATAATCTTTATGTTAATGCCCATAAAGCGAACGTAGTGCGACTTGTCATACTAGCTAGTTCAAACAAGTTTTTGGCTACTGGGATGTCTCTTTTGGCTACAAAGGTAAAATTCAAACTGTTTTAGTATAAATGCTTTACAGTTGGAATGGATCAGACTCATTGCTTCCTTCAATATCTGGAAAAATGCTAGGAAAACTGTCCACTTTCCTAGCTACCTGCTGCAAAAATACTCTTCTCTTAAGTGAAAAGGAAAAACTGCAAATGGAAATACTGAACTGTGTACTGGACAGCACTCAAAGAATGCTAACACAAACCACATTGGTACCACAACAAAAACTACAGACACTTGAATATAGGCTTAATATGCCTATACTTAGCTCAAAAAAGACAGGACACCCCAACATATATTGTGAAAGGCAAGATGACTCTCAACTGCTGAATGTTTTGCATGGCTAATCGGTAACCTAACAGTCATATTAATTTTTCTTGGACATTGCTCTTCACTAGCTTATAATTTCCTATTTATACTTTAAATAAATTATTGTATGTAGCAGTCCATAGCTATCATGCTATTCAGTATGTAGCAGTAATGCACATTTCTGCATACTTGGATCTAAAATATAGACTTTTGTTCCCACTGAAATAGTAATTACAGGTTTATTGGTACTTACTCGACTATTGATTTGTGAGGTACTTAAGTCTATCCTTGCATTCTCATGACAGTTTAAAGCACTTACAGTTTGCATATAAATAACACAGAGGCAGGCAGAACAAGACTATGTTGGGACATTTATGTGGCGCGTGTCCATGAGGGACATGAATGCTAACCAGGGGTGAAGTTGCGGTTTCCCATCCATTCATCCAAATCATGCTTGAAAAGAGCAAGGGAGATATTTGCGTTTACATGTAGTGTGGAAAATGCTTCCATAGAAGATGTATTCCCTGTGATATATATACCTACTTCTCCAGCATATTATATTTATGTTGAAAAGAGATTGAGATGCCTTGAGCAATGGCTCACACTACTGTTAAACTTATAAATGTGCAAAAGGTCTGATGGACATGATCTGTTGAGGCTCTCCACATGACCCAGAGTTTTGTGGCAGTGCTGAAACAATATATGATGGTGAAACCCCATTGAGCTAATTTCACAGGCATCTTTTAGACTAAATGATGCCACTAAACTTTGACGTACTGGGAATAATTTCCAGCTTGCTTTGGGAGTGACTCTTCTAGAAGTCATCCTGGTCTCTTTTCTTGGATGGATTGGATGCTGATGCTAATCTGATATAAACTGAGGGTGACCTATTCATTATGTTATGTTTATTAATATTTTGAAATGTTCGATCCTTGTCTTGTTCTGTTTTTTGTCTTTCCTAGAAGTCGAAGTATGTTGCTTTTTTGTACTGATTCCACACCATACACACTTTATAATCACTTTAACTGGTCTAAGGTAAAACTGGGCTCTTCTGGCCAGCTTCTGCTTAGAAAAATATGACACAATCTATAAAATATAAAAGATGCTAACCCGGAAGATACAGTCTGGAGCAAAAATATATATATATGGATGGTCTGATAGCCAGATGTGTTATCAGTTCAGGCTACAGAACATCTTTGAACTGCTCCAGAGAGAGAGAGAGAGTTGACTGATATTTAGCTTAAGTAAATGCTGCTATGACTTTCTGATTAATGATAAGAATATCTCCCTAATTCTGAGTATCATGGACATAAACTAGAGTAAGACTCAAAAATGATCTGGATAATTTGTGATAATAAATTCAGCTTAATACTGTTTATAGAAAACTTACATATAGAAATGGTGTCAGTGGCAGTGACCCCATTTGTGATGTTGGGTAGATCACAAGATCATGGATTCTATCCCCAAAACAGGTACTTGGATGCATATTCCCCTCCACTATAGACATTGTGGAGCAGCATAAGGGATTGGGCTGAACTCCTGATGTGCCACCTTTCAGAAGAGCTGTTAAACTGATGTTTGATAGGCCTGAGTTAGTTATAGCTCAAATAGATGTAAAAAAAGAAACTATGGTGATTGTCAAAAGAAAACAGAAGAATATTTTAAGAAAACATAAAAATACATACTGTAAGATACTGTATGCAGGAAGTGCAGTAACAAATGACACATAAAAAGAAAAAGAACAGCTCCTTAGAATAATAACATTACAGTGAACAACACTAAAAATCAGATGAAAAACGGCGAAAAGCATTTCCTGCAAATTGATTACATTTTAGTTTTCCTAAGTAAAAAAAAAATACCTGCCTTTTACAACACATATTACATCATGACAAATGTAGTCATCTATTACGGGTCACTATGGGAGTCAGATTTGACTTGCATGCAAGGATGGATGGATTCATACATACAGATATCTCCAAATCAATGTAGACCAACTAAATATATATTAACTATATTTTCATTACAGTCTAGAGTTATCATGTAAATAATCTCCTAAACACAAACAATTATAACTATAAGTGTATACCTTGTCTTTAAGGCCATGTGCAGTAATCACAAACACCTATAATGCTAGCACAGTAAAAGAAAATATCTTCCATAGTTTCTACCATCTGGTTCCAGGTAGTACACAACCATAATATTTGAATAAAACTTGCATAAGTAAGTTGATATGAGACTTCTAAAAAAAAAGGCAGAAAGAGCAAGCTCACTTGCTACTCTGGCAAGACTAATACAAGCAGCCCAGCCTGTCATATTGTCTATTCTCGGGCCAAGTTCTTCTTCATAATATTCCTGCATAATTAAATGATGAGAATATATTTAATTGTGTCAATGGAGTATGTGCTTAAGAAATCATCATTAGCTAACTTACTGACTACCATTTCTTACCCTCAGTTTTACTCTTGCAGTGTTTGTTTCCACTGAGGCAACAATGTTCCCATTGTTCTGCATATACAAAGCTCACAATGCAACATGAAAAAAAAAAATTACTCTAGAGAGAGTCTGAAGTCAGTGCCACAAAATAAATACCACTGATTGTTGTATTAGTTAAAACATATGCAATGCTACATGTTTAAAAAATATCAGTAATAATATGTTTCACAATACTAAATTTGTTTCTCCAAATTCCAGTGAAAAAATCTCCCAGAGGTCTGTCTCCAACTCATGTGGTAGCTGGAAAACATGTGCAAAGCAATTTTAAAAACTCAAGATTAAAGTTTTGATAATAAAGCTAATTCCATTTACTTCTTACTTCATTTTACAATATGTTTGGGTCTACCTAAAATAATCAACAGACCGAAATGTCAGCATCCTAACATCGAACACAAAAAACATCAACAACGCAAGTGGAAATATGCTAGTATACATGCACCAAGAAATAATGAAAATTAAAATAAAATTAAAAAAAAACATTGTTTTTTTGCAGTAGAGCAAGCCCCTATGCATTTAATGTCCCCTGCTAATTATATATACTAATTCTTGATTGCACAGTATCAGGGAATATTCATATTCCCCACTCCTAAGAATTGTGTGGTCTCGCACATCTGTTGACTATCTGCTTAGCTGATCAAACTGAGTCAAATAAACAGATGTCAGCTAAATGTATAGCCAATCAAATTTACTGCCTCTATATATATATATATATATATATATATATATATATATATATATATATATATATATATATGTGTGTGTATATGGGTCTACTGTTTATGCGGAAGTGAGTTTCAATGAAAATGCATTTTGCGTAACTCTATTTAAAAAAAACACAAAAACAACACTTAAACAATGTAATGCAGGGAGGCAAGCCCCCTACACCCCCCACCTCCCCCCCTACTTTAATATTCTCACTCCAAGATGGCACTACAGTAGGGAAAAGGGAATGTTCCCTCATCCCCACTGTACCATTATCTCAGTAGCAGTCCTCTTAGTTGTACATCAACACTAAATGATGTACAACTAAGATAACATGCAAATGCATGTTTTCAGTAATTTTTCCCCTACACTGTTATCATTTTTAAAACTTTATTATGGGAAAGTGAGTTTTCCATAGAACGCACTTTCGCATAATTACATTAGTGAATTTACATTTCGATAAAATGTGAATTCGCTAATAAACAGTAGATCCATATAAATATATATATATATATATATATATATATATATATATATATATATATATATACACATATACACTCACACACACATATATATATATATATATATATATATATATATATATATATATATATATATATATATATATATATATATATATATATACATGCATTCACTTATCCCATGCTCCCATATCATTGGAAGCCCAGCACCACAATCTCTGCAGTTCTAAACTAAATGGATCTACTTCACTAGCTCAAAGTTTCAAAATTTTGCACTGCAAATAGTCGAGATCATAAGATTGAAGTTTTGAAACTTCAAAATTGTAATAAAAAGAAAAATAAAATTGTTTTTATGTTTTTGCAGCAGAGTAAGCCCTCCTGTATCCCCCACCCCCTGCTAAATAAATATACCAACTCCAAGATCCCACTATAGTGAGGAAAATGGTGAATTTCCCATTCTGTGCTGTGCGGCGATCTCCATTCAAAACGTTTGAAGTTTAAAAACTTCGATCTTCTGGTTGCGACCATTTGCAGTTCAAAGTTTTGAAACTTCGAGCTTGTGAAGGGAATTCAAACTAAACACCCTATAGAACATTATGGCGTATGTTTGTTGTGCAGTTTTGTGATTTATTATGCTTCATGCACAGAGAAAGACTACACATGACAACAGTTCAGCTTCCAAATAATGTGCTATAACCATTTCTAACAGAGTTAAAAAAAAGGTCATATGCACATGCACTGGATACATTCAAACCATTCCACACAATTCATCCATTCATCTCTTTATAAAAAGAATGACATGTCAGTTTCCAGAAATTATTCATGTAAGTACAGAAATGACTTTGGCTAAAGGGCCATTATTGTTTTAATATTGCAACACTGCTAGACCACTCCTGTCTACCATTCACTAATATTAGGCACTAGATTGTTAGTAAAATTAACATAATCCACAAAATAAATACATAAGTAACACCACAAATAACCAGAATACATTCCAAGATGTCACTAAGCATAATGTCAAATCTCTTCTACTTGTCTTCTACATGCCTGAAGCCATAATTTTTTTTTAAATATTTATTGTTTTCAAACCAGAGTAAGCATAAAGTAGAAACAAAACTCTAAAAAATAAAAGAAATGAATGAAATATATTTAATAGTATCCCAAATTTCTTGTTTACCAAAGAAAAAATAGTTTCAATATTAGTAGTTTATAAGGTGTTCAAAGAATGTAGGTTCAAGGGTGAACCACATCTAACCTTACTAATTAATGAAAATGCCCTGTTAGCCAAACTTCTATTGAATAATTCTTCTAATAAGTTCTGGTACTTCTTATGTCATATTACCCAACACAATATTGTCAAACCCACAAAATTAAATTCATTAAATCACTATTTTAATTTCTTCAGAAAATGTGTTAACTCTAATGCTGATATTAAGACCTGCTTTGAACTGTTAACCCCCTTTAAAATTACAAGGAATTTTCCTGATAAAATACATCTCAGTGTTCTAGATAGCTGGGAATCCATGAACTTTATATGTTGGTATCAGTGCATAAATGACACTAATGTTTTAGACTCTCTGTTTCTTATAAAAGAGCATGATTTACTTCCTCAAAACTGATTAAGTCTACAAAGTATCTTAACTTATTCTCAAGATTTATGCATAATACTTAAAAACTCATCAAGAAACACCAAAGATAATAACTCTCGTGTGAAAGTTTACAAAATAGCTTCAATACAAATAACATTATTTTTAAATTATATAACATGTTAATTGTTTGTAAGACTAATATAAATCAAAGTTACTGGAACTTTGTATTCAAAGGCTGTTCTTTTAATTTCAAACATGATGAAAAACAAAAAATTCTGTTATCCATCACACATACTTCATGGTCTCATTACTGGAGTATTTTTGCTTGGCAATATCTCCATAGGGCATTTCTGATACCAGATAAGATAGTTAAAATCAATAATAGCTTTAGCACATCCTGCTGGAGATGTACAGAGCATACCAAAGCCGATTGGGCACGCATTTTTTATGATTGTCCTAAATTAAGGTCCTATTGGAATAGGATAGAAGATTTTCTCAATGCATTATTCACTGATTCCTTCTTATTGACTAAATCATTAGTTCTTTTCAATGTGAATGAAGTTTACTTTTTGAATAAGAATAATTCATATTTACTATGGTCAGTACTTGCTATCACCAGAAAATGCATCACTAGAAGATGGAAAACTAGCTGCCCACCCACTGTTGAGGATTTATTGTCTTCAGTGAAAGACCTGGCAATCAAAGAAACTAAGACCAAATAACTTAAAATCTATCCAAAGACATTTATTAGTAATCCTTGGACAAAAGTTTTAGCACTTATTGAGACTTTACAAATGGACCACAACTCTCTGAATTGATAGTTATACTAAAGAACTTGTGTATTTTAACTGTGATCTACAGTTTTGCTTCAAGCTTATGTATATATTGTAAATTGTTTTTATCTTGTTTGTTAATAATTTGTCTCAGAATGTGAATACTGTTTGTCATTTTTTGTCTTTTACTTTTCATGGAAAACTTAATAAAATATTTTGAAGAAAAAAAACTCTTCTGTGTTTATCTGATTCTAGGTTTGTAAAATCAGATGCTCTGTGACCAAATAAACTATAATATTACTGAATGTGAGAACTAGAAATATTATGTATGCTTCCCAGGATCCAGATACCATATGTAAATGGTAAAATAATATCCATAGCTACATGAAACTGAAGGCAGAATTTTATACACAATGAATTAATCCTGGAACAGAAGCACCACTATGCCAACATTTAAATAACATTTTGAAAATCTAAACAAAAATAGTCGGCAAAGAATAATCTTGATTGAGTTTCTGTAGTGGAAAAATATTCCTAGGTGATTTGATGAAATAATTGCATACAATCCAGAAAGATCTAAAGGTTTAAACTGTTATAGAATAGTCATTTTCTTAGTTCTTTTTCTGTGGGTACATTCTAACAACTGGTAAGAGTGCTATAGAACATTAAAAAAGCAGCAGACATTTGAAAGTTAAAAGGATAAAAATCAGCCTTATCATCAAGTAAAAAAGTAAGATGTTGGTCTGAGAAACAATACAATGAAGTATCAACAGAGGGTTGAAGTCAATAGACCGAGTCAGTAAAGACATGTTGTTTATCTTAGAACTACTTCATGTCAATTAAGCTATAGTATTTTCACATTTTATGCAATTTCTAGTGATGACAACAAGAAAAAAAAAGTCTTAGAAAAATATAGCTGCTTTATTAAAGGTGGTTTGTTCTTATTAGCATGTCTGACTGATATGTCTTGATATCAGATATTAATCTTATATAGTACTTAAACTGAAAAAATAGACATACGGCCAGAATCAATAAAATCCTACACAGTCTATTTCCACTGTGTGTGCATCTCCTGTTTTGGATTCAGTAAGCAGCTATACACAGTGTGCAGAGACATGCAAGCAAAACACTGTGACATGCTAATTGCAGCATAAGCAGCTGAATTCCATGCTAATCAACTAGTTCAACATGGTGGAGCTATTCAAAAACAATAAGGCAACCATGTAGATTCAGTGCTGGTTTCCCATGTGAATTCCAAAACCTATTGGACTACAGCCATGGAAAGGAGTCTACAAGGAAAGAATGTTAGGGGCTGCTGCTCCTTTAATTAATTTGCATGTGGAACAGGCTGAAGCCTATGCTTCTGCTGCTGCCAATATACCTAGGCCAAGAAGGAGAAGATTTTTCTGGTCCTGTTTAACTTTTCACAACCTACATGATGTGGAAATTGTGGAGTGCTACAGGTTGGATAGGAACACACTACAGGAACACTGCAACCTCTGTCATCCTCAACTCAGAACCAGGGCCAACTGAGGGGGAACCCATTCCAGTGGTGACATAGGTATGTGTAGCATATCATAGCTACAGGTGCCTTTCAGAGACCAACAGGGGACATGCTGGGGATTGTCACAGACATCAACATCCAGGATCCTTCATCAATTCCTGAATGCTATGCTCCAACATGCCTGTGACCACATATATTTTCCCTGTACTCCTGAGGAGAGGGCCAGAAATATGTAGGAGTTCTATAATGTAGCACACAACCTTCTATTAGGCACCATAGATTGCGCACATACAGATCTTAAGGCACACCTGGGGGAACAGGGTTGGCTCTACATAAACAGAAAGGCTACCACTCTATTAACTGCCAAGTTGTGTGTAATGCCAAGGGAATCATCTTGAACGTGTGTGCTGGCAACCCTGGCAGTTACCATAGTGCACATATTTGGCATAACTCCGAACTGGACCAGATGTTCACTGGGGGCATATACCAGAGGGTCATTTACTGGGGCATGCAGGCTATGCATTAGAACCATGGCTGATGGCACCCATCAGAAATGCACACACACCCACTGAAGAATGCCATAATGAGGCACATGCTCAAATTTGAAATATCATAGAGTATGTGTCTGGGCTGATGAAATCACAGTTCTGGTACCTAGATTCATCTGGGGGAGCCCTGCAGTACAATCCATGGACATGTACTGAAATATTCACAGTATGTGCCATGCTGCACAACATCATCCTAAGAAAACAGTTTTAGCAGGATCAACAAGGGGAAGGATTACACATCCCCTCACCAATGTCAAGGTCACCACTGCCACAGACAGATGAGGATTTAGGGGGGGACCCACCAGCTGAAGTGGGTATAGACAGGCATAGGTGTGCTCAATATGCCCTTGCACTGGTTAAGAGACAACACATAGCACACTCACTCACCACCAAGGTGCCTGAAACCTTCCCCCTACACACATACATTTATGACATTGATGCCAGGCAACTCTCACAAACTTTATGTCCCCACACATTGGCTGTGTACTGCTTGCATCAGACGGAGTCAACCCTGAACTAGAACCATGTCAACTGCTGCATTTACAAATTAATTCCTAGACCTGGAGTGTATTATGTAATAATATGAATGACTGGCATATCATTGTATTTCATTACTTGGTACTGTAAGCAAGTAAAAGGTAGGAGATTTGTACAAAAATTGACTTAACGTGTGACAGCAGAGACTTATTTGACTTATATGTGTCCATTATAAAGTAGTAAGCCTCAGACATTAAAGATTCACATAGTCATACCTCTCAAAAGTACTGATGATCGCTGCATGCCCCTCAGTTTAACACCATACATTTGTACTGGAAAATCGTTAAAATAGAAGTTAGAAATTAATGATACACATTGCAGTTTCTGCCTTCACGACCCTCACAAGATCATTCACAATAAAGTTGTGAAATTTTGATACTATCAACTGTCCAATTTTCCAAGGCCAATATAAGTCAAAAGTACAATTACCACATATATACCACAAATGCAGATATACTAAGCAGTGAGTCAGCTATGCTCCCTGAGCATCAGACACAAAGCTTATGTGTCCCTAAATCCAAAAGATAGAAAACAGGTATGTGGCACAGTTATCATCACTTGCCCAGGGTGTTGTGTGAGGGGCAGGATGCCTAAGCTGACACATAGGGTCAGTGAGTATCTGTGAGAAGACAAATGGCCAGTGAGACAAAATGAGTTTTAAGTTGTACAGCTGAACCATGTAACTGTTCTGTGTGTGTGTCTATAGGGGTCTCCCAGATAAAATTGGTGTGTGAGTGTCTACATGAACACAGTAATGCTCTGTGCTAGCTCTATGCTTTGGCATGTCAGACAGATGTGAGCTGTGCATGGTAGAGGTGGCAGTTCATCTTTATTGTCCCCCAACCACAAGAACTGCCTCTGCCAGGAGTTGCACTGGCACATCCATGCCCAAGTTGAGATGCACTGCGACTACCTGAACATGACTGATGTCTGCTGGATGAGCTCCCTTCATGGGAACACCCAGAACCTTGAAACCATGGCCTACCACATCTGGGTGTGAACAGCTCACCCACTGATGGAGCAGTGGAAGTACTGCCAATATGGGAACATGATCGGGCATGGCCATATTGGCTAACAGCAGATGATGTTGCTGACTTGTGCCCACAAAGGTGCCAGTCCCCCACCCAGGAGAAATTCCATCACAGACAATGCTTGTTCCATGACAGACACCCCTCATTCCATCACAGACACCCCACATTCCAATGTGTCATTCATCCAATCCATTGAACTGGCAACACGGTGGAGGCAGTCATGCATGTCAGCCTGTGCCACATCTACAACCCTGATAATTTGTCTGGAGCACCTATGGGAATGTGCCTGTGCCTCCATGATGGCCCTAAACATATGTTGAGTGAGAGGGGAAGAGACACATGGATCAGGTGGAGGAGGGACAGCAGGCCTCCTCTAAGCACTCCAAACAACCCTCCTGCATGTCACCTAGCCCACACCTTGGCTATGGCCACAGGCAACAGACACTGAAGCTACAGTAACCACAATTTCCTGATCAATTATCTCACCCTCCACCTGTCCAACATCTGTGAGCTCACTAGAATGGGCAGACATAGGCCTACAGGCTGTGTCCAATGCAATTGCAGGGGATGGCTGTATATCAACCTTAGAGTCAGATTCAACATATGCACCACCCAACAGTGCCTCTGTTTGGCCAACATCATCATCAGAGTCTGCTGATACATTGACATCAGGTAGGTCCCACACTTCCACTGTCATGATCACCTGTGAAGAAAAGCAGCAAACACAGGAAAAAATTAATACCTACACTATTATACTCTAATATATGTTAACAAATTAATAGTGGTGCCACTATTACAGACAGTAGTAATACACACAACGACCTGACATCAATATTACACATTACAATATTTCTTTAAATTGCTCAGCAGTACTGACATGAAAATGTTTGACTTACAATCTGCAGATGAGATTCTCCTCTGCAAGCCAGAAGGCTCTGGAAGAAGTTAAGCAAAAGGTAAGCGGAACATCATCACAATTAACAGTAACATGAGGGGTAATACTTTTCATAGATTCATAGGTTCATAGATAGGTACTAGGCTATCAGCCCAAGGGCCTACGTAAGCCTAGCCAACAAGGTACCCTGGCTTATGCCACCCAAAAAAGTTATTTTCCTGTGCCATTGTCGATCAGGGACACAGAAGTGATCCTTGGGGTGTATTTCCTATTTTCCATCCACTCATCAAGATTTTTCTGGAAGAGTGCTAATGAAGAACTTTGCTTGACATAGATGAGTAGCCTGTTCCAGAGTATGGGAAGTCACTGGGACAGGAATTTATCCCTCCAGCCTGTTTATTGTGGTGACATATGTCCATTAACTATACTTTCAACAAGAACTTAGCTGACAACTCTGACCTAAGCTAATCAGTCAGAATGTGTTAACTGTAACAATCTTTAACCCTCCCAAAAAGTTCTTGTGACACAGAAGTAATGTATTAATTTCAATTGTTTTACTATACAACAGTATTCAACTGTTGAGATAACAAAGTATACCTGGAAGATCCTCCTGATACATGCTGGCTGTCAGTCCCTAACACTGTTGCACCAACGTCCAGTATATGCTGTTCTGCACTTACCTGGGAGCTCTCTGTATCCCTGACAGTAGCCAGGAAGTTTTCATTCTGTGTTAGTGGTGGCTCCATAGCAGGCCCTCCCACAGTAGCCATCTGGCCATGGCCCAATGATGCTGGTCTTCTTCTGTGTAGATGTGATCATGCCAGTGGCCCTATGGTGTATGTACTCATATGCTCTGCCATGGCCATCCACGGCATTCACATCATCCACAATCTGATACCAAATTTGCATTCTGCGTGCCACATTTCCCTGTCCCCTTTCAAGAAGGAAGGCACCATGTTGCCTAAAGGCATTCACTATCACCTGATTTTCAGCATCAGTGAAGGGTGGTCTCTGAGGATTGACACTGCTGGGTGGCATACTCCTAGGTGTCCTAAAAGACAACAGAAGGATAATGCACATAAGTATCTCATAACTACAAAATAACTGTTCCCAGATAAAAGAGAAAAGGTAGCCTCTCAGTATTACCCACTGTAGAAACATAAAACATTCTAGAGATGTGAAACATGAACAACAGGCAAAAAAAGAAAAGTAACAATAACAACATAACAGTAACTCAGCCTTGCTTCCCCACCAAAAGAACAGGCAAATGACACATTTTGCTAACAAACCATCTTCAAAATGGTAAAAGTACCATCAAAGGAACTGTCCCTGAAACATTTGCACATATGTATCACAGAGCATTCCATTTTCACATATTGGCAATCATGTATACCTGATAAATACCTTGACAAATTTGTCCACGGCATCAGTACACTTCTAACTAGTGCATATAGATAAAAGTGTAAATCCTTTGTTTCAGATTTTTCTTATTAACATTCCAGCATATGCAGTATGTAGCTGAAAAAATGCAAGGATACCTTCTGAAGCTCAGTAATCCTCTGTGCAGATATATCCAGAAGAAATAGCATGTTTAGTCTTCTCCATACAAACACAGTTCCTTACCATCAGTTTGCCTAGCTACATGGTTCCCTTTTTTATACTGTGTATATTCAGGGCTGTTAGCATGGTGAAGATAGAAATGACATGTGAACTGATTAGAATTGCTGAATCCCAAGTACTTGGATCCTTGTAGGAGATGTAAACATAGTACAGGCACTCCCTCAGTGTTTGTTCTTCATGGATTGCAACTGTGAATGATTACCGGTTGGGAGAAATAAAACACAATAGCACTTCAGGCTGCCTTACATCAAGTGGGTGTGTCAGGTTAGATCTTCAATATGTTAGATGTAAGTTTGGAAATGTAAGTTAGCAGCACACAATTTTCAGGCTGTGTTCAGCAAGATACAACCCACCAGCCCTTCATTTGTTGGCAACTGCATATGATATTATTTCCAGTTAATATCCTCACACATTTTAAGGCCATTGATATAGAATGGCTTACATACTGCATGTTTCAGATTACTGGTCAGATAACTGAAGAATGACCAATAAACATAGAGAGGTAACACAGAACTGTATATTTGCAAGCAATAATCATAACAGGCTGTGGGACCACTAAGTTCACTACATCCAAATATATAATAAATGTACAAATAACAGTTGTATGGTTTCCTATGACTGTAGATGATGTTGCAGTTGGTTGTGTGCAGAATGATTTCAGCTTCTTGCTGCAAAGCTGTGTGTATGTGGCAAAGAGAGATAATGCACAAATCCTTTGTTCTGAAGGTTCATTGGAGTGAGAGTTCAAATCCAGATCTCTGTAGACATATCTCATGCGAACCATCATTTTCTAGTGTGTATGTCATAGATTGATTTTCCTGATTTCAACTACTTGGCCCTTTTTTGCCCTTTTTCCCTTTTTTTCAGTCTTGTTTTTAATACTTTTTTAGGAGGGGTGAGTGTTTGCAGGCAAACATGGGAAATTTTTATTTTATTTTTGTTTTATTTATTTAATATTTGTTTACTGGAACAAAGCCAATTTTAAGCGGGTGCCTGGGTAGAAATGTTCCAGACACATGCCTTTGCAACATGTGAGGAAACCGGAGTACCTGGAGAAAACCCACATGAACACAGGAAAGACATGCAGACTCC
This sequence comes from Protopterus annectens, assembly GCF_019279795.1. Classification (NCBI taxonomy): domain Eukaryota; kingdom Metazoa; phylum Chordata; order Ceratodontiformes; family Protopteridae; genus Protopterus; species Protopterus annectens. The sequence continues at coordinate 788,498,864 of NC_056735.1, forward strand.
ACACAAAAGGCACTCCAGCTGAGAATCAAACCAGTGAACCTCTTGGTGTGAGATGACAATGTTACCGCCGAACAACTGCGCCGTCCAAGAAATGGAGAAAATGAATGTCAGGTATGGCTGTGCGTATCTCATTTGCATGAACTGGACCACCCAGGAAGCAGACAGAACAAATAATGGATCCCTTGACTTTTTGGCCTCTGTGCTTGTGTAGAGTTCGACATCTCACAGCAATGTCAAGTGATGGTCAGCAGTGGTACAATGATGCGATTATGTCTGCTTACAACTGCTGTGCTATGCAAACACACAACAGCACATTTACTATAAAAATAAAGTCATTGCATTCTACTATTTGTTTATTTAAAAGTATTACATACACGTGGATTTAAACCCAGTATCATCTAGGCTCAAAAAGAAATGAGTCAGTACATTTACACCTGCTGCCATAAATCAGTTAAGCAGCAGTTGTATTTCATAAACTTAATTGTAACTCTTAGGATTTAGCAATGTGGCTTGCATTTGCACACTGCTTAACTATGTGCAAAGAGAGAAAAATAATGGAAATGTGTTTCCCACATGCACAGACACTTTGCTAACCACCAAGCAAACCTGCTGCACTATGGAAAATGAAATATTAATATGTATTACTGTTATTTGCTGTCCATTTCCTGTTTATGACATGAAACATAACAAACTGAAGGCCCTATCTAACAATATGTCATATATTTACAGTATAGCCATGTGGGTCTCCCCCCAAGCATTGCAACCCTAGTGTTTTGTTACTTTTTTCACACATATATTACCTGCACTACATAAATTAATATGTTGTGAGATATGCAATGTACATCACTCTGGTCACATGTAGAACTAGAACTATAAGCCTCAACAACCTTATTTGTATGGCTATGGAAGGACTCATCAAGGAACTTATGCAAAGGGGCAAAGGGGACCTTCCACACACTTGACCCAACCCATTTTGATTCTGTCAAGGGTAAATCTTGCTTATTAAACTAGTGGACTTCTTTGATAATGATCCCAGACACATGGATGAAGGAGAACAGGATATACCACCTATGTTGATTTATCCAAGCTGTTTGACACTCTCCCCCATTCAGGTATCATAGAGAAACTTTCCCATCTGGTGATTAACCCATACATTACTAAATTGATAGCCAACTGGCTCACTGAATGAATGCACACTGTCAAAGTTAGGCAGTGCACCTCCACCAGTAAACCACTTACCAGTGGAATTCCATAAGAATCTGTGCTGGGTCCTCGACTGTTTAAAAAATAATTCTCTGAAATCCAGACAAGGGTAGAGGGCCTGTGGCTTACCAAGTTTGCAGATGACTGTCAACGGGGTGCCATCATATTGAGTCCCGCAATGAAGTTAACATATTACAGAAAGGGCTGAAACAGACAAATGCTTGTTGCCAAACTCACAGACTGAACCTTAAAGCAGAAAATGCCTCATTGTTCCCTTTGGCAATGAAGCACTCCTGCTAATTATGATATACATAACACCACTGTAAGCTCCAACACAGTGTTGTGTGACTTGGGAACAAATGCTGATAACAATCTACACTTCAATCAGTATGTGTCCGTAGTAGTGAGACACATACTCTTCATTGAACTCTTCATAACTAAGGGCATTCCATCCAAGACCAGGGAGGTCATAGCTCCACTGTACTCAACACTTATCAGACCACTAACTGAGTACAATGCTTCTCTCTGTCTGCACATCACCAGACACTTGCAGCAGCTGATGAAAACTCATAGGTTTGTGACCTGGAGAATCCAGGGCCTCCAAAACATGACATACATTGTAGGACTGTCACTGTACACAGCATCATGCAGGCTGCTGAGAGATGACATATGCCTGAAATACAGAGCAGTCTCAGACCCTGCCCAACAGGAAATGCTGGGCATCAGCAAATCAAACTGGACAAGAATAACTTGCTCCATGGATCTCAACTTAGCTTGTGAAATAAACAGAACATGCAGGGGAGACACATATCTCACTGCTGTAATAGGTTCCCACTGCATGTGAAGCAGTGATCCTCACCAATGCTATCCAAGCACAACTTTTGCAACTGCATGGATCATTGTGAATTCATCACTGAGGTGGCACCTCTGCCCCTCATGGACAGGGGCAGAAGGCACTGATCACAAAATCAGTCAGCTAGCAGTTACCCTCTAACTATGCTCAATAAAGATACTTTTTGATATGGTTATGCCTGTAAAGTCCCTAGGGCCATTAGCTTAGTGACCTCCTATGGACCTATCAAGCTGTGAACCTATGCAGGGCTCCCAACATCTTCTCTCCAACATGACATGCTGATGTCATCTACTATAAGCTGTCCTGCAGCCTTGGAAAATCCAGACTTGTGCTATGGAACTTGCGTAAAGTACTGAGTTCTGTAGTCTTTGTACTTAGGTAGGGTTCCTGTTTTCACTGCAGTCAACTACATGTGTGTGTGTTTGTGTGTGTGTGTGTGTGTGTTTGTGTGTGTGTGCTTGTGTCTAGCCAGAAAAGCAGCATAGTGCATCCTACAATTACTGATCCAATCCCATGGAGTGACAGTATATTGATTCTTGCATATGCCTACACATCCATTTTATGCAGGCCTCCCAACATGTTCTGTCTAACATGCCCTACTGATGTCTTCCACTATAAGTTGTCCTGCAGCCTTGTAAAAGTTAGAATTGTGCCATAGAGCTTGTGTAAGGTACTGAGTTCTTCACTCTGTGTACTCAGATAGGTAGGGGGTTCTATTTTCACTCCAGTCAACTGGTGTATGTGTGTGTGTGTGTGTGTGTGTGTGTGTGTGTGTGTGTGTGTGTGTGTGTGTGTGTGTGTGTGTGTGTGTGTGTGTGCACTTGCTTGACATTACAGAGGACATTTTACAACAGCATTTGGGACATTGGTCTTACCTTCTTCCTCTGACCAGACTGTACTGATTTACAGATATGCAGTATACCTATCAGGGCTGGTTCAGAGATGGCCTGGAGTCCAGGCACAAGGCACCTCATCCTTTCTGATACAGTTTCTGATACAGATTTCAGGAATATGGCTTTCAGTCTCTACACATATTTAATGGCTTGGTTTGTAGGACCTGTATTTTCTTAGTGTGAAATCCCTGTGGTCTGTCCAGCTGCTGCAGGAGTCAGATGAGATACAATCGAAAGGAAGTAATATACTCATATGCACCCAAACCCAGCTGTATTTAACATCTCTAATAGAGGTCCTCTCCATTGTTCATGTCTGGATGCTTATATCACACAGACATCTTCTCCACTGTTATATCACCTTATGTGACAGTCACATAATATACATTTGTCACTGTGCAGTCCATACTGTGCCATGTGGAGATGTGATTAGTGTTTCTGCTGCAACTATCTTCCTTTTACATGCCCTCATCTACAGTACATTACAATGTTTCACCTATCCTCCTTCTCAGTGTTCATCCCTAAACTACATGTGTGTGCCCCTATTCAGTAAACACACTTCCCATGACTGCTTCTTATAAATGGAAGTCCATGTACCCTTACAGATCATTGACAGAAGTTGTACCGACTGCCAGGAATGGGATTCCACAATACTCATCACTATATACACTGTTTGTCCTGTGTTTCGAAGATATACAGCAATACATGAAACACTGGTGATCATTGTGGCATTCCACGCAATCCCACTAATCTTTTTTGCTCAGCTGTAAATACGTTTGCTATCTGTGTTGCTTTACATGGTTTCCTGGCCACCAACACTGTTGCCAACCACAAAACACTGCTTGTTTATGTTTAAAGGCGGTGAGTAGCACGAATATGCATTAAGCTTGGCTGCTCATCAGGCAAACATATAAACTCCATGTAGGCTTTGTGGAAATTCTATACAAAATTTATTGAATCCCAGGGATATATCAGTATTATGGTATAGTTGTGCATTCCAATTATGTGTATTCAAACATACATTACATGAGCACGCCATATGAAAATATAATATTCAGGATATTGAGAGGTTTACCCATAATATTTAAGTATGTATTTATATATTTGTTGATGATATTTTTTATTGTGGAACAATTTATTTAGTAATTGGTTACACAATAATACTGAATTTTTGGTGTTTGATTTGACTTATGATAGGTTGAAAGTAAATTTCTTGGACATCACTGTTAGTTTGTCAGATGATTACTTTAGTACTGCTATTTTTAAAAACAATGTGCAGGCTACATGATATGTAGATTCTCAGAGTATGCATCCTAGGTATACCTTTAAAGTTACTGTGTATAGCCAATTTTTACAAGCTAGTAGATTAAACACTAATGAAGAGGAGTTTCTGCATGAATTAGATTTATGACTAGGGACTTTGAACAGAGAGGCTTTAATTCTAAGTTATTAGATGAAATGAGATGTTAGTCTATTAATAGACATATGGATGTAGGATGGCCATATCTGAGATCTGGTCCAGTAATTTCTACTAATAGACCAGAAAATTCCCAGAGAAGACCTGTTAGGTACCTTATGAAATTTAACAGACATACTAAATGTATTAAACAGATTATTAGTAAATATTGGCCTATTCTTACTTATAATATGGATATTAAAATCTTATAGGCACTAAACAAATGTTTGCACATAAAAAACAGAGAAACCTTAAACAGTTATTGTGCTCCAAGGATATACCACATTATAAACCACTCTCTCTAATACTAAAGGGATGCACCTTGCCATCATTGTAGTTATTGTAATGCTATTAATACTGATTTGCTGTTTGAACATCCAATGTTTAGGTCTAGTTTTGAATTTAGAACCTATGCTACTTGTCAGACAGAAAATGTAGTTTATCTTGCTAACTGCATTGCTTGTCCTAGTTTTTATATATATTTTTTAGCAAAAAGCAGCACAGCAAAAGCAAATAACTGTCAGAAAACAGAATAAAAAATCAATTGCATTATCTGTAGGATTACCGGCACTTTATTAACAAGACAATGACTTTAGCGCTTTTGTCTCCCTTCACTCAAAGAGACTTCTTCAGACTAAAATTCATTGCTCATTAAATACATTAAATACCCATTCTTGGGATACATCACCCAACATCATCCAATCAAAGTTAAGAAGCCTAGTCACATGATAAAATAGGCTAAATTAAAGAAAAAGCCTAGTCACATGATAAAATAGGCTAAATTAAAGAGAAATAAAACAAAAATTCTAAAAAAGTCAGTGTTTTAACCCTTTTTCTTTTTAAGTACATAACAAATTCCTCTCTATTATTGATACCAGGGGAACAACATGCATTTAATTTAACTTGCCAAAAGTACTCTAGCCATTCCAGTTCTTCCTCTATGTTAATAACATTCTTGGTGTTGCTCAATGCTTCTAATACTAAACATTTAAAGTTAACTTTGCATTTACTTTCTTTATAGTGTTTACACATAGCATTCTTTTCATCTCCATTGGCAATAGCATACTTATGCTCATAAATTCTTCTGTTGAGCTCCCTGGTAGTCCTTCCTACATAAAAAGCATGACAATCCATGCACATTAATAAATAAACTATATTTTTACTCTTACATGAAAAGCTTCCTGGTACTCTGACTGCATAGTTTCCCACTTCAATTTCAATAGAGTCAGTATACAAATAATTGCACATGTTACAGTTGAAACTCTTATTCATTCCTGTTTTACCTTCAACTTGTATTTTTCTATTCAGTTTACTTTGAAAGAAATCTTTATAATATTTAGCTCTCTTTTGTAAAAACCTGGGCCCTGCACGTATCTTTTTAATAATGTCCTTATTAGCTTTGAAAACACCCCAATTTCTACTAATAATATTTTTTTAGCTTTAGAATCAACACTATTTTGCACTGTTAGTGCTGTCTTAAGCGTATGTTCTCTTTTTTATACTATCACATTTAGATCCTTTTCTTTCATCTATTTCTCTCTAACAACTTATTCATATCCTTGTTAGGATACCGTCTACATTCCATTCTTTTACAGAAATTTTCAGCTTCTTGTACGAAAACATTATCATCTTTAGAAAGATTGCTTATCCTTTTTAACTGGTCCTTAACAATGTTAGATTTTGTTTTCTTGGGATGGAGACTAGAATAATGTAAGTACATGCTGTTCTGAAAATATTTCTTATAAATCTTAGATATCAACCTATTGTCTTCCTTATAAATAGTAAGATGTAAATAGTTAATTCTGTGCATGTCATACTTATGAGTAAATTTTAGATATAAACATACATTATTAATATATTTCAGGAAATCGGTTGAGATATCAATAGACCCTCTCCAAATTAAAAATACATCATCAATAAAGCAAACCATCTTTAATATATATTCATTGTATTCACTATTAATGATGTTAGCTGTCTCCCAACCTTGCATAAATACATTGGCATAACTGGGAGATAAAGCTGCTCCCATAGCCACTCCATTGATTTGAACATACAATTGCATATAACTCCAAATAGTTGTAGCTTAATACCAGATCAATCATTTCCATAAACAATCCTACCATATCAGAAAAGAACATTCTAGATCTTAAAAGTTCAATTCTGACTGTTTCTATACCATCTATATTAGGAATCATAGTATAGAGGTAATTAATAGCCAATATAACTAACACATCAGTTTCATTCACAAATACAGTCTCAGTTTTACTCAGAATGTCAAAGCTGTCTCTTTTATATGTAATGTTTTTAGGCACCACTTTTTGTAACATTTTGTGCACAAAAACAGATAGCCCTTCAGTCTTACTTTTAGCACTTGCAACAATAGGCCTTAGCAGGGGGTCTTATAAGTTTTTGTGGATCTTTGGTATACCAAAGATCCTACTTACTTTTGGGTTAGTATTAGTTAGATTCTTTCTTGTTTTTCATCTATTCTGCAAGTGCAGAACCATTCTTCTATACAAAAATCTATAAGAGCATATCCCTTTTTTACATCTGAAAATGTCACTTTTTTATAGAATGTTTTGTCTTTTAACAACTCTCTCATTTTATACTCATATTCTCCCTTATCTAGTACTACCAAAGATCCCCCTTTATCATCCTAAGATATCAGTACTTCTTCATTTTTATATAATTTCTCAAAACATTCTTTCTCAGTTTTAGTCAAGTTGTAATATTTATATTCAGCTCTATTGTCCAATGTTTCAACTATTTGCGCTTCACATAGATTTAAAAACATTTCTAACGCCTTACATAATGGTGGGTTAAAGCAACTAGGCTTTAAAAATTCACTTTGATTGATTCCTGACAGCTTTCTAAACTTATCAGTCATTAACCTGGAAACTTCTCCAGTTATTTCTATGGGATTCTGGGTAATTCCCTGTCTATAAATTTCTACCAGATCATTTTGAATCAGTTGAACCATTTATGGTGGGAAGCAGAATCAAATTTTTGATGAAAAAAGGTCCTTCTCTGCAAGAAATGTGATTTATAAAAAGCGTATTTTGGTTAAAAGATACTTTTTCAGCTAATACAGATGTCTTTGATATGATATAGTTCCATATAAGAACTTGTCTGTATGTTAACCTTAAAACCTTTGCTATGGCTGGGTTAATTTTGCAGTGCATTAGGTGTGATGCCTTTCTGTCAGCTGTAAGAAATGTTGCAAGGAGTCTTGAAAATTATAATTAATAATTCACGGAATTGACAGAAAAAATGAGTTGTGTTTCTGAATTGTGTTATTCTTAAAGGAGACATAAAATGATTTTTTTGTGCTTGTAAGAGGACTGGATTAAAGGCTAAGATAAGAATAGTTGGGAAATACACATATTTTCCTTAAAATTGAAAACTAGGTGCATATATACAAGTGGTGAAATAGCAGCATAATATATTTGGGACTAAGAGCAATGACAAAGACAACCAAACAGTTTTAGAATACATGTACCAGGATATATTTGTATGCAATGCCAAAATACTTGTGTAGTATAGAACAATAGTGTACTATCACAGGTGACAATCAGCAAAGCGTAACATTTCTGAAGTACCATACTGCCTTCTGCAGCTACCCAGGACCTATGCTGGCAAACACAGAACAGCTTGTGGAACTAAATATTGATGTGCACAGTAGTGTAGTCTGTGGCACATGCATCTATGTGGTCTGACATTTTTAAAGATATTCCTCAGCATATGCAGATGTCCAGGGAGTCATATGCAGGAGTCCACTAATGAAAAGGTCAGTAACAGCAGATAGTCAAATGCTGAATTTTGTGCAAGAAATAGTTTACATGACTTTGTGAATCTCATACACATCCAGACATACATGCCTATAAGTATAATGATTATTCATTAGTGCAATTAGTATGAAATGTTGTGGAATCTCATTAATTGTCACTAGTGTAGCAAGGCATATCCAATTAGCAAATATTACTGGTAAATGCCAGCTGATCACTGTGCTTGATTCCACAAGGCTACCACATTTGTTGCATTAAATGAATATAAGGTGAGGATTGAAGTCACTAAATAATGACATACATTTGAGTTTCAGACTTCATATCCTTCAGAAAATTTAAGGTAATTCAAACCCTGTAACTCTAGCCACTTTCTAAGTTTATAAGAGCAATATTTAAAATATGTCCCTATTTTTAGGCCTTTGTCCTCTCCATTTTGTCAGGTTTTGTTCAGATTTCTTACACAAAGATGTTGAGATGTATGGTGGGAGGCCTTGGTCATGCTTTATGTCTGCGCTGGACATGAAAGCAGACTAAGTGGCCCCAGAACATTCCCTTTGCTTAATGTGTGGGATGACATCAGTGGAAGCATATCTGCAAATCTGCCATACAGGTGAGTTACCCATTCAGTGATCTTTAAGTGTCTTTGGGGCCCAGAATGGATGAATGGTTGGCAGATGTTCAGTGTAATCCAATGGGGGAGTAAAGTAAGTAAAAGGTACATAGGTACATACCTTAACATCATCACTGCCACAGTTATCAATCAACTTTTAAATGCAGTATTCTAGAAATTTCATTTTCATCAACAGAAAAATATAGTAGACCATACTATAAAGGAGTATATATCTATGGGGCCAGGTATTGAGGAAATGGGTAAGGTTAGGCTGCAGACCTATGCAAAAAAATATAGTTGATTACAGCAATATTGTAGCAGCTCTGCAAGTGTCATATGTGTCTGTAGATGTAATATGTAAGGCCTTGAAAACAATAGTATCCTCAAAAGGCCTGTAGCTTGCAAACATGAGCAGACAACTGTAGGTGACCAAAACATGCTTGGTACTGTTACTGCTTTGTGCATTTGAAATATGTAAGGGCTGCGTTATTAGTATCAAACAAGGGCTTGCATTTTGGCAAACTGTTCAGATAACCAGAGCTCCCCGCATCATTTCTGGTAGTGATTTCAGTTTATGACTGGCATACCTGTGAATATGTAGAAAGGATGAGATGGAGAGTGGTGAGTGCAGTGTTCCAATAGTACAGCACACTTTTTCTGACATGGGCCTGTACTTTGGCAAACTATGCAGATAAGCAAAGATAATTGCAGCAGACTTTAAGATGCTCTGTATGTGAGAGCATTGTGCATGTGAGATATTGGTAGTTGTCATGATGTGTGACTGTATTTATGCGCAGAGTCAGTTACAGATGCCAGAGATCGTATGTTGCATATACATCTGTCCCTATATATTGATGTATGTATGACAGTTGCTGGTAAGTGTCATTTCTGTTCTGTCATAACAGCCATAGCTGAAGGATTATCTTGCCCATGCTTTGCCAGTGTGTTTCCTATACACATGAACGTTATTATATATAATATGTGACGGTGTATAGAGATAGTACTGTTCCAAATGCATATAGTGTCAAATTTGTATGCTCACAGTAATGGACATCCACATCATGGATATGAATCCACATATAGGTGTTGAACAGGATCCATACACCAGTGTTGATCTGCAAGCACGGGGACATTTTGATGGATAGTCATAGATGCATGCACATGATAGTGGGCAGACACTTTCTCTCACTGTCCCTATCTCTTGTCACTATATATATATATATATATATATATATATATATATATATATATATATATATATATATATATCTGTAATAATATATGCTTTTGTATGTGATTGTCAACATATATTTATATATAGTGACATATCAATCAACATGCACATTCATATTGGTACACAGATATAGGGGCAAATGGGATGCCAAAATACATCTTATTATATAGTGTGAGTATGTGCAATGAATACATTGGCTGTGTGACAAACCTGTGTACCTATGGTGTTGCATGATGAGGCATGCTTGCAGCATAAGTTGCGCTTTCATGTGTAAACACAGGTATGGATTGTGCCAGTAATCTCTGAAATGCTTTACTTTGTCACCACATTAAATATCTGGCTGTAACCTGTTCTGTGATGTACATCCACCAGGTTAGGAAGAAGACCAGTTGTGCACATTGTTGATGACAATATTCCAGAGACACTGCTGTTACTATGTGGTGCATGTATACACTTACATGGGTGGATGTGAACAGTGGCAGAATATTGTACTGAGCTGCTACTTCTAGCCAAGTAATATATAGTTATGGGAACTGCAATTGCCTTAGTATAATCTGTGTTATCATTGTTTCTAACAGGACTTAATCAGTGCTCTACAACTGCATGAACCATATGAGAAGGATACATAAATTGGACAGGATGAGGTGGAGGAGTGGTGAATGCAACGTTCCATTAGTATAGCATAACATAATGTAGTCTGAATAACCACTAGGTATTTACAGTTGCTGCAAGACTGTGCCAGCACTCACAAATCTCCTGATATGTGTCACTGTGCACCAATCTGCTGATCCTGTGAACTAACATTTTGGTATGTGTATAGGATCATAGGAAGCTACTAGCCTAATGGCCCCCTTATTTCCATGATTAACACCTAAAATCCAAGTCCAAGAGGGATACAGGTGGAATCCCCAGGGTGAATGTATGGTTACCCATCCAATCATCCAGATTGCATTTGAAGAGGGCCAATGAGGTGCTCTGTTTGGCATGAAGTGGGAGTCTGTTCCAAAGATGTGTTAAACTTTGGGAGACACATCTGTCCCTTCAGCAGGTTCTATTAGTGTCATACGCCAGGTTAATGTCTTTAGAGCAAGTAACCCGTGTATCATTTGACTTGCAGATATGCAGCATTTCCAATAAGGCAGGATCAGAGATTGCCTCATATGCAAGGCAGAGATCACCTCTGAGTAGTCTATATGAAACAGAATAAAGTGACAGTGATTTCAGATGATCTACATAGGACAAATGCTGAAGACATTGAATTTTCCTTGTGAGGAACCTTTGTGGTTTCTCGAATTGCTGCAGGTGCCTGGAAAGGTACATACCAAAAGGGGCATTGTACTCAGTTATTGGCCTAATGAGAGAAGAGTACAGGGAGGTTATAACCTTTTTCTCTGGAGGCAATGCCCTTACTTAAGAGATGAGCAATACAGAATGCCCTTTTTACCACCGCGGAGATGTGGAGATCAAAAGTAAGATAGCGATCAAACTAGTGTGGTAAACAGGAACAACACTCTTACCAAAAGGGGTGATAATGAACATGTGTATATCTGGGAAGTGCAGGGCTGCAGATATGTGCTATGTCACATGAAGGCAGATGACCAGAATACAGTGTCCTACTTTCACACAGGATACATATACATATGAAGCATGTTTGACTGGTATAGAAAAAGATTATTCCAATTATTCCTATTATGTACTCTTCCCACTCATTGTTTTCCATAGATCCATGATACTGAGTGCCACCCAGCAAACCAGTGTTGCTCTTGCATAAACCTTCTTTACTACAAATTGTCTCCTGTTCATTTTCCCAGAACTTCTATCTGCTTGGCACCCTCACCACACTCTAAGAAGGCCCTGAATTAATCCTGCTCTGTCCTCAGCAGATAAGACATTTATTTTATTATACTGCATTTCAGTTAAATGTTTCATTTTTTGCTTTATTTCTTTATTTTTACTTTAAATCATTGCAAATGTTCTTAATAATAAGCTGCATTACTTGATTTATTGCACTTGAACTTGATATTAATTGTCATTGCTCCTGTTTGACTACATTTTAAAGCATTTAATTAATTTTGTTAATGAAAAATCACTCTTTTTCTCTGTCTGTTGGCCATTTGAGCTGTTTATTTTTTAAATCACCTTGCAAAAGGGCAATCTAGTGTTAGTGTTGGAAACAGCACCGAAGAGTCCTTTTACTGTGCTTTTACATAGGAAGTCCAGGATCATCCATCCTGTGGCAGAAGGTGTGTTTCTGGTCTCTCTGAGTTAGGAAGTACTATAAGAGAGCTCAAAGTATAGTCGTTTATTGGCCACAGGGCACAGGAGTCAGTTTTCAGTTTTTTTTTGTGTGCTATAAATTAGGCATATTTATGCTGGTTGGCAGTACCCTTTACAGAAGTAAATGCTTAAGCAGTAAAATCTAAATAAAAAAAACTAGTAACTAAGACACAGTGAAGCATTGCACGGAGTTTACCTTAGTCCAGCTAGTTTGTGCAATAATACAGCACTAATACCTGTATCCTAGCACTATCAAACATCTGCCCTTAACCCTAGCAACCACCCTAAGAGACATCTGTAGACCATAATAGACCACCCTAATGCAGGTCCAGACAATATGGATATGCAATTTACAAATGTCTCTCTGGGCAGGTTAGTATATATGGGTATCCTGACACAATTTAGCAATTGTTTTATGTTCTCAACCATTTAGTCCTTAAAGAAACTAACATAATATGCAAGAGATGTATATGCACAACTTATCTGGAAGCAAAAATATTGCATACAAGCAAGGTTGTCAAGAACACACACACACACACACACACACACACACACACACACACACACACACACACACACACACACACACACATACTGTTCACCACAAACATAGACCGCCTTATGCTGATGTACTTAAAAGAAACCTTCTCAAACCTCAAAGGCCTCCTAAGCTTACAAATAGCTTTGCGTATCATCAGTGATCTGTAAAGCACACACCAAAAGCAAAGACAGACACCACGCATAAGCCTACACATAATGGTCCTTCAAGATTGAAGTCAATAAGTCAAGCAAACACTTTACCTAGGACTCTTGTTATAGGAGATATCATTGTACAGCACAGAGATGTCCCAGTCACCAGGACAGACAAGAAGAAGATAAAGGTCAGCTGCTTATCTGGAGCCAGGATTTGCAATATGATGCATGCACTCAAGTCACTGCACGGCAGATATAAATATGATTCTATCATAGTCCATGGGGGTGTAAATGACCTCAGACATACCTCATTGGATTATATGAAAAGAGACATTATGGATCTCTATGAATATGTGTCATGGACAGGTATGTACCTTGTACTGAGCAGCATTCTACCTTTACCGACCCAAGGATGATGAAACAGTATGAACAAAAAAAATCATTGATTTCAACAACTGGCTTAGTTTCTGGTGTCATTTCAGGGGGATTCGATGTCTGTCAGCATGGGAGGACATGTTTAACATCCCACATTGTTTTGCAAAGGATTGTCTGCACCTGTTCCCTTGGCTTTTGGATATTGGCTAAATCTTTATCCAACCACTTAGAGCCTTTTTCAGGCAATATCAGCATGACAAACCTTCAAGCAGTGAAAAAAAAAAAAGCAACCTTAAGGTGTTACTGCTTAATGCTAGGAGTCTCAACAAGAAATAGGTTACACTATGACAATACATTTTCTTAAAAAAACACTAGTTGCTTGTTTAAGAAAATGTATTGTCATAGTGTAACATATTTGCCATATATAAAAAACATTTTTTGAAGGGCAATTTACACAGGTAACCTTCTATGTATCAGGATCGTATTTTATTTTATTTTAACGTATCAGCTGCTGCTAACTATTGTTTTTATTGGTTGCTGTTTCCTTACTAGACTTTGTGTTTGCTGGATCTTTTTACCCAGTTTTCAGTGTTCATATCATCTTATGGCAACTGAAGGACTCAACAGTTACGCTACTATATTTTCCCAGACAACACAAGAAGATATTGGTAATTTGACTGCACTTATAGGTCTGATGACCCAATGTATTGATGACTTGGCAGCCCATGTGGAGGCATTGTTGGGAACTGCTTCACAAGGGTCACAGAGTAATCCTGTGATGTATGCCTGGAATGGAGGGGTTGCCCCATTAATGGTTAATGGTTTACACACTACCATTTCTCATATCCAGATTCGGCAACATAGTAGCAGCAGTCCTTCCCAGGAGAAAGACCAAAATTCAGCTGCAACACTTGTACCCACAATAGCACACACATTTATTAGCTTCCTCAGGGCTTATTGGGGTCACTGCCATCAACATCTGGCTCAATAAACCACTAACTTTTACTGAGCAGTCCAATGGTGTAATGCAGGGTCATCTGGCTGGAGGGAGCAACAATACAGTGTCAAACTTGAAAACACTAGACCATAAACTACTGAAACATAAAAAACTGCAGTTAGAAATTATGTATTTTAATGACTGTGCTAAAAAAGAGGAGGGGGTGGTTCCAAAGGGGCTGCGATCATGGCAATACCCGACTGGCCTGGAAGCCAGCTCCACCTTCCACCAAGAGTTAATTAACTTGTTTAATAAACAGGAGCTAGAGTTGATCAGCCTAATGTCAAAACATTACCAGATAATGGTAAACAACTTAGCAAGAGAAGTAACTGAGCTGGACAACATCATTAAGACTGATTCAGATTTTGAACATTACCAGCACAATTATAATATAATTTTTAGTAGTATCAACCAACATGTGGACAAACTAAAAGTAACTAAAGTAAAAAAATGTCAGAGGGACCACATGGATTACAACAACGGGTCAGCTTATCCTAAGCCACCTCCTTCACAAAGTTGGAATATGAGTGGTGGGTCCCGTAAATACCCACCTAACTAAGGAGGTACTACCAATGGTAATTTAATGGAAATGACAACATCAGCATCAGTAATAAGCCATCAGAGCAATGTGGTGCAACAGAGGAGAAACAAAAGAATGCCAACTTTTAGGAACAATGTTAATGACCAAAATTTAAACAACAACTCAAACAACATAGACCATAATCCTAATGGTCAACTACAACATTCAAATCGACAGAATGTTCAAAATTTTCACAGTCCCAGAACCTTGAACCCCAACCCGGTCTGCCAGAATCAACAACACTTGTACAACACTTGTGGAGCAAAAAAACGGAAGCAGTAACTTTCTTTCCTTTTGACGAGTTGGTAACAAGAGATAACAACTGCTTGATAGTCACAAATAAGAACTGTGATTTTAAAGTGTATAATTATTTATCTTATAACATTGAATCTGACCTTGTGGACCTGTCAGCTAAGTGTTTCACTTTCGTTTCTGCATGTCATTATGACTTAGCTAAGACTTTGCTGGACTTTAAACTTTATATCAGGAAACTGAATTTGTCTGTTCTTTTGGACAATAATGTAACTTGTGATACAAATTTTAGGATACTAAGTACTTACAACCCACCCACGCACCCAACTATTGCATTATTTGACCGTATTTGTTAACTAGATATAAGGTCTTTAATAAGTGAGACTAATAGAGGGGTGAGAAACAACAATAGCAATGTGACTAGATCTGAATGAGAAGCACTGAATGAATTACGTAGGCTCCCAGTTAAAAAGATGAAGCCTGACAAGGTGGGGGGGGGGGGGTGCAGGCTGGTTTTGATGGACTTAGATGAGTATGTACAGAAAATGAAGCAGTTGTTAATGAGTGAGACATGATAAAAAGAGTATAAAGGAAATCAATGTGGCATATGGACACATTAAGTCTTACATTAATGACATGTTTATTAGGGCCACTATAGACGTTAACATGTTTAATTTTCTAACTACATTATCCCCTAGAACACCTATTTTATTCGGTATTCCTAAAGTTCATAAGAGTGTGGCCAATCCACCCATGAGGCCACTAGTTGATGCAAGGTACTCTAATACATACTCAAGTGCCAAATTGGTTGATACCATTCTGAAAAAATATATTAGTCAGGAGCCCCAAATTTGTCAAGACTCTTGGTCATTTCTGGCTAGGATAAATGAATTAGACTTCAACGGAGAGTATAACTTTCTGATGGTGGACATAAAGGACCTATATACCTCCATCCCTCACTTAGAAGGGAATGAATGGGTTTCATACATGATGAGACTGAAGGGTGCCCCACAAACAGAGATTGATTTCATAGAAGAATTACATGACATCATCCTAACAAACAATTATATTACCTTTGATAATGAGATCTACTTACAAAAAGTCGGGGTAGCAATGGGCTTGCCATATGGTGCAAGCTTTGCCAACCTAGTAATGGCGTATTGGGAATTGGAATTTATTATGAACAACAGGGAAATTAAAGAACAAATATATTTTATACACTTTTCCTGGATGACATTTTTATCATTCTAAAAGGAGATGAAAGAGTGGCTTTGCAACTAGTTCAGTACTTTAACAACACAAAAGGCTTTTTACAATTCACCTTTAATTACCACCATGAAAGTATGGCATATTTAGATATAGAAGGAAAGACAGACCCAGAACAAGTATTTGGCTAAGATATTTAGGGAAAATACATACTTGAACACATTCCTGCATTATACCAGCTCACACCCACATCATCAGAAAAGGTCAATAATTAAGGGCCAACTAGTTAGATCAGTGAGGATGCTAACAGTGGAAGAAGAATTTATAGAAGAATGTGAAACATTGAGAGGAATGTTCTTGAGGAGGGGTTATCCTAACTCCTTAATTCAACAGTTGGTTGAGGAAGTGCAAGTAAAAAGGAAACAGGGGTTTCTACAAACCAGTCCTGAATGGAGAGAATACACTAAGAGGAACTGAGGTAATGATGAATCAAGATTGTGATGAAATAGGTGACATGAGTCACACAATTAATAATAACAATAGTAGATTTTTGTTAAGTTTTATTACATCTTATAGTATATTATAGGTTAATTTGTAAAAACTGGAACTTCCTAATGGGCGACCAAGGTATTATTAACAAACTGGGAGAATCCCCTTCAGTCATCTTTAAGAGAGGATGTAATGTGAAAATATTTTCAGAGAATTGTACTCCTAGTATAGTGAGACATCCAGGAATGTATAAAAGTGAGATGTGCATTTTTTGTAAATACATAGACATGGGTCAATCTTTTAGTATTAGAAACATAAAATATTATACAGTGAAGAAATTAAACTGTAATTCTAAAATGATTGTTTATTTAGCTCAATGTCAGTCCTGTAAAACTTACTGTGCCAAGAAAACTGTCCGTAAACTGAAGGAACGTGTTTATGAGCACATATATAGTATGAGTATGGGTAAATTAGAAAATGCCCTAGCTAGACATACAGCAAGTTGCCTTACTCACAGTTTTAAATTTAGGGCCATCAATCAGATTACCCCTGACAATAGAGGTGGTCCTTGTTCTCTTTTATTAGAGAAACTTGTACTATTATGGCAAATTCGATTTAATGCCTGCCAGTATCCGGGTTTGAATGAAACATGCACTATTTTATGTTTATTAAAACTTAAGAGCTTAACTACATAAAGTGTTTGTTTAAGAAAAGGTAGTGTCATAGTGTAACATATTTGCCATATATAAAAACATTTTTTGAAGGGTGATTTACACAGGTAACTTTCTAACTATGTAACGGGAGCGTATTTTATTTAATTTTAATGTATCAGCTTCTGCTAACTATTGTTTTATCTGGGATTTAAGGGGTTATTTTCGTAATGGAGAGAAAAACAATTACTTATGCTAATATAGACCACGTGACTAGTTTGAAATGGTTTTAAATAGTATAGATTTAACGTTTGTTTCATCTGAAGAAGTTCTGATCACTAATCGAATGAAAAGTGCTTAATTTGAGCACAATACATTTTAGTGTGGACTGGTTCCTTGGTTGCTGTTTTCTTACTGGACTTTATGTACCAAGTTAATTCAGGACTGCATTGGTCATCAGTCTTCACAAGGGCAATCCATCAACTGATCCCAGAAACTACAGACCCATCAGTCTGACAAGAATAATATGCAAAGCCACAGAAAGAATTATCATAGGAATGATCAGGAATGACATTGGCAATCTATATATACAGCATACACTGGACCCATCCAAATTTCACTTTTTCAAGGGAAGATCTTGCCTACTTAACCTGGTAGACTTCTTTGAGAGGGTCACCAAGGAAGTGGATGAGGCAAAGATGGTGCATATCACCTACCTTTACCTGGCTAAGCCATTCAGGATGATACCCCACTCATGTACTGTTGACAAACTCACTGAACTAGGTGAAATTCCCAACATAACACTCTCTGGATT